>NC_063173.1:60820339-61147335 GCF_023159225.1 Perognathus longimembris pacificus | reverse complement strand
GGGTATCTGGACATGGGGCGGGGTGCCTGGACATGGGGCGGGGTGTCTGGACAGGGCGGGGTGTCTGGACATGGGGCGGGGTGTCTGGACAGGGCGGGGTGCCTGGACAGGGCGGGGTGTCTGGACATGGGGCGGGGTGGGTGCCTGGACAGGGCGGGGGGTGTCTGGACATGGGGCGGGGTGTCTGGACAGGGCGGGGGTGTCTGGACATGGGGCGGGGTGACCTCATCTCTGAACAAGAGGGCAGGCCTGCTGGGGACGCTGGTTTTTCCTGGCATTGGGGCTCCTGCACGAGCACCTTGGAGCACCTGTGCCCAGTACACGCCTGTGCCCGGTACACACCTGTGCCCGGTACACGCCTGTGCCCGGTACACGTCTGTGCCCGGT
Organism: Perognathus longimembris pacificus; assembly: GCF_023159225.1. Lineage (NCBI taxonomy): Eukaryota > Metazoa > Chordata > Mammalia > Rodentia > Heteromyidae > Perognathus > Perognathus longimembris. The sequence goes on along the minus strand of NC_063173.1, from coordinate 61,146,948 downwards.
ACCCGCCTGTGCCCGGTACACGCCTGTGCCCGGTACACGCCTGTGCCTGGTACACGCCTGTGCCCGGTACACGCCTGTGCCCGGTACACGCCCGTGCCTCGTACACGCCTGTGCCTGGTACACGCCTGTGCCCGGTACACGCCCGTGCCTCGTACATGCCTGTGCCTAGTACACACCTGTGCCTAGTACACGCCTGTGCCTGGTACTCGTCTGTGCCCAGTAGGCATCTGCGTCCTTTCAGAGATACGGCAGAGCCTGGGGCCGGGCCCTGCCCTTGAGAACGGTGCGCTAGGAGACAGAGTCAGCCAGCGCCCTGACAGGGAGCCACGCCCGGTGTGGGGGGCACGCACACATTCGGGGTGGGCGGGGGCAGGCCAGGAGGGGTGGGGGAAGTGGGGGCAAGGCGGGCGGGGGGGGCAGGAGGGGGGAGGGGCACCTCCCTGGGCCCTCTGGCCGTGGTCCAGCGTGAAGCCCTGTGGGTCTCCGTCGTCTGTGGCCCAGGACGGGCTCGGCGCGCAGGGGCCTGGTGACAGGAGCAGGGCTGCCTGAGGCCTGCGCTAGAACCCAGGCTTCGGGGGGGGGGGGGGGGGGAGGACCGCATGGCAGCCAGGGGCTGGTGGTCGGGGTGCTGAACGCTGGAGCATCCTGGAGGGGCAGGGAGGCTGGGAGGTGGCAGGACTCCCTGGCCGGCCCCCACAGCACCTGCCTGGGACCGGGAACGGTGAGGCTGGGGACGGGCGCCGCGAGGGCCGCTCTGGTCCCGGGGTCAGGGCTCCGGGACAGGCACCGCGAGGGCCGCTCTGGGTCCCGGGGTCAGGGCTCCGGGTCGGGCTCCGCGAGGGCCGCTCCACACCCAGACCTGCTCCCCGTCAGCCCTCTCTTTGCACTGGTCATTTTGAGACGGAGGCTTTATGGGGTGGGGGGCTCTAGGTGTGCGCCCGCATTGCGATCCACCTATTCAGGCTGCCCGTCGCGGCTGCGATGGCAGCCCAGGCCCCCAGGCCGTTTTCTCCGTGGAGATGGGGTCTCGTGGGCTTTTCTGCCCCAACTGGGACCATGTTGCTCTTGGTCGCGGCTTCCTGTGTAGTTGGAATTCTAAGTTCCCACCCCGTGCCTAGCTGGCCGTTGAGAAAGGGACTTTGGAGCCTTTCTGCTGGGCTGGCCTCAAACAACAGTCCTCCCATGCTTAGCCTCCCGAGTAGCTACGACTACAGCACCAGGCTCATCTTGACCATTTTTAAGTGCAGAGGGATTAAGTGCAGTGTCGGGTAGTCATCACCCCAATTAAAACGGGCCCCCCAGGTCCTCCTCCGTGTGGGTGTCTGTGCACCTGCCCCTGTGTAACCGGTTGGCTTTGCTGGGCGCGGCCTCTTGGAGTCGCCCTGGTGTGTGTCCCTGCGTCCATCCTGGCTAAGGTTGGGCTCCACCCTGCGTCCCTTGGCCAGCTGTCAGCAACCCTTCCTGGGCACTCAGCTGCCTGCCTTCCGCTCTGGGGACCGGAGCTGCTGTGGGCGTGTGCGTGTGTGTGTGTGTGCGCACGCACTGTTCCTAAGGCTTGATCTCAGGGATTTTCCCTCCTGCTCAAAGCCAGCACGCCACCGATGGAGCCGCGGCTCCACTTCCCGCTTTTTGGCTGGTTCGTTGGAGATCAGCGTCTTAGGGACTTTGCTGCACAGGCTGACTTTGAACCGCAGTCCTCAGATCCCAGCCTCCCACGTAGCTAGGGTTTCACGCGGGAGCCAATGGCGCGCAGCACAGATTCCTCTTTCAGGCCCTGCTTTCTGTTCATTTATTTTTGTGAAGAGTCCCCAGCGCGGGTCTTTGGGGACCCCTGCCTCTTGGCTACACTTCCTGTGCCCTCTGCGTCCCCCGAGTCCCGTGTAGGCAAGGACTCTGCTGGCCCCAGCCCTCGCTGGGGCTTCTTTCCTGAGTCATTTGGCCTCTGGCTGTCATTTGGGTTTGCGTTTCCCTAGCAATCCGGGCCTTGGAGCGTCTTTCAGTGCGTGTAATTGTCATCCATGCATCTTTGGACAAAGGATTCGAGTCCTTCACCGCCATTCCATCAGATCTTTGGCGGTGGTCATGGCATTAATTATTCTCACAGATAATTGATTTGCAGACCTTTTCTCCCACTCCTTACCCTGTGTCTCCAGGCCACCATCTATGGTAGGGCACCCCCCCCCCCCCGCAGTCCTCCCTCCACACCCTGTCACCATGCCTTTGGGGCCTTACACACTCTAAGAACACATCACGCTGCATGCAGATCATACCATGTGCAGATCACACTGTGGGCCGTGGGCAGATCACACTGTGGGCCGTGGGCCCGTGGACAGAAGGTCTTGCCTTCACACTCAGTGGAAGCTCCAGATCTCCAAAGTTCTCCTTCCCAAGTAGGAGGTGCCAGGCCCGGTGGCTCACACCTGTCATCCTATCTGTTCAGGAGGCTGAGCTCTGAGGATCAGGGTTTGAAACCAGCCTAGGCAGGAAAGTCCCTAAGACTTATCTCCAATTGACCACACACACACACACACACACACACACACACACACACACACAGAAGTGGAGGAGTAGTTCAAATGGTTGAGCACCTGCCGTGAACAGAAGAAAGCCAAACTAGAATAGGAGGTCCTGAGTTCAAGTCCTGGTACTGGCACAAGAAACAAAGGAAGAGAAAATCTCATCAGTTGATGTGTGTGTGTGATAAGACCCGGGCTTTCCACGACCGGGCACAGACGGGTCCAACTTGCGCAAGGGCTTGGGGCACTGAGTCACGAGTCTGGGAGGCTGGCAGCAAGCAGGGCGGCTCTGAAAGGCGGACGCCTCCCGTGCAGGCTCCGTCCTGACCCCCGGCCCCAGGACGTGCCCGCGGCCCCCAGGGGCTGCCTGAGCCCTCACACTGCCCGCCCCTGCGGGCCGCAGGCTCCGGAGGCCCCCCGCTCGGGCCTGGCCCAGCCACTGCGAGTCACTACCCGGGGCTGGGGTGGGGCTCCTGTACCCCGAGGGGCAGGAGGGCGCGAGGGAGCCGCGCGTGACCCCGGAGCGGCTCCTGCTCCGCTCAGCTCCGAGCAGGCTCCTCCCCAGTGCCGGCTAAGGTGCCCCGCGCACCGAGCGAAGTGGGCCGGAGCCGGGGGGCAGCCCCGGGCCTGTCGCCAGGACACGAAGCCCCCGGCCGTGCCGGTGCCCTCGGGCTCCAGAAGCCAGCCCCCGCCAGGTCCCGGGCGGGCCCCAGGCAGCCCAGGGTCCCTGTCGAGGGGACTGACATGGACGCGGGCACCGGCAGCCCGGCCCTGCCCGCCGGCGCCCCCCGCACACTGTGCTCCCTTGACGTCTGGGGCGGTGCTCAGCAAGGACCGCAGACCGCAGGCCCCGGGCTGGGACGGGCGGGGCTGTGGGCCGGGGCGGGGCTGTGGGCCGGGGCGGGGCTGTGGGCCGGGGCGGGGCTGTGGGCCGGGGCGGAGCGCGGGCCGGGGCGGAGCGCGGGCCGGGGCGGGGCTGTGGGCCGGGGCGGGGCTGTGGGCCGGGGCGGAGCGCGGGCCGGGGCGGAGCGCGGGCCGGGGCGGAGCGCGGGCCGGGGCGGGGCTGTGGGCCGGGGCGGGGCTGTGGGCCGGGGCGGGGCTGTGGGCCGGGCGGGGCTGTGGGCCGGGGCGGGGCTGTGGGCCGGGGCGGGGCTGTGGGCCGGGACGGGGCTGTGGGCCGGGGCGGGGCTGTGGGCCGGGGCGGGGCTGTGGGCCGGGACGGGGCTGTGGGCCGGGGCGGGGCTGTGGGCCGGGGCGGGGCTGTGGGCCGGGCGGGGCTGTGGGCCGGGGCGGGGCTGTGGGCCGGGGCGGAGCGCGGGCCGGGGCGGAGCGCGGGCCGGGGCGGAGCGCGGGCCGGGGCGGAGCGTGGGCCGGGCGGGGCTGTGGGCCGGGGCGGGGCTGTGGGCCGGGGCCGTGCCTCGCCCCCCCCCTGGCGGCTGCAGGTTTCGCCGGGCTTGGGGCTACGTCGCTGCAGCCCCCCGCCGTCCTCCCCGTAGAGACAGCGGCCGATGGAGGTCAGCGCGGGCCTCGTGTCAGCTAGTCACGCCGATCGATTCTAGCGCTCGTCACGTTCTGAGGCCCTGGGCATCGTCCCGGGGGTGCTGTTGATCTCCGTGTCTCCCGCTTGCCGGGCTGCCATTTGAACCGTACCGCCAGCCCTTCTGCTGTGTCCATTGCTTTTTTAGATAGGGTTTTGCACTTTTGCCCAGGCCAGCCTTGAACCACCCTCCTTCTAGTTCCACCGACCAAGTAGCTGGGATTGTGGGCCTGCGTCTCCACTCCCGACCCGGAGGGGTAGGGCTTGGCGTCGGTTCATCGGTCTGTCTGGGTGGAGAGATGCCCGGCGGAAGCTTAGCCAGGCATACTTGCAGTGGGTCCGTCAAGGCGTTTCCAGAGGGCGCTAGCAAATGAGGGGGAAAGGCCCCCCCGCCCCAAGTGTGGGCAGCCCTGCCCATAGGCTGGGCCCCGATGGAACAGCCGGGGGAAAAGGGGAAAGCCCGCCCATGCCGGCGCAGACGTCTGCTTCCTGGCCACATGAAGGGAGCGACTCGGCCCCCACCCTCCCTCCGGCGCCTCCCACCACCCAGAAGCACGGAGCCATCACAGGCTACCTGCGGGCCCACGTCAGTACCTCCGCCTCCACATCACCGCGTCCCTCAGGCGCCTGTCCTAGCAACCACAGGTCTAACACACACGTTCACCGCCCCCCTCCGCGAAGCAGGCGGTTCCCGGAGGCCAGGACGCGACGCCGGGCGCGCAGGTCCCTCCCTCCTCCAGCCGGGCGGCGGGGGGGGGGGGGGGGGCCTGCCCGTCCCTCTGTTTCCCCCCGTCTCTGCCCTTGCTCTGGCCCTGTCCTCACGGGCCTCTCTGCCTCCCCCGACCCCACCTCAGGCCCCGCCCAGGGTGGGAAGGGAGCAGAGGCTCCTCACCGGCTCAGGACCCCAGTGGAAGGGGTGTGCGGCCTCCTCCTGCCCCACAGGGCAGGGCCGGGCCGAGGGCGGGGCTTGCAGGGCGCCTGGCGCCCCAGCCAGAGCTCCCGTGGTGCCACTGTGGGTGGAGTCTGCCGGGGAGCTGACGGCCCGGCCCCTGGCTGTACTCCTGGGGAAACTGAGGCCTGGAGATCGAAGGACTGACTCCCGCCCCGTTTCCCCAGGCTCATGCAGGTATGCAAGGGCCTGCTTGGATTGCAGGGCGATTCACCTAAGCCCGGCTGTGAACAGGCCATGGTGGGCCCAACCAAAAAGCCCCAACTTCCCAAGCCGAAGGCTTTTTCATTAACCTCTGCCTCCTCGCTCAGACCTGATCCCAAATTCACCCCCTCGTACAACCCCCAAAACCCGCGGCGAGGTCTGCGCCCCTCGCCGGCAGTGACCCGTCCTCGCCTGTTGGCGATCGATCCTGGCCTACTCCTTGTTCGCTCCCCTCGCTGGAAGGGGCTCACCGCGGTTAGCCAGGGTCTGGACCCTAGAGGGAGACAGGGGTCCTCTTGCTCGGCAGGAACGTACCCCAATATCCAGCCACCTCCACCTGGGATGGAGCCCCCAGGAGTGGCAGCCTCCCTCCCCCGCCACCCGCTGACGGGCAGTGACCAGGGGGACAGCCGGGGGACTCGCAGGACGGGCACCGAGGGCTGGGCTCCTTCCTTAGACCCGAGATGGGGGGCACTGGCATGGGGGGCCCAGGAAGGAGCCCGGAGGCCTCCAGGGACCACGTGACAGCGCTTCCTTACCTCCCACCCCATCTTTTCTCTCTGGACCCCCTCCTGTGACGGGGCAGCATCCCTGGAGGCCCCGCCCCACCCCAGGCTGGGTGAGGCTGGCATCGGGGCCACAGAGCCTGTAGCACCGTGTCACCAAGGATGGGGCTGGGTGACGAGGACTGGTCAGGCCTCCCGGAAGCTTCTATTTGGCCCCCTGCCCCTCCCCACCCCTGTTAGAGCTCCTGATACCGTGTCAGGCAGGCAGGGATGGGCGAGTCTGGGTGTGGCCGGGTGGAGCTGACAGGCCGCATGTCGGGCGGGGGCTGGGGTGCGCGTCTGCCCACGGAAGCTTCCCAGGCTCGGCCTTCGCGTTCGCTCTCCTTCCGCTGCCCACAGTGCTGCACCTGCTTGGACGGCTCAGAACGCCCCGCCTTCCTGAGCTGGGGCCCTGAGCCCCATCCTGGCAGGGCGTAGCTCAGCCGGAGCCCCGGGCCCTCCCTCCTCACACCTCGTCCACCCCGCTGTGTGGGGACCTTGCCCTGGGGCTGGGGATGGGGGGGGCGGGGGGGGGTGCTGCAGCTCTCTCCTTGGGCTGTGCCCAGAGCCCAGAAGGGCGCTGGGGACCCATGGCTGCTGGGTGCTGGTTTGTCTGGCTTCCTCCCACTTGGGGTACGCTGCCCTGGGGCGAGTCTCCTAAATGAAGAGCCGGGGCCCTGCAGGGTGCGCTTCCTGTGTCGAGGAGCTCCCAGAGTTCTGTTCTCCTCGGGCTCAGGGGGCCCCGCCTAACCACACGGGGGGCGGCGGGGAGCCCTCCTAACCACACGGGGGGGGGCAGCGGGGAGCCTCCTCCCCCCACCCCCCACAGGCACAGAAACTGAGGCTCGACAGGGGAGACTGGCCGGATTGTGGGGAGGAAAAGGTGTGGGCTTCCATCTGTCCTCACCAACCACACCTCCACCCGGGGCCAGCCCCCCAGGTCCCTGCCCCCGGACACCCCACCCTCCCCGCCCCGGCCCGCCCCTCCTCCCAGGACAGCCGCTTGCACGAGAGCTGTCACCGGTGGGTAGGAGGAGACTCTCGGGCCCTGCCTGGGATGAGGGTGAGGGACGGGGGGGGGGGGGGCGCCACCCCTCCCCAACACAGAGCCTGCCGTGCATGGGGGGCAGGCGGCAGACGGGCCGGCGGGGGGGGGGGGGCGAGGGGAGAGATCGCGTCCTGTGAGCGGGCACAGCCTCCTGTCCAGTGGAGACGTTTCCACAGTCCTCACCGGGTGAGGAGGAGGACAGTGGGGGGGGCCGGTCCTCGTGTGCTCACGGGGTGGGGACGGTGGGGGGGGCCGGTCCTCGTGTGCTCACGGGGGTGGGGCTCGTCCCCGCGTCTCTCTCAGAGCTGAGGGAGGACCCGTCACCTGGGGTCCGGGAAGCTCGGGGCCCGCGCGTCCTGTCTGGGCTCCCCGCTCTTGCTGGCCCCTGGGCCCCGTGTGGGGCGAGAAGGGGCGGGGTGACGTGGCCGTGCCCAGCTCCAGGCAGCCCCCTCCCTGCCCAGAGGCTGCGGCGGCTTCATGGGCCACTTGCTCAGCCCCCAGGCGGCACCGTGCACGCGGGGGGGGGGGGGGGGGGGGGGGGGGGGGGGGCCGTCGTCCACTCCCGCTGACGGGCCGCCCCCCTCCCCCCAGGGCCCTGCGGCCCGCCCTCCCCGGGCCTGCGCCTCCGTGGACTCCGTGGCCTGTGCCCTCGTGCTGTGCGCGCTGGTCTTGGGGGGGTCACGGTGTGGGGGAGCAGATCTCCACCTCCACTCCAGGGCGGGCTCGGTCAGCCTCTGTCTCTGGGAGCCGGGCAGGGCCAAGGGCCTGGGGCACGGAGCCCGGCGGGGGGGGGGGGGGGCGGATGTCGTGGGGTGCGAGCCGCGGGCGGAACCGGAAGTCCCTCCTGCCACCTCCTCCCCGTGCGCCCGGGGATCAGAAGCCGGAGTTCCCCCCGGCATCTCCCCGCCTCTGGGTCCGGGTGCCGGGAGTCACGTCACATGGGACGCCGCGGCGGGGGGGGGGGGGGGGAATGGGGGGGGGAGGGGTGTTTGTTCCATAACCCTCCTAAATATAGAGCTCCAGCTCAACCCCGCCCCGGAGCCAGGTAAAGGGGCCGAGCTGGAGACGGCGCGGGGGGAGGGCCGCTGAGTGGACAGCCCCTCCCTCCCCGCCCCGCTGGCAAGCTGCGTGCGTGCGTGCGTGCGTGCGTGGCTGGGGTGTTTTCCGTCGCCAGCTCGGTGGTGACTCTTAGCAACCGTCTCCTAGCAACCGTGCGCGCGCACGGCTGGCTCCCAGGGACCGAGCGGCCGGGACCGTGGGGCTGCGGAGGCCGGGGAGGCCCAGCCCCGCAGCTGGAGCTTCCACGTAGACCCCCGTTCCCACGCCGGGCCCCCCGGCCCCCCAGGGCCCCCCTCCCGCCCTCCCCATCCTTTGCCTGCCACGTGCATCAGGTGCCAGTGCATTCCTGCTTCCCATCCACTCCACGCCCGCGTCTCCCTGGCCCACGCCGCTCTGGGGGTCCTCCTGGCACAGACTCGCTCCTATCTGAAGGCCTGGGGGGGGGTGGTAAACGTCCTGGGGTGAAAACAGGCGTCAGAGGCCCCGGGTGGGGCCAGCATCCAAACTCCACGGACAGGACTGCGCTTGTCCCTCCTGGCTCCCCCCAGCCCTCTGAACTTGGAAGATCTGCGTGTGTGTGTGCGTGTGTGCGTGTGTGTGCGTGTGTGCGTGTGCGTGTGTGTGCGCGCACACACTGGCATGCCAGGACTGGGACTTGGCCTTAGTTAGCACTGACCCTCAGCTTTTTCACTCAAGACTGGAGCTCTGCCACTTGAGCCCAGCTCCACTTCGGGCTTGTGGGTGGTTCGTTGGAGATTCAGAATCTCCCAGGATTCCCTGCCCGGGCTGGCTTGGAGTCAGGATCCTCAGGCCTCAGCCTCCTGAGTAGCTGGGGTGACGGGGGTGAGCCCCGGCGCCTGGCTGAACTTGGCAGATTGTAACTTGGTCCCTGCAGGGATCTTCCACGAGATCTGGAATTCTCTCTCCCCACTGTGGGTGGCCGTAGGACCCCACGCTTGGGGCTGGCTAGACGTGGCCACGGCACCCAGGCCGGGCCGCCCTCCGCCCCGGAAAGCTGTCCACGTCCAAGCGCCGGGGCCCCACCCGATCCCCCACTCCGCCGGGAGACCCAGCACACGGCCGTTAGGGAAACGGCTCCAGGGACGTTCCTGGAAACGGGGCTCAGGCCTGCCGAGGGGCACCGGCTGCTCCTCCCGAGGCCGGGACCGGCGCCTGGCCCCCAGAGCACAGGGCGAGGGGGTCCCCGACCTCAGGCCGGGGCGGGGTGGGGGGTGGGGGTCACCCCTCCCCCTCGCTGCGACTCTGCGCCCGAGGCGCAGGCCTGCCAGGCCCCTGGCTCACTCAAGGGGCCCCGGGAGTCACCCGGGCACCGGCACCGTGTGTGACGCGGCAGTTAGGGCTGTGCCCCCCGGGGCCTGGCACCAGGCCAGGGCTGGGGACAGGGCGGCGACCGGTCGGCGGTGTGCTGGGCCGCGGACTCTGGGGACGCCCGCTGGGTGCACATGGCTCTGATCGTGCCCAGGGGCCGGGGACCGCCATTCGCACTGGCTTCCTCTACTGCCCGGTTCACCCACACGCCAGCAGGGGGCAGGGTCCCTCCTCCCCCACCCTCCTCCTCCTCCTCCCCCACCCTCCTCCTCCTCTCCTCCTCCTCCTCCTCCTTCCTCCTTCTCCCTTCCCCACCCTCCTCCTCCTCCTCCCCCTGCCCCTTCCTCCTTCTCCCTTCCCCACCCTCCTCCTCCTCTTCCTCCTCTCCCTCCTCCTCCTCCTCCCCCTTCCTTCTCCCCTTCCCCACCTCCTCCTCCTCCTCCTCTCCCTCCTCCTCCTCCTCCCCGCCCCTTCCTCCTTCTCCTTTCCCCACTCTCCTCCTCCTCTTCCTTCTCCACTTGCTCTCCCTGCTCCTCCTCCTCCTCCCCATCCTCCTCCCCCTTCTTGGTGCTAGGCCTAGGGCTTGAACCCAGGGCCTAAGCACTGTCCTTAGCTCTCGTGCTCAAGGCCGGCGCTGTTCCACTGGAGCCACAGAGCCTCCGGCACCCAGCCCCGCCCTCTTGAGCTCCCTCCACCCCGTCCTCGGCGAGGCCCCGCTCCCCACCGCGGCCACCGGCCTGGGACACGCGGGGAGCCGGCTCCGCACCAGCCTGCCTGCCGGGGGACTGAGGCGCGTCTGGCTCCTTAGGCCCCCGCTGTGCCTCGGGCGGGCCTCTAGGCCGCGCCTGCCTCGGTTTCCTCACGTGGGAAGGGAGGTCTCAACACCAGTGGGGGCCCCGGGACCCCTTCTTCTGGGGGTTGACCGGGCCGGGCGGCTGGAGGGCGGTGTCTGCCGCCCGGGGTGGGGGGGGGAGGAGGTTCCGGGCGGGGTGGGTGGGCCGGGGGGAGGGGGCAGCGCGGGCAGCAACCTCAGTGCTCAGGCTGGGCTGTGTGCCCCGCGACGGGGCCGCGGTGCTCAAGTGTGGGGGGTGTTCATGGGTGTGTGCTATTCCATCCTGAAGCACGCTCCCCCCCCCCCACAGTCGGGGGCGGGGGTGCTGCGGGGAGAGGCAGCAGGGGCCGCCCGGAGCGGGGAAGGGCGGCGTCCAGAGGACACCGCGGGGCTGAGCTTCGAGGCCCTCGCCGCCCAGGCCGGGGCCCGGCCCGCTTCCCCACTGTGAGTTTCTTTGTACGTTTGTGTCTCGCGTGTGAAGTGTGAGGTTTGCACACGTGCGTGGCGGGCGGCGGAGAGCCGGGTGCTTCTCCTCCGTGGGGTTGGGAGGAGCTGCGCTTCCCGGGGGATGGGCGGACCGGCAGCCGCACCCCGGCACCCGCGTGCCGGCCGGGAGGGCAGCGGCTGCGGCGTCCGTGCCCGCCTCCCTCCCGCGGGGACCCGCCACGGGCGCGCTGAGCCCCGCGTGGGGAGAGACGCCCGCGGGCGTCCATGGGCTCCGTGTCCGCGGCGCGTGGGGCCGGCGTCTCCCGCGCGCGGTCCGCGTGTGCTGAGCCGTCCCGGGGTCGCCGGAAGCCGGTACTGAGTTTCTCTTCTTCTCCTCGTCTCTCACCGTGGGGGGCGCGCGGCGGCCGCTCCCTCGGGGCGCTCGGGGCGCCCCTGACTTGCTGCGGGACGGCGGAGTGTTCTTAGGAGACACCCGGCTCGCCACCGATGGTCGGATCCGTCCCGGACGCTGGCCGCAGCCGCTGGGGCCTCGCCGGTGCTGGGTTCAGGACCCGGGGTCTGGGGTTCCCCTCCCCCCGTCCGTCCGTCCGTCCATCCGCCGCCCTGCTTGGAGACGCTGCCTAAGGGCCAGCGTGGCCCTGCGTGGCGGTCGGCCCCACGCCGCTGCCAGGCCTCGTGTCGTGCCCCGCGGCTCCACAGGGCCCCCGGCCCGCTGGACTCCGCAGGGCCACCGCCTGCCCCAGCGGGGGGGGGGGGGCAGGGGCAGCAGGGCCTCCTGCAGGGCTCCCGGGGCAGCAAGTGGGCGTCTCCATGCTGGTATAGAGAAGGGCGCGGGGCTGTGGCCACGCCGCTCGCTCGGGGTCCCTGCAGGGCTGTCTCACAGCATGACCCCATGGGTCTGGGGTCCGGAAGGCTCTCGTTTCTACCGTCGCCAGCCCCATAGCGGCCTCCGGCCTTTTCCAGCAAGGCCCCGCGTCCGGTGTGGCCAGGGAGCCGCTCCCTGGGTCTCCTCAGCCGGCCTTGGTGGGTCTCAACTGGTGGCATGTCGCCTGGCACTCAGCCTTTCCCTTCACATGGCCTGACCCAGTCCTGGCGGGTGGTGAATAGAACCTGACCAGTGGGAGGGGCCTGACCCGGTGGGAGGGGCCTGGCCAGGTGGGGGAGGCTGGCTCAGTGGGAGGGGCCTGACCCAGTGGGAGGAGGCTGGTTCAGTGGGAGGGGCCTGGCCCAGTGGGAGGGGCCTGACTCAGTGGGAGGAGCCTGACCCAGTGGGAGGAGCCTGGCCCGGTGGGAGGGTCCTGTCCCCATGGGAGGAGCTGGACCCAGTGGGAGGGGCTTGATTCAGTGGGAGGTGCCTGGCCTAGTGGGAGGAGGCTGGCCCGGTGGGAGGAGGCTGGGGCAGTGGGAGGAGCCTGACCTGGTGGCAGGGGCCTGGCCAGTGGGAGGAGCTGCACCCAGTGGGAGGGGCCTGACCCAGTGGGAGGGGCCTGGCACAGTGGGAGGGCCTAGCCCAGAGGGAGGGGCCTGGCCAGGTGGGAGGAGGCTGGCTCAGTGGGAGGGGCCTGACCCAGTAGGAGGGGCCTGGCCCAGTGGGAGGGCCTAGCCCAGTGGGAGGGGCCTGACCCAGTGGGAGGGGCCTGGCCCAGTGGGAGGAGCTGCACCCAGTGGGAGGGGCCTGGCCCAGTGGGAGGAGCTGCACCCAGTGGGAGGGCCTAGCCCAGTGGGAGGGGCCTGACCCAGTGGGAGGGGCCTGGCCCAGTTGGAGGAGCTGCACCCAGTGGGAGGAGGCTGGGGCAGTGGGAGGGGCCTGGCCCAGTGGGAGGAGCTGGACCCAGTGGGAGGAGGCTGGCGCAGTGGGAGGGGCCTGGCCCAGTAGGCGGGGCCTAACCGGCCAGGATCTCTGTCTCAGAAGCTGCACCTGCTAGGAGCTGCTGGTAGCTCTGGCCCCATTCCCAGGCTCAAGGAAACATGGATCTGAGCAGGCTCCACTCAGACCCCCCAGAACCGGGCTCCGGGCTGGGACCGTGCTTCTCCACCACCACCACCTCCACGGGGCATTTTGTGGGCCATGCCGCTTGCCGGCCAGGTGGACCCCAGTGGCGAGGCCAGCTCCGTCTGGGAAGGGCGCCCCTCCGTGGGCCTCAGGCGCCCCCTCTCAGAGACGAGAGCCGGTCTGCCCATGAACCCTCGTCATGTTGTGAATGCGTCCACTGAGGTGCGCGTTGTGCAGGTGGCCCCGGGTGTTTCTAGCAGATGCAGCAGGGAGCTGGCTGCGGGGTCCGTGGGGGGCTGGCACGGGGCTTCCTGGGAAGGCCACCCCCGTGGGGCCACAGGAGGGACCGGCCGTGTGCTACCCGGGCCCCGGCCCAGGGCCGCCATCTGTGCCGTTGGCCACTGGGGGAGGGGGCGGAGGACGCTTCCTGCTGCCGGCAGGAAACACGTAGCTAAGAGAAAAACCAACCATGCCAAGGTAGGTTGTCCAGTGGTGATTCGTACCTTCGCTTGGCTGTTCAACCACCAGCCGCACCTGCTTCTAGCACGTTCCTTGTCCCCGCAGTGAACACTTAGACCCCACTGAGCACTCTCTCCCACCCTCCTCAGGCTGGCCAATACGCGTCTTCTCTTTTATGGATGCTCGGTAGACACAGAGTCCACCGCGCATAGCCTTTTAGGTCTGGCTGTGTCATCACACAGAAGGCTGAGTTGGAGCACTGCATCGCTTTTTATGGCTGAGTAATATTCCCTTGTATGGAGGAGCTGTGTCCTGGTCTGTTGACGGGAGCCCAGGGTGACTGTGGAGCCTCCGGGGCGTTGGGGGGAAGGCCGTCACAGGCTGGGTGCAGGAGAGAGGGGAAGGGCTTGATGTCGAGTTAGTTGATCTGGTGTGTTGGAGAGCCCCCCACCCGAGTGCAAGGCCCCCCCCCGAGTGCAAGGCCCCCGCCCGAGTGCAAGGCCCCCGCCCGAGTGCAAGGCCCCCCACCCCAGTGCAAGGCCCCCGCCCGAGTGCAAGCTTGTTGGACGGACGTCTCTGAGTTCTGCTTTTCTTTCACACAGATGTTCACGAGAAATGAGCCAAGCCACCCTTCCCGCTGCGTGCGCCTCGGCCAGGGTGGAGACCCCTCCCCCCACCGCCCGCCCCCTCCCCCCTCAGGCCTGGCCTGCAGTTGCCCACCTTCACCACACCGCGTCTCTTGTCGAGGGACCTGCTTGTTGACGTGTGTTAGATCGTCCGTGGAAGGCGCTTTGATCGCGTTCCCCCACTACTTTTCTCTCTTCCCCCCCCTCCCCCACCACCTCCATACTCACCCTCTTGTACTTTACAATCTCGGTGGTTCTGGTTCGGGCCTGTTCTGCTTGTTTTGTTTCTTCCTATCTTCCCAAATGAGAGAAAACACACAAGACTTGTCTTTGTGGGAAAGACATATTTCACTGAACGCACTAGTGCAGCAGTCTCTGTGGAAGGGCCTTCTATGCACTTAGGCCACAGGCCCACTTCCTGTCCCGCTGCCCGAGGGCCAGGCCGGAGCCCGGATGCTCCTCCAGGGATCGGGGAACTCATAAGTCCGGTGTCACGGGCTCCGTGCCCATGGTCGGCACAAGCTGGTTTTGATCTGCAGAACACAGTGTCAGGTATGGCCGTGTGTGTCAAGGCCTCCTACAACTGCTACGGTGGCAATTTGGGAAAATGTCTTCTAGTCTGGCCTTAACTTTTCATAGTGGCCATTCGCCATTGGTATTTGGGGATTAGAGAGAAGTTGGCACCTAGGAAGGGACTGGATGGATGGATGGATGGATGGGTGGATGGGTGGATGGGTGGATGAGTGGATGGATGGATGGATGGGTGAATGATGGATGGATGTGTGGGTGGATGGGTGGGTGGATGGATGGATGGATGGGTGGGTGGATGGATGGGTGGATGGATGGATGGATGGATGGGTGAATGATGGATGGATGTGTGGGTGGATGGGTGGGTGGATGGGTGGATGGGTGGGTGGGTGAGTGGATGGATGGATGGATGGATGGGTGGGTGGATGGGTGGGTGATGGGTGGATGGATGGGTGGGTGGATAGATGGATGGATGGGTGGGTGATGGGTGGATGGATGGATGAATGGGTGAGTGGATGGATGGGTGGATGGGTGGGTGATGGGTGGATGGATGGATGAATGGGTGAGTGGATGGATGGGTGGATGGGTGGGTGATGGGTGGATGGATGGATGAATGGGTGAGTGGATAGATGGATGGATGGGTGGGTGATGGGTGGATGGATGGATGAATGGGTGAGTGGATGGATGGGTGGATGGGTGGGTGATGGGTGGATGGATGAGTGGATGGATGGGTGAATGATGGATAGATGGATGGATACACACATGTATGCGTGAATTAGTGAATGGACACACGCACCAATGCTAACAGCCGTGCATCCTCCAGCAGAGGCCAGCCCTCAGTGCCCACAGGGTGCTGCCTGGGGGAGGGGGAGGGGCAGAGAGCCAGGGGCTCCCCCAGGATGCCCCCTGCCAGCTCTATCCACGCCAGCCGCTGCGGAGCTGCCCGGGGAAGCAGAATCCGTGCCACTCTCCTGGCGGCTGAGCCCGGCTAGGGCTCCGGGGCAAGGGCCGGGAGGTAGAGTCGGTGGCGGGCAAACCTCTTGGAGGCTTGGTGCGTTTCCATGGCGACGGGGCTGGGCTGAGTCGTCGCCACCTCAGAATTAGTCACCACGGACAGTCCCCCGGGCCTCTGTGCCCTCGGCGCCCTGGCCCCCGGGCCGCCGGCTCCAGCTCACCTGCCGAAACAAGATCAGGGGGTGACCACAGCAGCCGTCTCCAGAACCCCTGCCGCCCCTGCCCGCGGGGCCCTTCCCAGAGGTGGAGGTTACGTCCCCTACCAGGAATGGTGGCTCACCCCTGAAATGCCAGCTACTCAAGGGGATAGCGGGTCAGGGCCGGCCTGTGACCGCGTCTCAACAGAAGAGGCTGGGCACTGTGGCCTGTACCTGTCCCCCCGCGATGGAGGAAGCATCAATAGGATCACAGCCCAGGCTGGCATGGGCGAAAAACAAGACCAAAATAACCAGAGCAGGAAGTGTTGGAGGCGGGATTCAAGTGGTAGAGCCCCTGCCTGGTACGGGTGAGGAGCTGAGTTCAAAGCCCAGTCCTGCCACCCCAGCAGCAGTCCGCTGCGGCTCCCAAGGGCGAGCCTCCATCTTCCTCCCTGTTCCCCGGCAGCCTCCTCCTCCAAGAAGCCAAGCCGCACCGCACCGCACCGGCCAGCCCGGGCAGGGCCTGGCACCTCCACGAAAAGTGGCCACCCCGAGGCCGGGTGTCCAGGTCCTGACTCCGGGTGAGGGGCTCCGCGGGCTGGAGCTGTCTTCTTCCCTAGCGGAGTGCTCAGAAAACATGAACATGAAACAGACAGGTGGATGGAGATTTGAAGGAGAAAAGAGATGGATTCAGGGGAGGAGGGATGGGAGGCGGGGTGAAGGGAGGGGTGGGTGGGTGGGTGGGTGGAGGATGGAAGGGTGGATAATGGATGATAGATGGACGGGTGGGCGGCAGGTGGGTAGGTGGAGGATTGGATGGGTGGATGGATGGAGGGGTGATACACAGATCGACGGCAGACGGATGGAGGACGGACAAGCATGGATGGATCACGGAGAGATGAGGGGGTGGATGGTTAGTCGCACGAGCAGCCGGACAGGCGTGTCCTTATCAGAAACAACAGACATAGAATCTGCCCGGTAGGGTTTTTTTTTTTTTAATTTAATTTTCCGAGCTCCAGATAGTTGTGGCAGGAAGTTCCAGCATAACATATCCGTTGGTGCGTCCATTACTTCTTGATCAGAGCCGTCTCTTCCATCATCCCCACCCCCATTCTGCCTGGCCCTTCTCACAACACTCATTTCATGGTCTCCACTTCCTTTCTCAAACGTGTACACCGAGTATCCGGACTTTATCTGTCCCCCTTTGCATGCGTCCACCTGTCTCTCTACCCTCCCCATTCAGATGTGTTTCCATTGCCTGATATTTGCTTCCCTAAAAGGCTCCTCTCCTGTGTATACGACACTTTACTCAACTAAGTCATGGCTGTATCATGCGTACATGCGTGTGCCCTGTGTGTGTTTACACCAATGGTTGTATGGAAGAAAACCTGTGCCCATATAGTCTTCCTGGGCCTGGCTTATTTTACTCAGTATAGTGTTTTCCAGATCCGTGCACTATAGATAGAAGGTGTGTGTGCGTGTGTGTGTGTGTGTGTGTGTGTGTGTGCGCGCGCAGAGAGAAAGAGATGTTAGATATAGATGGAAGGCAGGAAGACAGAAAGATGGACAGACGGGCAGACGGATGGATGATGGACGGATGATGGAACCATCCCTCCATTGTAGAACATCTAAGCTGTTTCCGTATCCTGGCTGTCGTGACCCGTGCCGCCGAGGGCCTGGGAGGGCCGGGGCCCGTCTCGTTTCCCGAGGCGCCGTCTCTGGCGGACGCCTGGGTCTCGGCGCGACTCCGTGCTGACTTTGCCGAGGAATCCGCCTGCTGGCTCCCACAGTGGTGGCCGTGATTCACGTCCCGTTTCCGGCTTCCTCCGCACCGGGTGGGTCATTCACCGTCTTCCCCGGGGCCCACCTCACTGGGGTGCGCTGGAGTCTGTGTTCTGGTTTGCATTTCCTTCACAGCCGGGGTGCTGAGCGTTCTTGGCGTGTTCACTGGCCGTGCGTTCCGCTTCTTCTGCAGAGGGCCCGTTCGCCGCCTTTGCCCGTTCGCCGCCTTTGCCCGTTCGCCGCCTTTGCCCGTTCGCTGCCTTTGCCCGTTCGCCGCCTTTGCCCGTTCGCCGCCTTTGCCCGTTCACCGCCTTTGCCCGTTCGCCGCCTTTGCCCGTTCGCCGCCTTTGCCCGTTCGCCGCCTTTGCCCGTTCACCGCCTTTGCCCGTTCGCTGCCTTTGCCCGTTCGCTGCCTTTGCCCGCTTATTAACCGGGCTCCTGGTTGGGAGGAGGTCTTGTTTCTTGAGCGCCTTGTACACGGTGCCCAGGAGGCCCTTGTCCGGCGTCCAGCCCTCAGAAGCCCTCTCCGTTCTGCAGGCCGTCTGTGTGGCTTGGTGGCTGTGCTGTGCACCACCCTTAGCGCTGGTGCGGCCCCTTGCCAACCTCCTGCTTTTAGCTGCGCCCCTGGAGTCCGGCTCCGGAAGCCCCCGCCTTGGCCGGAGCTCTGGCGTCTCCCTGCTCCCGGGCCCTGCCCTGCGGCCTGGGACGCGTTTGGCGTGGGCATGAGCACAAGGTCACAGTCGGGGACCCCGCTCAGCCTCTGCGTGTGACACCCGGCTTTGCCGCACCGCGCTGGAGCCTGAAGCGGGCCGGCTTCCTGGGTCGCCTGCTCACGTTGTGGGGGGCTGGGGGGGGCCGGCTTCCTGGGTCGCCTGCTCACGTTGTGGGGGGCTGGGGGGGGCCGGCTTCCTGGGTCGCCTGCTCACGTTGTGGGGGGCTGGAGGGGGCCGGCTTCCTGGGTCGCCTGCTCACGTTGTGGGGGGCTGGGGGGGCCGGCTTCTGGGGCCGCCTGCTCACGTTGCGGGGGGCTGGAGGGGGCCGGCTTCCTGGGCCGCCTGCTCACATTGTGGGGGGCTGGAGGGGGCCGGCTTCCTGGGCTCCCTGCTCACGTTGTGGGGGGCTGGAGGGGGCCGGCTTCCTGGGCTCCCTGCTCACGTTGCGGGGGGCTGGAGGTCTGTAGGTTTGTTTCTTTCTGCTGCCCTGTGTTTCCTTAAATGGCCAGTGCGGTCGAGGCAGGGTACTCAGGCTCGACTAGGTCACGGGAGGGGTGGGGGGCTCGGGGGAGCCCCGTCAGCTGGTTCTCACACACCACGATGGTGGGCATCGGCCTAAGCGTGAGAGGCCCACGGAGGCAGTGCTGGGCGCGGCCGGCGGCTGACGAAAGCAGACGCGTGCGGGCAACTTGCTCACGCACATCAGGAACTCGCGGGCGCCGGGAGGAAGGCTCGGTTGGTTCGGGACGGTCCCCCGAGGGGTCATCAAGACCCCCCAACAGGTACCAAAGCAACAGACGTGGATGACGCGCTGCCGCGGGGGGGGGAATGTGGCCTGGAGGCGGGAAGGCGGCCGTCCCGGCGGGGCGACGTCTGCGTGGCGTCTGTGGAAACGTGTCACAGCCGCACAGGTCCCGGCCCAGTCGGGGACGTGCGGCCTCCCGGGGTCAGGCACGCCCGGGAGCAGGGGACACTTGTGTCGTCACGGGCGTGCATCCTCCCCGTGCCAGTTCCGTGATACCTGTGTCCCCCCGTCCTCGTGTCCCGCCGGTCGTGTGTGAGTAATGAGTAATGGGGCGGCCCCGTGCGCTGAGGCGGGGCCCCCTGCCCCGCTCCGGCCAGCCCCGCGCCCCGGGGGGGGAGACGGGGTCCCCACTGCCGGGCGCGGCCCGGAGCTCGGCACCCCACGCCGACACCGCCTCGCCGGGCTTCCAAGTGTCACGCGTGCCCGAGGCGGGGCTGCGTCACCCCGGCTTCCTCAGACGCGGTGGGGGCCCCGAGTCCCTCGGGGTGTCTGGCTCCGCCGAGTCACGTCTGTGTCACAGCCCCCGGGCTGAGGGGACGTGGGGGCCGGGGAGGAGGTGACAGCCGCCCCTCCCCGGGGGCGCGGGGAGAGGCCATTTGCCAGGATCGTGGTCACAGTCTGACTTTGCTGACCACGCGGCTGCCCTCCCGCCCCTCTCCCCAGGGAGGTGGGGTCTAGGGTGAGAGTGTGGGAGCCTGTACCACCCTGAGTGACACCCCGCGGCCCTCGGCACCCCCACCTCACAAGAGGGGGCGCCGAGGCACTGGGCGAGCCGGGGAGGGCACCGCTGGGGGTGGGGCTTTCCGGCTTGGGATCCCCGTCCCAGCCTGTGCAGGAGGTGCCGGGGCCCCACAGGCTGTGCGGCCCGTGCACACGCGTGTGCACACACACACACGCACGCTCACACACCCAGAGGAGGAGGGGCCAGCGAGCCCCCCCGCCGGGCAGCGCCCACCTTTGCCGCGGCCCCAGAGCCCCGGCCTCTCCCGTCTCCCCAGCGGCACCGGTGGCCCCGCGACTCTGAGCCTGCCCCCCCAGAACCGGAGCCCCGGAGGCTCTCCCCGTGGAAGCCGCGCCCCGATGACTCTGGGGCGCTCGGCAGATCGCGTCAGCCCTGTCCCGCGCCCCCGGGGAGGCGGGGGAGGTCCCGCCAAGGACGGCGGCTCGGCAGCCCGGCCCCCCACAGCCGGGGCCTCTCGGGGGTCCCCGGGCCTCGTGGCACAGCCTGGCTGCCGTGCGCCTGACCTCACGCCGCGTGTGCCAACCTGTGTCCGCGCTCCAGGATGCCCGTGTGCGTTGTCACCGCGTGTGTGGAAAGGTGAAGGGTTAACATGAAGAGAACAGGGAGTAGCCGGGCGCCAGTGGCTCGCGCCTGTCATCCCGGCCACTCGGGAGGCTGAGGTCTGAGGGCCGCGGTTCGAAGCCAGCCCGGGAAGGAAAGTACGTGAGGCTCTCATCCCCGGCGAACCGCCGGGAAACCGGAAGCGGCGCCGCGGCTCAAGGGGTAGAGCGTTAGCCTTGAGCGGAAGAGCTCAGCGACAGCGCCCAGGCCCGGAGCTCAAGCCCCATAGCCCCCCCCCCGCCCCCCAAAAAAGAAAAGAACAGGAAGTGAAGTGTCGCAACAAATATCCACAGAACCCAGAGGGTCTCCGGGGAGGGCGCTGAGCAGCTCACTCACGGGACGGGGAACCCGGGGCGGGTACGCTTCCCCACACAGTCAGCACGGACGTGACAGGATGCGAGCCACGGACAGCGGAGCCCCGAGACGCGATGAGGCTTGGCGCAGAGGAGGGGCCCCCCAGCCAGGAGAAGCGGGGAGCGGAGGGCTCCCGTGTCGAGTTCCAACAGCAGCCGCCCTCCGACTCTTCCGTGGCCCAGACGGGAAGGGGCGCTGCCAGGCTCGCTCTGCAGGGCCGGGGGTGCGCTCGCCCCCAAGCCAGACAGACACAGAGAGAGAGAAGGACGGGACAGAGCCCCGGGACGGCCGTGTGGCCCCAGTTTTTGGGGGGTTTTGTTGTTGTTGTTTTCCAGTCCTGGGCCTTGAACTCAGGGCCTGAGCACTGTCCCTGGCTTCTTTTTGCTCAAGGCTAGCACTCTGCCACTTGAGCCACAGCGCCCCTTCCGGCCTTTTCTGTGTATGTGGTGCTGGGGAATCGAACCCAGGGCTTCGTGCCTGCTGGGCCAGCGCTCCACCACTGAGCAGCACTCGCAGCCCGTGTCCCCGTTTCGGTAGTGACGCCATTGGCTGGTGATTTACTTGTACCCTCACAGGCTCCCTTGGCCACTGTCCTCCTGCCCCCTGGGAGAGGGGCTCCCGGGCCCCTGGGGCTCATCCTCCACAGGCGGTGCCGTCCCGGCCTCTGCCCAGGGCGGGGGGGGGGGGCAGGGGGGGAATAAAGGCCTGGAGACTGGAAGTGACCTTGGTGTGTGACCTCCTGTCCTCACAGGAGGGGAGGCTGGGGGTGACCGAGGGGTGGGGGAGGGAGGCACGGGCCGGGGGGCCCTAAGGGCCTCTCCACTCAGTCGGGGCGCCATGGCAGAGGCGGGGGGGAGGGAGGGAGACTGGCCGGCCGCGAGGCTGCCGTCCACGAGGGTCGGGACGCCGGGGCCCCGGCGCTCACACAGGTGGACGAGGAGCCGGGGACGGAGCCACACCTGTCCACCCGGACCGTGGGGACTTGTAGGCCATCCCGGCGGGCAGTGGCCGGCGTGGACTTGTCCTGCCCCGTGGACCCGTGGGGAAGGCTGGGGGCGGGGCCGGGGCTGACGGGTGGGACAGACACGGAGGCCACGCGGGCCCGCGGGCCCCCGCGCCGGGACAGCGCCTCCACGAGGGGGGCCCCCGTGGGGGTGCGAAGCTCCTGGGCCGAGCCCAGGGCGGGAGGCCGCTTCCAGGGCGCAGGGCAGCCTCCCAGCCACGCCACGAGCGCGGGGCAGGGCACAGAGCCTCAGCGGGTCCTCGTCTGGCTGGCGCGTGGCCCGTGCTTCGAGGGCGTGGCCCCGGGCTTCGAGGGCGTGGCCCCGGGCTTCGAGGGCGTGGCCCGTGCTTCGGGGGCGTGGCCCCGGGCTTCGAGGGCGTGGCCCCGGGCTTCGAGGGCGTGGCCCGTGCTTCGGGGGCGTGGCCCGTGCTTCGAGGGCGTGGCCCGTGCTTCGGGGGCGTGGCCCCGGGCTTCGAGGGCGTGGCCCCGGGCTTCAGAGGGCGTGGCCCCGTGCTTCGGGGGCGTGGCCCGCACCCAGGGCCCGCACCCAGGGCAGCTCCGCCTGCGCCCCGCCTCGCCGCGTTCCTGCGGGGCGCTCTCGGTACCAGGCAGCCCCCGGCCCTGCCAAGTCCTCCAGAGCGGCCCTCGGGGAGCGTCGCGGGCCTGGAATCCTTTAGAAATGTCACTGCCCGCACCAGGCGCCATCTGGGCCCCTGGGGCCCCTGTAAGGCGGAAAGCAGAGGAGCGCGGCTGGCCCGGAGCCTCTGGACTGTCCGAGAGGAGCCCCCCGCCCCCCGCCCCCCGCCCCCGTCACGGGGCTGGGCCGAGCAAGCGCCATTAGATACCACTAGAAAGCTGGCGCTGACAGGACCCAAGTGCACAGCGTGCGTGTGCGCATGTGCGTGTGTGCACGCGTGTGTGTGCAGGCACGCACGCCTCTCTGTCTCTCTCCCCGCTATCTCCATCTACCTCTTCTTTTTCTCCCCTCCCTCTTGCCAGCTCCCCCTGCCCCTGCCTCTTGCTGCGTCCCATCTCTCCCTCCCACGCCTGAGGGGCTCTCTCCGCTCACATCTGCTAGTATCACAGCCCCCCCCAAAGGCCGGGGCCCCTCCCCCAGAAGATCTCCCAGGAAGACCCTGGCATGATCCTGATTGGCCAGGCTCCAGTTCTGCAAACCTCCCTAAGCCAATCACGGTGGCCTGGGAAATGGGAAACTCTGATTGGCCAGGGTGACTCACTTGGGCCCGCCTCCTGGTGTGCCCGGGCCACGTCTGGGGGGGGGGGCGGCTGCATGGGCAGCGCAGAGCCCCCATTCCCCCCCCCCACCAGCCCAGCGGCCACCCACAGCCCAGCGTGGGCCCGGAAGCGGCCTTCTCCACGGGTCCCAGCCCCGTCTGCTTGCCTTCCCGCGGCCCTGGAACTCCCCAGAACGCCAGCCGGGGGGCTGCACGCGGGGGGGGGGAGGGGGGCTGAGCGGGCCATCCAGGGTCCTCGGGGTGGGCAGGGTCTCCGGGAAGGCCGTGGGGTCCACGGGCGCCGTGTCCTCAGCACAGAGGCCACGTAGGTCCTGCCGCCCCAGGGAGGGGCGGAAGGGGTGCTGGGGCGTGGCTGGCTCTCCTCCCGCACTGCTGGGCGCCTGGGGGTGGAGGCGGGCGGGCGGCCTCGAGCGTCTCCAGCCCGCTGGCTCTGCCTAATCACCTTCAGCTCCCCACGCGGAGCCGCCGGGGCCACCGTGGGGCTCCGCCCTGCCCAGCGACCGCCCGTTTACAGGGAGAGGTGGGCACACGGGCCCTGTCAGCTGGGGGGAGGGAGGACGGCGACGTCGGACTCTTCCCAGCGCTGGCTCTGGGGAAGCCGCTCTCTCTCGCCCCTTCTCGCCCGGAGTGAGACGCCCGGCCCTCGGCCTCGCCCCACCCTCACGCCCTCGCTCGTCCTCCGTGATTGCTGCCGGGGGCCCCGGAGCAGCGGGGCGGGGAGCCCTGTGTCCCTGCTCCGCGGAGCACGCGGGACGCTCCTGAGCTGGGTGGGCAGAGCCGCGCCGGGCCTTCCTGGCCGGGTGGAAGGCCGCGCGGGGCCCGCCTGAGGACCGGGCTCGAGTCCTGTCACTGGGAGCTCTCCTGGGGTCCTCTAGCACGCACGCACACACACACACACACACACACACACACACACACCCATCGCTGCAGCTAGCACAGGGCTTGGGTCTGCCCCTGCCATCCCCTGGGATGTCACGGGGGGGGGGCTGGCTACATGAGGCCACTCTCCTGGGACCCCTCGTGGCTGTCCTGTGGGTGTCTTCTGATGAGGACTCCCCCACCCCCCGTCGGTGGGACCGGAGCCGTGGTGTAACATAACCGCCTCTGTGATGACCCCTCCCACCGCCTGGGAGAGGGGGCTTCGGCACGTGGGCTCCCGGGGACCCCCGTTGGACCCCAGTGGCGCGGGAGGGACGCGCTCCGCAGGCCACCTCTGCGTCCCTCAGGGTCCAGTGTGTGTCCCTCTGAAACGGTGGTGGCATTTGGCAGCACGTGGAGAGTTCTAGAAGCTTTCTGCCGTCTGAGCGGCGGGAGGGTGGATCAGGGCCAGGTGGGGCTCTTTGATCGCGTGTAGCGGGCGCACGGCTGAGCCGAATGGCTCTTCCTGTCCGGGTAATTAAGGAATGGCCTCAAAGGCTCGGGACTTTCCTGCATGGATCAATTATTCAGATCAGTGCTCCCAGAGGCCTGTGCACAGGAAGTAAGGGGAGAGCGGATTGCTGAGTGGCCATGACAGGGACGGAACGGGGTTCTTGTTAGCCATGGTGACAGATGGCGTCTGATCTGGTGTCGGTGAGCCGGCCCGGCCCCGTGGCACACTACCTGTCAGCACAGGAGGGAGGGCCGGGCGGCCACGCTGGGGCCAGTGGGAGTGCTTCCTCTACAAGAGCAGGGCTCCCCTGCGTCTGTCGGTGTGAGCCCAAGCCCTGGGTGGGGTTCTGTCCGCAGCACCGCCAACCCAAAGTGGAAAGATAACAGAGCTTACCCCCAACGAGGTGAATAATCACATTCCATGTAGATGGGATAATACCCCAACTAAAAAGGCAAGGTTTTAAAGTTAAACACTTGTCTCGCCGAAATACACCTTAATTATAAAGGCACACACGTTAGAAGCAAGGTCAGAGGAGACACACCATGCTAACATGAAGCCAAGGAAACCTGGACATCAACGTCAGCTCCGTAATAAAAGACATTGGGAGAGGAAAACAAAGTTATTCCATAATGAAGGACATGAGAACACTAAGCATGTATGCACCCCAACACAGAGCTTCCCAGTACCTAAGGCAAACGCTAACTGACCTGCAGGGAAACCTCCACAGAATGACGACGATCATCAAAGATTTCAGCGCAGCAGCCATAGAACAAGAGGCAGGAAACCAGCCAGGAGACAGAAGCCTTGACCGGGCCCATCCACCAGCCTGGCCCTTTTGTGCCTTCCTTTATGATATTTGGAACCGCTGGCAGCATAAACCACATTTTTGTCCCTGAAGCAAGGCTTGGTAAAGTCAAATTGGCTTATTCAGATGGGTTCCTAAATTGCAGTGCAATCCTTACCAACAGAGGAGGCAGAGAATCGAGAGGAAGGTTCTGGAGAATCCCCAAATATTTGGAAAGCAAATACATTGTTCCGAATAATACGTGCATTAAAGCAGAAGGAAGAGGGGCACTTAGGAAGCACTGGAACCGGGCGCCGGTTGGAAGTGCAACGCGTCAAACTGTGTGAAATGCTGCTAAAGCTGTGCTTACGGGAAAATTCACAGCACTGGGTGCCTGCTCTTAGGCCAGTGGTTAGGCATAGCCAGGTGTGCTGGCTCACACCACGAATCCTAGCTACTCACGAGGCTGAGATCTGAGGATCACAATTTAAGGCCAGCCCCGGCACCAAGGTTAGAGTATCCATCTCAACTAATATTACGAAGCTGGCTTTGGTGGCTCAGGCCCAGGAGCCTCGCTGGTCTGGAGGTTGAGAGGTGAGGATTGTGATTCACACCCAACCTGGACAGGGAAGTGTGTGAGTCTTCTCTCCAATTAACCACCACCAAAAAAAAAAAAAAGCCAGAAGTGGGGCTGTGGCTCAGAGTGGTAGAGCACCTGCTTTGCAAAAGAGCTCAGAGACAGCGCCCAGCCCAGCCCGAGTTCAAGCCCCACAGCTGACCAAGAAGAAAAGGGGGAGGGAGACAGGGAGAGGGGAGGGCAGGGGCAGGGCTGGGCAAGGGCAGGGCCTGGCAGGGCAGGGCATTAAGTCCAAAGTAGGCCAAAGAAAGGAACTAGTGCCCATCACAGCCACTGAAGAAACAGAAAACCGGGCCCTGGAGAAAGGAGGACCCACGGTGGGGTCTGTGAACGCCCTGATATTGACCAGCCTGAGTGGAAGTGGGGTCCCTGTAGGGGGGCTGCTGAAGGCTCTGCCACAGGCCCTGTTCACACCGCATCCCCCTACTTCTGTGCTCCTTTGTCCCCTTGTCTGCCTGTCCTTCTGTCTGTCCCACCGCACTCTGTCTTGACCACTGTGTCTTTATAACAAGCCCGGAATGAAGAGCTATGGGAGCGACAGGAAGTGAGCGAGGAGACAGACCGCGCCCTGCACCCCGCGCCCCGCACCCCGTGCCCGGCCCCGCGCCCTGCCCCGCGCCCCGCGCCCAGCACTGCGCCTTCGCAGGACGGTTCGGGCCATCTCCGGCATTTCTGCATTTCCACACAGCGTTTTCTCCCCAAAGCCTGCTGGCCTTCTGGGGGTGGGGGTGGGGAAGGGTGGGGTGCTGGCTCTGTAAATCCACTCGGGGCAGGGCTGAGCCCCTCATCCACGGTGACGGGGTCCCCAGGTCTTCTTGCGCCCCGCGCGGCCACGTCCTCGTGGTCCTGGGGCCCCCATGAGTTCCAGCCTCCCTGCTGAGGCGGCCCCGGGGTGGGGAGGGACTCCCGCTTCAGGAAGTCTGGGTCTCTGGGCTGGGCAGAGTGGGGTGAACGGCAGGCACCCCCTTATATCTGGGGTGTGGTTTACATTGGCACACCTGCCCTGAATGCAAGAAAACCGATTCCTGTTAAGAACATGAACCGCAATCGTGTGCTCCCCCGGGCTTGCGCTCCGGGGCGGCTGGGCGGGGCTGGGCAGGGTGGGGCGGGGCTCCGGCGGGGCGGGGTGGGGCGGGGCGGGGTGGGGCGGGGCTCCGGCGGGGCGGGGGTGGGGCGGGGCTCCGGCGGGGCGGGGTGGGGCGGGGCTCCGCGGGGCGGGGTGGGGCGGGCGGGGCTCCAGCGGGGCGGGGCTTCTCAGGGTGGAGCAGGGACGGGGTGGGGCGGGGCTCCGTCGGGGCGGGGCTCCGGCTGGGCGGGGCTCCGGCGGGGCGGGGCTGGGCGGGGCTACGCCGGGCGCTTCCATCCCCACAGAGGACACTGGGCCCCCGTGGCCCTGTGCTCCCTACAGAAAGCTGACCTTGGAAAAGCGGGTTGAAGGAGAATGGATGGATGGTTCTAGAATAACAAGAGCTGCAGGCCTAGCTCAGGGGTCCAGCATTGACCTCTCAAATGAAAGAAGTAAAGCTAAGCTAGGCGGCTGAGCTCTGGGGACGAGCGTGAAGCCAGGCCAGGCAGGAAAGCCGGAGACTCCTCTCCAGTTCACCGCTTGGGTAGAGGGGCAGCGTGCCAGCCTTGAGCACAAAGCCTAAGAGGCGGTGCCCAGGCCCCGAATTGAAGCCCTAGGACCAACACACACTCGCGTGCACACACATATGCACGTGCACACACACGCTTGCACACACACACACAGGGACTGGGAATTCGTGGCTCACACCTGTAACCCTAGCTATTCGGGAGGCTTAAATCTGAAGATTGCAGTTCAAAGCCAGCTTGGGCAGAAAAGTCCTTGAACCTTCATCTCTAATTAGTGACCAAAACCTCAGAAGTGGGGCTGTGGCTCCAGTGGCAGGGCATTAGCCTTGAGCAGCAAAGCTCGGGGGCAGCGCCCGGGCCCCGAGTTCTGGCCCCCGCACCGGCGTATGTGCACACACGCCCTTTCTGTTAAGAATTGAAACCCTCAAGGAAGAAAGGCGCGTTGCTGGCACGCCGGGCACGGACGCCCGGGCCCTGCCGTGGCTGTGGGCGGGCCTGGAGGAGGGCCCGGGTCCCCACCATGCAGCCTGCCGCCCGCGTGGTCCCCGGGGCCAGCCCCGCACCACCACGGGGCCCCCCAGAGACAGGAGCACAACGCCCAGCTCACTCGGGATTTGAACCCCGGCCGGCTGCCCCGAACCCTGCGCAGCGGTGTCTGAGGGGTGGGGGGGGACAGGGGCATGTCCCACGACGTGTGGCCCGCACGTGTGCCCCCGCCCAGCCTGGCACACCGGCTGAGCCGCCTCCAGGGCGGGGGCGGGGGCAGTGCTGGCACGGCGGGCTCAGGGGAGAGCGGCCGGGCTGCCCCAGGCTTCGCCTCCGCCCCCGCACCAGGCGGCCCTTCTCTGCTGCGGAGCTGATCGGAGCTCCTGGCGGTGTTTACTCTCAGCTGCTAATTTCACGAGTTTGCCGAAGGCTGTCATTTTGAAGGGGAGCGTGTTCAAACAGTCGCAGTGACTCAGACCCTGGCCTAGCACCCCGGGAGTCACCGCAGCCTGGAGCCGGCCTAGCACCTCCTGCAGTCACGGTGCCTGCGGCCTGGTGGTGGAGTCCGGGGGGAGCCTGGTGGACTGCTGGCCCCTGAGCCGCCCCGCCCCGCCCCTGGGCGCCACCCCGCGGTCCCTTGCTGGGGATGGGGTCAGGCTCCCGGGGGACCTTGTCTAAGATGGAGGTATGGTGGGGGCCACAGATCCAAGGCTCTCTGCTCCCACCCTCCATACCGGCAGCTCTGCCCGGCCCCCACGCCAGCCCCTCCTCGGGGGCTCGGGGTGGGCTCGGGGTCCCCCCTGCGTGGCGGGGGTGCTGGGCGGCAGGATGGCTTTGGTTTCGGGCACCCTGAGCCAGGGCGGCTTTGCCCCCGGTGCCGAGTGCGGGACGCGGGAGCCGAGGAGCCGAGCTCCGGGCGGGGGCGCAGCAGGCCGCGCGGAGGCCGCTGGGTCTGTGACGCGGGGCCGGGGCTTTGGGCTGCCGCGGGAGCTTACGGGGCCACGTCAGAGTCACCCCCAAGTAGTCACGCCCTCCCGGATGTCTCTCCGTGCCAGGCAGGAAGAGGAAATGAGCTCTCAAGGCAGAGGGAAACTGGGGGGCAGGAGGGAGGTGTACCGCCTGGGACTGGAACTCGGGGCCTGGGCGCCGTCCCTGAGCTGCTCCCCCAACACTAGTGCTCTACCACTTGGGCCACAGCTCCACTTCCAGCGTTTGGAAGTCAATTGGAGATAAGAATCTCAGACTTTCCTGCCCTGGCTGGCTTCAAACTTCCATCTTCAGATCTCAGCCTCCTGAGTAGCTGGGGTGACAGGCGTGCGCCCCCAGAGTCCGGACGGAGAGCTGGAATACTGGAAGTCAAAGGAGCCGACTGGAAAAGGCTGCGCGCTGTCCGCTCCGGCTCGGACCCTCTGACAGAGTGGGCTGAGAAGGAGGGAGGGAGGAGCAGGGCTGGGGGGGCAGGTGCTGCTCCCCTGGATCGGATGGGTGGGTGGACACAGGGCACTCCTCATTTGCTAAGACCCAAAGAGCATGCAAGACCAAGAGTGAGCCACAGGAAGTTAATAACAATGTATCCATACCGGCCATTAAAGTCATAATTAAAATTGTCTATGACTGGGCACTGGTAATCTGCCCTCCTAGCTACTCAGGGTCAAGGTTTGAAGCCAGCCGGGCGGGAAAGCCCACGAGACTCATCTCCAATTAACCACAAAAAGCCACAGGTGGAGCTGTGCATCAAGTGGTGGAGTGTTCCGGGCTGGTGTCTTGTCCCAGGCTGGTGTCTTGTCCCAGGCTGGTGGCTTGTCCCGGGCTGGTGGCTGTCGCAGGCTGGTGTCTTGTCACAGGCTGGTGGCTGTCGCAGGCTGGTGTCTTGTCCCGGGCTGGTGGCTGTCGCAGGCTGGTGGCTGTCGCAGGCTGGTGGCTTGTCCCAGGCTGGTGGCTGTCACAGGCTGGTGTCTTGTCCCGGGCTGGTGGCTGTCGCAGGCTGGTGGCTGTCGCAGGCTGGTGGCTTGTCCCAGGCTGGTGGCTGTCACAGGCTGGTGTCTTGTCCCGGGCTGGTGGCTTGTCCCGGGCTGGTGGCTGTCGCAGGCTGGTGTCTTGTCCCAGGCTGGTGGCTTGTCCCAGGCTGGTGGCTGTCACAGGCTGGTGTCTTGTCCCGGGCTGGTGGCTGTCACAGGCTGGTGTCTTGTTGCAGGCTGGTGTCTTGTCCCAGGCTGGTGTCTTGTCGCAGGCTGGTGGCTTGTCGCAGGCTGGTGGTCTTGTCCCGGGCTGGTGGCTGTCGCAGGCTGGTGGCTTGTCCCCGGCTGGTGGCTTGTCCCAGGCTGGTGGCTGTCACAGGCTGGTGGCTTGTCCCGGCTGGTGGCTTGTCCCAGGCTGGTGGCTGTCACAGGCTGGTGTCTTGTCCCGGGCTGGTGGCTTGTCCCGGGCTGGTGGCTGTCACAGGCTGGTGGCTGTCACAGGCTGGTGTCTTGTCCTAGGCTGGTGGCTGTCGCAGGCTGGTGGCTTGTCCCTGGCTGGTGGCTGTCGCAGGCTGGTGGCTGTCCCGGGCTGGTGGCTGTCGCAGGCTGGTGGCTTGTCCCGGGCTGGTGGCTGTCGCAGGCTGGTGGCTTGTCCCGGGCTGGTGGCTGTCGCAGGCTGGTGGCTTGTCCCTGGCTGGTGGCCTAGCCCAGGCTATGGCTTGTCCTGGGCTGGCCCCACCAGACTGTCCTGGGTGGGTGGTGACAAGGGGCCTCCCAGACGGAAGCCTCCGGGCCCAGAGCTTGGGAGCGAGGTGTCTGATCCCTGGGGAGCAGGCGCCGCTCCCTGGAGGATTCGTCCTCGGTTGTTGAGGCTGAAGCACGCGGTAAGTCACTTGCTGTGGCGGAGCGGGCGGGAGCGACGCGGCGTCCTGACTCCGGGGCTGTGTGTGTGAGCTCACCCAGCCCCCCTCGCCCAGGGGAGGGCAGATCCGGGGGCCCCGGGCACCCTCGGAGCCGAGCCCCCGGTCCTGCTGGAGGGACTCCGGAAGCAGGGGCGCATCGGGGAGTCCGGTGGCAGAGCTGCCTGGGGCCGGGCCTGAGCAGGGGCGGCGGCGGCTCTGTCAGCCCCGGGCGCGGCCTCCAGAGGTGGCCATGACTGAGAGGGGAGACGCGGGCCGGGGGGGCCGGGGGCCGCAGGGCGGTCTCCACAGCAGGGCGGAGGCGTGGGGGGGTGCCGAGAGGCCCCGGCAGCCGTCCAGGGCACGGGGCCTGGCAGGACGCGGGCACCCCACCCCACCGCTGCACGGGGGCCCGGGGCCGTGCGGGAGATGCCCCCCCCCGGGGCCGCCCGGCGGTGAGCGCTGCTCTTCTGGGCTTGGTCATCTGACGAGGGAGGGGGATGGGAAAGGACCGGGGACGTCCCCCAGGCCGCAAGCGTGCCGCCACCGCCCTGGCTCTGGGAGGAGCTCGGAGGCGCCCGGGCCCTTTGGAGTTGGGGGTTGGACGCTTCGGTGCAAGCTGGCCGGGCCGCGGCTTGCAGTTCCCGAGAGCTCATCTCCAGTGCATCGCAGAAGAAGCCCCGAGTGGAGCTGAGGCTCAAGCGGTGGAGCGCCGGCCTTGAGTCGGAATAGCTCAGGGACAGCGCCCAAGGCCTAGGTTCAAGCCCCGGGACTGGCACGCGCGCACGCGCACACAGAACGCAAGCGGGGCGTGCAGTGCAGGACCACGGTCTCCATTCCCTGGAGGCATCAGGAGAGGCTGATCGTCCTGGGAGGGAGGCTCGTGAGTTCAAAGCCGGGCTGCGCTATGTACGAGTCCCTTCTTAAGGCCCCACCAGCCCACGGGCAGCCATGGTGGCACCCAGCCATGGAGACGGGATAGCTACACGGGTCCCCAGGGGCAGGCAGGGCCCCGCGACTTCCGCTTCCTGTCAGTGGGAGGCCGAGGCACTGTGGAGGTGGCCAGCCGGGCCGGGCCGGGCCGGGCGGGGGGTGGGGGGTTCCCTCCCCGCTGGGCCCTGCCCCTGGCAGGAGATGGGACCCAGGTGACACCGGTGCGTGGAACCCACTGGCCACAGCGCACGCGTCCGTGTCCCCGGCCCAGATCCTCCGAGCTGACCCCGGCCTGCTGCTTGAGGCAGAGCCGGTGGCCTGGGAGTGTGGCCTGTGGCCTGCATGGGGAAGGTTCTAGAAGGCCCCGTGGCTGCTCCCTGCCCCTCTCCCAGGCCAAGGCGGCGGGGCGCCCCGGGCCTCGGGGAGGCGTTGGCCTCCTTAAGTAGCCTCGCACACCCAGACCCCACCGTGGTCAGCCATGGTCAGAAAACGTGCCTGGAAGATTCCAGAAACCAACTGTGCTGGAGTTTTCAAGGGCCGTGCCAGGCAGTGTGATGGAATCGAACCCGGCACCCGGCCGCTGTCCCCTGGGACCTCAGTCCGCCCGCGGGTGGTGAGCTGGCGCCGTGGGTGCTGCCCGCCCACCACCCGCAGCAGGCGCCGGTCACGCGGCCAGGGCCGTGGCGTCGGCGCTCAGGGCCAGGGACGCCCGCGTCGCTTCATGGCGGCCCAAGCAATTCAGAGGCACCGAATCCATAGGCCGCTCTTCAGGAGCACGAACCGAACGCCGCCGGGGTCGCGGGGTCGCGGCCTTTGGTGTGCGCCCGGGCCCGGGGCGCTTGCGGGGACCGGCGGGGCGTCCGAATCCCCCGGGGGCAGCGCGGAGCGGCGCTCGGCAGGCTGGGGCCCGGGCTCCTGGCCGCACGCGGGCCCTGCCCTTCCCCGCGCGGCGCTGCCCTTCCCCGCGCCGCGCTGCCCTTCCCCGCGCCGCCCTGCCCTTCCCCGCGCGGCCCTGCCCTTCCCCGCGCCGCGCTGCCCTTCCCCGCGCCGCCCTGCCCTTCCCCGCGCGGCCCTGCCCTTCCCCGCGCGGCCCTGCCCTTCCCCGCGCGGCCCTGCCCTTCCCCCGCGCGGCCCCTGCCCTTCCCCCCACGCGGCCCTGCCCTTCCCCACGCAGGCCCTGCCCTTCCCCGGGCCGCCCTGCCCTTCCCCGGGCGGCCCTGCCCTTCCCCGCGCGGCCCTGCCCTTCCCCGCGCGGCCCTGCCCTTCCCCACGCGGGCCCTGCCCTTCCCCGCGCGGCCCTGCCCTTCCCCGCGCCGCCCTGCCCTTCCCCGCACGGCCCTGCCCTTCCCCGCGCCGCCCTGCCCTTCCCCGCGCGGCCCTGCCCTTCCCCCGCGCCGCCCTGCCCTTCCCCGCGCCGCCCTGCCCTTCCCCGCGCCGCCCTGCCCTTCCCCCACGCCGCCCTGCCCTTCCCCGCCCGGGCCTGCCCTTCCCCGCGCGGCCCTGCCCTTCCCCGCGCGGCATGGGGGCCTCCCAGCCGGCCCTGCCCCCACCCCGCTCCCGACGGCCATGGCGCCGCCCTGCCCCGTGTGGAGGAGAAGCCGCCGCCGCTGGAGCTGGAGGCCAAGGGTGCGATGAGCCAAGGCCCACTGCTCCTTTTTAAAAAAATGCTGTGCCAGTCCTGGGGCTTGAACTCAGAGCTGGGCTCTCGCTTGAGCCACAGCCCTACTTCCAACTTGCGGTGGCTAGTTGGAGACAAGAGTCACATGGACTTATTGGCCTGGGCTGGCTTTGAACCTCCTTCCCTCCCACTGGGCCCCACCCCATGACCTCCCTCCCTCCCTCCCACTAGGCCCACCCCAATGACCTCCCTCCCTCCCTCCCACTGGGCCCCACCCCAATGACCTCCCTCCCTCCCTCCCACTGGGCCCCACCCCATGACCTCCCTCCCTCCCTCCCACTGGGCCCCACCCCATGACCTCCTCCCTCCCACTGGGCCCCACCCCAATGACCTCCCTCCCTCCCTCCCACTGGCCCCACCCCAATGACCTTCCTCCCTCCCTCCCACTGGGCCCACCCCAATGACCTCCCTCCCTCCCTCCCACTGGGCCCCACCCCAATGACCTCCCTCCCTCCCTCCCACTGGGCCCACCCAATGACCTCCCTCCCTCCCACTGGGCCCCACCCAATGACCTCCCTCCCTCTCACTGGGCCCACCCCAATGACCTCCCTCCCTCCCTCCCACTGGGCCCCACCCCAATGACCTCCCTCCCTCCCTCCCACTGGGCCCACCCCAATGACCTCCCTCCCTCCCTCCCACTGGGCCCCACCCAATGACCTCCCTCCCTCCCACTGGGCCCACCCCAATGCCCTCCCCTCCCTCCCACTGGGTCCCACCCCAATGACCTCCCTCCCTCCCTCCCTCCCACTGGGCCCACCCCAATGACCTCCCTCCTTCCCACTGGGCCCACCCCAATGCCCTCCCTCCCTCCCTCCCTCCCACTGGGCCCCACCCCAATGCCCTCCCCTCCCTCCCTCCCCTCCCACTGGGCCCCACTCTAATGGCCTCACCTCCTGTTCCCTTCCACGGGAGGATTTGCCCAAAACCGTAGCAGGGACGCCGTGGCCCTGGCTAACTTGAGGGTCACCTGCAGTCACTCGGCACGCATTCCTCGCGGGCAGGCAGCGGCGGGGGACCCTCACGCAGGGCCTCTCCACGCAAGTGCAAGGGGCGGTGGCAGGCTGGGCTCCCCCCCCCCCGCCCCGCCTCTGCTCCCTCCGGCAGCGGGCTCCTGACCCCGGCCGCCCTCAACAGCCCAGCAGGTGCACACCCAGGGGCTCATGGGACGAGGGACCCCGCGCGTTGGCCCTCCCCCTCATGCCCTTGCCTCTGGCCGTCGGGGTCCAGACCCAGGCTCGGGGTCCTCAGGATCGCGGGGGGCAGTGCTTGCTTAGCCCCCGGGTGCGTCGCAGTGCCCAGGCCGCCCCCCCCCCCCGCCTGCTGGGGAGCCGGCCCCCCGGAGCCAGCCCACACACTGACGCAGCCGCGGCTTATTTTAGACCGAGCCTCATGCTCCGCCGAGTCCAACAGACTCAACTTTAACGAGAAGCACGACGAGCCCGGCCCGCCCGCCGCGCGCAGCTGCCGCACTTCCGGCCTCCCGGAGCGGGGCGAGGGCCCGGGGGTCGCTGGGTGCCAGGCCGGCCCTGGGGCGCTGAGGAGGGTGCAGGCGGGGCCGGGGCCCATCCGTGCGGCCCGCGTGGCGCCGGGGAGCCCGGGGGGGCGGCGTGGCGCCGGGGAGCCCGGGGGGGCGGCGTGGCGCCGGGGAGCCCGGGGGGGCGGCGTGGCGCCGGGGAGCCCGGGGGGGCGGGGGGGCGGCGTGGCCCTGGGGAGCCCGCGGGGGGCGGCGTGGCTCCGGGGAGCCCGCTGGGGGCGGGGGGCGGCGTGACACAGGCCCCCAGCCGCTGGCGCCATGCCCTGAGCAGGGGATGAGCGGTCGCCAGGGCCATGGGCAGAAGGGCGGGTGCTGGGCAGATGGAGGCCAGGCCAGGCGGATGGGCAGCGGGTGGGCGCGCGATGGAGGGAGGGTGGGCGGGAGGGTCATGGGGGAAGGCGGAAGTGGCCCCGGGGGCTCCCCTTGGCTGGGGGTACGGTCTCCGCGACCCCAGCCTGCTGGGCACGGACAGAGGGGGCAGAGCAGAAGGCCGCGGTTGGGTTTCGGGGATCACCTGACTGTGGAGGCGCAGTGGCTACAGTTGCAGGAAGAGAATTGCTGATCTGTGACCCCCCCCCCCCCCCGCCCCGCCGTGGTCGCCAGGCCCGAGTGACAGCCCGGACAGCAGGGCGGGTGCCTGGCTGGCCTGGGTCACCTGCGCCCTTGGCGATGCTGGCCAGGTGTCTCTGCCCGTGGCGTCACCCAACAGGGGGGCCCTGGGCTCCCTTCAGAGATGCGGGGAGCTGGCCCACGTGCTTGTGGAGTCCATGCTGTGGAATAGTACTCTGCTGAGAAAAAGAGATGACGCGTGGACGGGTGGAGGAGCCCCCCTGGGGGACGCCCAAGGCGGCCGCGTGCTGTCTGCTCCGGGGCCCGGCCGGAGCCCACGAGTGTGCGGGGCCCGAAGGCGCTGGGCCTGGCAGGGGGAGGCCGTGCAGAGCGGCGCCAGGGGCAGGTGTGGCGGAAGCGCCCGGGCCCCTGTGTGGCATCCGCAGCGCCCACGAGGCCCCTTGGGAACAGAGGCCTTCCAGGACCTTCCAGGTGGAGCTGGAACCTGCACGGGCCGTGCGGAGGGCTCCGGGGTGGGCGCCAGGAGAGCGCGGGCGGCCCCGCTGTCCCCTCCGCACCCACTCGCGTTCCTGAGCTCCTGGGCTGGGGGTCCGCACCCACTTGCGTTCCGTGACTGAGATGCCACGGGCTGCTGAGAGGCGGGTCCGCCCCCCCCCCCCCCCCCCGCCTCCACTCCATGGGCTTTGTCCTTGGCGCTTGACCTTGAGGGCCGGGTGCTGCGGGGACTCTGGGGCCCCTCCCCATGGGCAGTGCGCGCGGCTGCCCGCGTGGGGGGCGTTAGGAGAGTGAGGCGCACGGACTCGACGGTCGACAGGGGAGGAACAGCGAGGGGCGCGGACCTCCGCCCGGGCTTCGAGGTTGTGCCGGGGGTGGACTGGAGACCAGGCTTCCATGGGGTCTGAGCAAGGGGCGGGGGCGGACGAAGGAGCCGCTGGGTCTGGGGAGTTGGGGCTCCTCCATCTGGCCCACGAGGGCCCGGGTGAACCGCCCGCCCGCACACAGCGCAGGTTCGCGTGGACCTGGGGTTCTGCCGGGTGTCCGCATGCGCCGGGGGCAGTGGGGGGGGCGGTCCTTCTGGGTGGGTCAGGCCCCAGGCACCTCCTCCGCCCATCCCGGCCTGCTGGGTGTCTCTGCTTGCCGGAGCTCCAGTGCCTGGGGACACCCGCCCAGGGGCCTGTGCGAGCGTGGGAGCCTCGTCAGACGCAGAGCCGGGGACGCGGGTGCGGCTCAGATGGCTGAGCGAGCACGCGCGAGGCCCTGAGTTCAAATCCCAGCAGGCGGCCTCGCGCTGGCAGATGTCTGGTCGGCGACCCCAGGAGGGGTCTCGGGTCGTGCTGGGCTCCCAGGAGCAGGGCCTGGAGAGGCCTCCAGTCCTGGGGGGCCCTTCGGGGCCACGGTGGACAGAAGGCAGAGGTGTACAGAGGCAGAGCCCTGAGCCGGGGCTGCCCGAGACCCCAGGCGGCGGCCGGCAAGGCCGGTGCCCGGCTCCTCCTCGGGCAAGGTCACCCCATGGCCATCTGGGGTTTGTGAGTCCACAGAGGCCGACCCGGCCTGACCCAGCGTGTCCTTCCCTGCTGGCCCGAAGGAACCAGGTGACCCGGGCCTCCGTCCAACACCAGCCCCGCACACGTCCAAGCCACCCTCCCCCGGGCCCTTCCCCCACACCCTGCCCCCGGAGGGCGGCCGGCCCGGGACTGGGCTCTGGTGGGAAGGCTGGGCGAGGAGCTGGTGGAGCCCCTGGCACCCACGCAGGCCAATGTTCCCCGACACCCGGGGGGAGAGCGCGGGGCCCTGGCTCTTCCTTCCCGCTGTTTGTGTTGACAGCGCATGTAAGCGCACTGAGCCCCGCCCGGGAGCCGGCCAGCCCCCCAGTCACGCGTCCTCCCGTGGGGCGTCTCCAGGATGTGTTGTTACGTGGGAAAGGCAAGGAGGGGGGAGACGGCAGGCTGCCTTCCCGGGGGCACACGTGCTCACAAGAGCTGCACACACGCACACCCACACGCAACATTTGCTCACTTCTTCCTTTGAACGGAAGGGTATGTCTGATGGTTTTGGTGTGCCCGGGCCTGGGACTTGAACTCAGGGCCTGGGTGCTGACCTTGAGCTTTTTTTTCTTGCTCCAGGCCGGAGCTCTACCACTTGGGTCCCAGCCCCCCTTAATTGGCCCCCAGATCCCCGCCTCCTGAGCGGCTGAGCGCACTGGTGAGAGCCGCCCGAGCCCAGCCCGGCGGGCTGAATTTTGAACTTCACTGTTGCTCTGGGTGAGGAGGAGGGGGGTAAGAAGTTAGACTAGACTTTTCTGAATAGGAGCTTTGTACGTTTTGCAGCTGCGGAGGTTTCTCGTGTACTGGTCGAGCGGTGAAGGCTTTTTTAAATCTCTGAAACTCCAAAAAGAAAGTCGTGTCAGTGAGCGTGACTACAAATTAAGTTGCGGGCACTAACAAGCACAAACCGTTTCCAGCGACGGTCTGTGTCACCCCAACGGCGGAGAAACCCTCATCTGTTGGCAGTGGTACCTTGTCCGTGGCGGCACTTGTGAGTGACAGGCTAAACGATAAGCAGGTGATGGAGTGCTTAGTGCTTAGTGATTCCCACAGTCTCGGAACAGAGATGTGAAGTCGAAGAACTGAGCCCCCGGCCGCCCGAACTCCAGTGGAGACCACAGCCCAATCCAGAGAGCCAGGAACATGGCAGGCGGGGGTTCAGGGCCTGGCACCGCGGCTCACGCCTAAATCCTAGCTACTCAGGAGACTCAGGTGTGAGAATCTCAGTTCAAAGCCAACCCCGGGCACGTAACAAAACGCCAGAAGTGGAGGTGTGACTCCAGCCCCGCAGGAGTGCAAGGCCCCCGGTGCTGGCACCAAACCCCCAAACCTGCCTAAAGCTCGCTGTGCCGCGTCGATGGTCCTCACTCTCTGCGGTTTCGCCTTTCCGCGGCGTCCGCCGTTACAGGAATCACGCGCGGCCTCCGCAGAGGCAGTCACCACGCGGAGGGGTGTGCAGGAGCTGTGAACCTCCTGCCTCTGCTCCCAGAGCTGCGCCCCAGGCCTGAGCCGCCAAGTCCGCCCGGTTGCCGCGGCTGGAAACGCGTCTAGCGCAGCCTCGCCGACCTCCCGCCGCCGCCGCCTCCCGCGCTGCTTCCTGTTTGCTGAACTGAACGTTTGCAACGATTCTTGTCTTCGGTGTCTTTAACGGTCTATTTTGCACAACATGCGCTTTTAAATGGATGGTCCAACCTGTCCATCTGTTCTTCCATCTGGGCTTTTCTCCTGCACCGTCTTCCAGGGGTTTGTGGCTGGGACGCCCTGGGGGTTAATGCAAGGTCTAACGCCCGCTTCACCTTGTGCACGTGAGCGTCCAACTGTCCACCCTTTCCCCAGTGAATTGCCTTTGCCCTTGTCAAAGATCAGCCCGCCAGACTCCTGTGGGTGGGCTTCCTGACGCGTTTGTTCCGTGGACCTGCCCGTCCGGCCCTTGCCGGGGCCCCGCCGTCTTGCTCGCTGTAACTTCAGTGTAAGTCTCGAGGTCGCGCGGTCTCGGCTCCCTTTGCCCTCTGTCAGGGCTGCGTTGGCTATGCTGGGTCTTTTACCTTTCCACACAAACTTTGTGAGAGTTGGTTCGTTAGTGTTCATGAGCTAGCAGGCTGAGCAGCAGTCAGCGTCTCGGAGGCCAGTCCTGTTTATGAGCTGCCTCGCAAGAGTCCCCAGCATGTGACGAGAGAACGAGCATAAAAGACGAAGCCCAAAGCAAACACAGCACAGGAGATGGGAGCAAACACTGCGCGCGGAGAATGAGATGGAGAAAATATATTATTAATATGCCTGATGAGATCAAAGAAGACGCTGCCGCCTTGAAGTGAGAACAAAATGCTCCTTTAGAAAAGAACATTCAGAGAACAAAATAAGAGTTCTGGAAATTAAAAATATTAGAGCAGATGTGAGTATTTTGATAGATGGACTAGAAGATAAAACAGAGATGATTATGTAAAATCAAAGGGGAACGCGAAGGAAACGAGAAGGCCATTCCAGAAGGAGGGCCGTGGGTAAAGCCAGGCCCTGGAGATGGGGAAGAGGGAACTGTGTAGGGGCTGAGGAAACCGGACGGAGCAGGACCCGCCCAGGGGCAGAGGGCACGGCTACCCACGAGGCCCCGGAGGCCCAAACACGGCTGCCCCGTCAGAGCCGCAGGCACAGCAGTGGAACAGCAGCATTGG
Source organism: Perognathus longimembris pacificus (assembly GCF_023159225.1). Classification (NCBI taxonomy): domain Eukaryota; kingdom Metazoa; phylum Chordata; class Mammalia; order Rodentia; family Heteromyidae; genus Perognathus; species Perognathus longimembris. The sequence continues at coordinate 61,107,813 of NC_063173.1, read as the reverse complement.
CCAGGACCCCTGGGGCCAACCACAAAGCAGCAGCACCCTCCAGGTTCCGCCAGCCTCATGGGTCTTTCTGGGTTCGTCCACACGCTGTCGGCCTGAGCAGGGTATTAAACTCCCTCCTCTGTGTGAGGAGCTGCCCCTCTCTCTTTAATTCTGCCCACTTGGCGTCATCCTATCAGGGCCCTGTGAGTAGATGCCTCTGTGTGTGCGATTGCCCCTCCCTGCTTGTGAACTGTAAGCTTTCACCGTTAGGAAGTGTCCCTCCTCACGGAGAGTACATTTCCTTGAGTGACAATTTCATTGACATGTAATTCACAGAGTCTACGAATGGACCTTCTAAAAGGTATAATCCGGTTGTATACCATTAGCACTGGGTAACTTTAGAACCTGTCACCTCTTATAAAAGGAAACCTGGTGGGGATTGGAGGCGTGGCTCAATTGGTAGAGAACCAGTCAAGGAACCAAAGCATCAGGTACTGAGTTCGAGCTCAGGTCTTGGACCTGATTTAAAAAAATAAAAATAAAATCTGGTGCCCGTCAAATCCCGCTGGCAGGTGTGAGAGGCGCAGCCGCCATGCCAGGCCCACGCCCAGGCATTGGTGCTCCGAGTGGTGCTGGAACTAGCAAACCATTCTTGTGTTGGTTGAAGGCGGTGTTGTTGATAGCAGTACAGTCGCTTCACCCAGGGCCTTCTCCGTTTGTTTACTCTCAACCTCTCGGTCACTTTGTTTGATGTGTACAGACAACACGTCTGCCTCTTTCCTGTCCACTTTTCAGTAATTGTCACTGAGGTGGAAAGTTGAGTTTTTCTTCCATGGTGGCTTTAAAATTTCTGCCTTGATTCTGGATTTCAGAAAACTGACCAAAATGTGCCTCCCCATGCTTTTCTATCTTGTTTCATACTTACTGAGCTTCTTGGGTCTGTGAATTTATTTCACAACTAAGTGGGGGGAATCTGGGGCCCATGGTTGCTGGTTTTCCCGAGTACTTTCAGTGACCCATTTCGCTCCTGAAATCCTAGATAGCATTACATTAACCCTTTCTGTGTCGCCAGATGCATCCCGAAGACTGCTGGCATCTGGAAAGCTTCCCTTTCTTCTTCCTCTCCTCCCCCTCCCCCTCCCCCTCTTCCCCCTCCTCCCTCTTCCTCCCCATCCTCCTCGGGTCGGGTGGGCCCCGTGTATGTCGCTGGCTGTCCTCAGGCTCATCCACTGCAGCTTTACATTTTCAGATGTTGTATTTCTTAGTTCTACTATTTTCGTTTAGTTATTTCATTGCCGGTGTTTCCTTTACCTAAGTACTGTTACAGTAGCTGTTCTAAGTTCTCTGTCCAGGCCATCTGTGGGTTGGGGGGCTTGTGTCCTGGGGGCTCTGAGTGCTGGGGTGGCGCCTCTGCCTTCTGCTGCCTTCTCCCCAAGATTAGAGTCACATGGCCAAGTCCGTGTGCCCTGTCATGGCAGCAGCTCCCACTCACACGTGTGTGCATTAGCCTTCCCTCCCGGACACTGCGTGGTCCCCCCCTGTAGATTCTGCCAGGCATGCACCTGAGCACCCAGGGCGGTGTGCACAGTGCACGGCACCCCAGAACCGGGCGGCTGTGGCCACCCTGACTTCGCGAGTTTTCTGTGATGAACGTGGGTGAGTCCAAGGCGGGGTGCTTATGCGAACCCCGTCTGAAGTCTCCAGAGCCTTTGCAGAGGCTCTCACTGGGGTTTGAGGGTGCGAACCGTGTTTTGTTCAGACTCTGTTGTTACTTGCAGAGGAATTAGTACTAGAAGCTTACTTGAGCTTACCCTCCAACCTTGATTTTTATACCCAGCCAAAGTGTCTACTGTTAAAGGAAAGCCACTGTCAAACATAGTGCAAGCTGAAAAAACAAAAAACACTTCCATATTGAGCAAGCCACAAGACTGTGGGAGACGTTTCTTCAGGAAAAAAAGACATTAAAATACCTAATGGAGTTGAGGATTTTGAAGAGATTTACATAATTAGAGAACTGTTTGGATTTGAATTACTGTTAAGTACATAAAAAATTAAACCAATAAAAAAATTAATTTTGCTCCAGAGGAAAAATGTCAGGAAAAGACAAAGTCATCACAGTAAACGATATAGTTTAATGATACTGTAAAGGGAGGCTGGAATCCTGAGTGTTGGGCTAGTTAAAATGCTGATATAAATGTAGCGGAGGACAGCCGTGTTGGGAAGCAGGGAAGGGCCAGGCGCGGTGGCTCCCACCAGTAATCCCAGCTACACACCAGGCTGAGAGCTGAAGATTGAGGTTCAAAGCCAGCCCAGGGCAGTCAAGTGTGAGACTCTTCTCCAATTAACCACTGAAACATCCAGAAATGAAGCTGCGGCTCAAGTGGTGGAGCACCAGCCTGGAGTGACAGCACCCGGGCCCTGGGTTCGAGACCCAGCACCAGCACAAAGAAGAGAGTTGGGGAAAGAGCTTGCTAGTGGTTCTCAGGTGAGGGCATCCATGATGGCCTCCAGGGTGTTGCCAGCCTGTAGGAAACACACGGTGAAGCCAGGCGCAGGCTGTGGGGCGGGGCTTCCTGCCCAACCCTCGTGCCCCCCCACCCCTTGCTCTGGGGCCTGGGCTGTGGCGGTGAAGCCTGAAGCGCTGCTGTGCTTGCACGCGTGGTGAACGTCAAACACCACCCCGCAGCAAAGGGGTCAGTGCTGACGCGCTCGTCACTGCGACCTGGGGCGCGTAAGGTGCACATCCATGAGCCTCTGGAGTGGGGGGCAGGGGAGGGAAGCTGCAGGAGGCCTTGGGGGTGACATGAGTGGTGCTGCTGCAGAAAGCCTTGTTCAACGCCCCAAGCCCATCCCCTTGGGGAAAGGACGGGCGCTCGCAGGCGTGCGGCCCGTGGGGGGAGGGGCAGGGAAAGCCACACGGCACCCTGCGGGCATCGCTGCGGGCCCCTCACTCCTGGGAAACCCACAGCCTCTGCTCCTCAGGGGCCTGTCTCCAGGACAGCCCGCGTCAGGCCCTGGGACACTTAGGGACCATTTTACTGGCCACTGGCCGTGCTGAACGAGGGGTCCGCTTACCCAGCGGCCATGTCACACTCGCTATCTGGGAGACAGGCATCTGTGGTCTGATGGAACTCACGGTGGGTGACAGATGGGGTGCCCAGCCGCCTCCACCCTGTGCTGGCTGGATGCCTGCCGCCCCGCGCTCCCCGGCGGAGCCCGCCAGCACAGGGCCCGAGCTCTGGGTGCTCCGCGGTGGCGTGAGCTCCCCCTGCCAGGCCAGGTCCACAGGACCTGGCTGAGTCACATGACTGGAGTGCTGCCCTTGCCGTGAGCACGCCTGGCCGCTCCGCACACGGTCCCACCCTGCTGGCACCTAAAGACCCAGGACTCGCCGGGCGGGCTGGACGAGGCATCCCGAGGGCCTGCTCCCCGCTGCGGGGCGGGGGGGTCGGGGGTGCAGCCCTCCATCCCCGCGCTGGGGCAGGCCGGGCCCAAGGCCGCCGTGCGCGGCAGAGCTCGTCTCCAGCGGCTCTGGCTCCAGGGCTGGGGTGGGCAGTGAACGCTGCTGAGCAGGGGGCCCAGGTTAGAGAGACGGCCGGGCTCCATGGCCTCCCCCGCCTCCCGGGGGCCGAGCGGCCCCTCTGAGGTGGCCTGGGCTGTCTGGAGAGGCTCTGGGTGGGCCATGCTGAAGCGGCGGCGAGTGGGCTGGCATGACGCGACCCCACGCTGCCGCCCACGGCTCCTGCCCCTGCCCCGTGGCCGGGGGGGGGGGGCGCCCAATGAGCCTGTTGCCCGAGAGGCCGGCGCGTCCACCGCAGCCCGTGGGGCTCATCGCACACCCACTGTGGTGCACACGGCCACCTCTGCGGCGGCCTCCCTCTGGGGAGACCGGAGCTGCGCATTCAGCAAGGGGACTGCGGCTTTGGGGTTGAGGCCCAGCCCTGCCTCTGCTGTGGTATCCCCTGGAGAGAGAGAGAGAGAGAGAGAGAGAGAGAGAGAGAGAGAGAGAGAGAGCGCATGCGTGTGCCCCTCCATACCTGTGATAATCCTGAAGCTTGCACTCAGGGCCTGGACACTGTCCCTGATCTTTTTCTAGTCAAGGTTAGCGCTCTAGCACTTGAGCCACAGCTCCACTTCCGGCCTTTTTGGGGGGTGCCAAATTGGAGATAAGTCTCATGGGCTTTCCTGCCTGTGCTGGCTTCAAACCCCAATTCTCCTAGCTCAGCCTCCCGAGCAGGCATGATCACGGGCTCCTTCCGGCCACGCCTGCCTTGCCACAGGGCCGGGCTCACCTGGAGGCAGCACCCCACTGTCCCAGGGCGCTGCCCTCCTGGCTCGTCACAGGGCTCCTCACAGGAGAAGGTGCTGGGACGGGGCTGGGTCAGCCTGACATGCGCTTCCAAACCACACAGCAAACAAGGAAGGGCGGCGTGTGTCTCACTGTGAGTGCAGCCCCTGGAAATCTCGGGGCTCTCACGGAGAGAACTGGAGAACACAGGGTTGTGGCTCTGCCTGCCCACAGCTGCAGCACTGGCTACAGAGCACTGTGGGGGGGGGGGCGCAGGTGGAAGGTGAGGGCTGTGGGACCCCCGCTCCTACAGAGAAGCAACTGCTACAGCCATGGGGGCACTGGGGCTGGTCGCTCCCAGGTGCCTCCCCCTCCCTAGTGGAGAACCCCCAGACGCCCCCATGTGCTCCCAGGCGCCTCCACCTCCCTAGTGGAGAACCCCAGACCCCCCATGTGCTCCCAGGCACCTCCCCCTCCCTAGTGGAGAACCCCCAGACGCCCCCATGTGCTCCCAGGCGCCTCCACCTCCCTAGTGGAGAACCCCCAGACGCCCCCATGTCCATGTGCCCCCAGGTGCCTCCACCTCCCTAGTGGAGACCCCCCCAGCCCCCCCCCCCCCCGCGTGCTCCAGCGCTGGTCACTGAGGCGTCTCCCCATCTGCCTACAGGTCAACAGCGAGAACGTGGTCAAGGTGGGTCACAGGCAGGTGGTGACCATGATCCGCCAGGGGGGCAACCACCTGGTCCTCAAGGTCGTCACGGTGACCCGGAGTCTGGACCCCGATGACACCGCCAGGAAGAAAGGTGCGGTCCCGCCAGCGGCCCTCCTGGCCATGCAGGGGTCCTGGGGCGGGCGCCCCTCCAGGAGGCCCAGGAGCTTGTCGCCAGGGCCACCTCGCTGCGCAGGGCACCCCAGGGCAGGGCAGAGGTGGAGGGCTTAGCGCCTTCTCCCGAGTGACTCCATGGAGGCCCCCGGGGCCTGGGCCTGGGAGAGGGCCTGCAGCCCAGAAAGGCAGCGGTGGGGCTCCCCAGGTCTCCGGACCCCAGGGCAGCCACCCCGGGCCTTCCCTGAAGCCCGCATTAGCAAAAGTGAGGCCCACGCCCTGCTCGCCCCGCCTGGACACCACGCCCATGGCCCGGCGCTGCGACCTCCTCCCCGGCCAGTGCCCGGCCGCCCCACCCTACCCCCATGCAGGGCGCGGAGCAATGTCTGCCCTCCCCACTGCCCCCCAAGCTGAGAGGGCGGAGGGCCGGGATGCAGGGCCTTGCCCTGGTTCTCACGCCAGCCTCTGTCTGCCCATCAAGCTCCCCCTCCTCCAAAGCGGGCGCCCACCACGGCCCTCACCCTGCGCTCAAAGTCCATGACCGCGGAGCTGGAGGAGCTCGGTAAGCGCCGCCAGCCGCCCCTCACCCCCCACGCCCCCCACGCCTGGCTTTGTGCTGCCTGCTTGGCCCCTGCAGTGACTCGGGGGCCCCCTCCTGCCTGCTGCATGCTTGGGCCCCACGCGGAGCCTCGCGGGTGCTCGCTCATTCCTGCTCATCTAACATTGTTTTATTTTGAATTTTTGGGCCTCTCACCAGTGGATAAAGGTAAGCAGCTCCCTGGGGTCCCTCCAGCAGCTCCCTGCTGTCCAGGGCACCCCCTGACCCTGCCTCAGCTTGGCCTGGGGGGCCTGCACAAGCTGCCCCCCCCCCCCGGGACACAGCGGTTCCACGCGCCAGGTTTCCGCGCGCCTGTGGGGTGAGGGGCGCCCGCTGCGGGGCCGGGCGACTCCGTTAAAGAAGGCAACGCTGGAGCAGGCCATGTGGGGAGTCTTTCCAGGGACACCCCAGAAGGGCAAGCGGAAGGAAGCAGGCTGAGGGCAGGCAGGCCCAGGTGGGGAGCCCAGCGCCTCCTGACGGCCCTGCTCACCCACGGGTGCCAGCCTGCCTGGAAGACAGTAGATCGCGCCACTCCCCCTCCATGGAGGGGGTCTAACGCCCTTCGCCCTCCTTCCTGGCCGTGCCTCCACCCATTGCTGGGCTGTGGCCTGAGGCCCTGTGCTCTGCCTGTGAGCCACATCGGATCCTTCCAAACAGCCCCCCGGGGTTCCCTGGTGTACATGAGCAGGCAGTGGACAGGCCCCGTGTCCACTCCAAGAGGAGCTGCATGCGCTGGCTCTGCAGGGGCCTAGGGGCCACTGGGGGAGGTCCCAGGTGTGTGTGGGGGGGGGACAGAGTGAGGACTCAGGTGAGAAGGGGGGAGAGGTCAGAGCGAGGTCTCAGGTGTGAGCAGGAGGGGGGCGGAGCGAGGTCCCAGGTGTGAGTGGGGGAGCAGAATGAGGACCCAGGTGTGAACAGGGGAGGGGTGGAGCGAGGTCCCAGATGTGAGCTGGGTGGGCTCTGCCGTCCTGTCCGTCTGTCCATCTGTCCGTGGCTCTCACAGCTCCCCTTTCTGTTTGCAAGCCTCAGTGCGGAAGAAGAAGGGTAAGGGAGCCCGGTGTGTGTCTCCAGTCCTCCTGCCCACCGCTCCTCAGTAGAAGAGACCCCTCTGTGACCATTGTGTGAGCCTTGTGTCTTCTCCCAATCTCAGGGTCCCGCCCAAGGGTCTGCCCTGGAGCCCTCCCCTCCCCGTCCCCCTCTGTCCCGTCTGCTTGGCTTCTGTCTGTGAACCCCTGGCCTGTCGGTACTTCCTCCCTGAGCTGGGAAGCCCTAGGGGTCGTGGGGGGCCACGGCTGGGCTGGGAGCCCAGGAGGGGCACACCTGTGGTGAGCTGTGGTGGTGAAGGCTCAGCCTGCTGCGGGGAGCAATCTGCCCCAAAGCTGGCCTTCCTGGACCCCCACCACCTGCCCCATGCTGGCTCCAGGATGCAGGGTCCACGGGGCCCCCAGAGGGCCTGCCCTGGAAATAGGGTCTGAGCTGAGCATGTGGCTGTGCTTGTCCCCGCCAAAGGCCCCGTGCGCTTTACACCGAGTGGGAGGGTGTCCAGCAGTCAGGTCATAAACTGCAGGAGGAAGGTCTCGACCCCAGCGGCCAGCAGGCCTCGCAGCCTGGTCTCTCCCCCTTTGGGGAGGCCCTCGCAGCCCACCCTCTCCCCCAAGGCCCTCTCTGGTGGTCCAAAGCAGTGAACTTGCCCATGGTGAAGCCCCCCTACTCCGCCTTACCGGGATGCCCCAGCAGGCTCCTAGAGGTTCCCGTGTCAAGGTGCCCTCTAACCTGAGGACCAGCTCGGACCTTCCTCAAGCAATGTGCCGCTGTGGGCTCCCAGGGACCGCAGGCCACCACGGCGCTGGCCCAGGGCCGGGGCAGAGGACATGTAGGAGCACGAGGCCTGCCTTCCTCCTCCAGAGGGCGGAGGGCAGAGCAGATCCGCACCGAGGGCAGGCTGAGTCCTGGAGATGGGACTCCACAGGCTTGAGCCCACAGCGCTGCCCCGGGCTAGGAGGGGAAGTGGGAGGAAGCAGACCCCAGAAAGGCCACGGTGAGCAGGACATGGCACTGGCCCCCACACTCATGCTGTAGAGTATGTCTCTCCAAATTCTACACCCAGCAGAACCTGCAAAGGCGACCTCACCTGAAGTAAGGCCTTTGCCATCAAGATGGGGTCACATGGAGTAAGCAGAGGCTGTTCTAGTTTGGGGGAGGGGACTCAGGCCAAGGACACCAGGGCTCCTGGGGACCACATGGAGCGGGGAGGGAGCAAGACCACATCATGGCTGCAGCCTCCAGAGCGAAGAGACGGTGACTCGGTCCTGTCCTGCTTGTGGCCATTTGCTTCAGGAGAGGCCTGTAACCATGAAGCGGCCTCTAGTCCCCGCTCTCCGCAGAGCTCAGCAAGACTGCCTCCTTGGCTGGTGCCATGGACACACACCGACCCAGGGCTGCCGGGCAGCGTGGAGGTTGGGGGACCGTGGCTTCTGACCATGCCGGGCGCCTCTGGCTGTGCCGCAGATCCTGCATCAGGAAGGACAAGTGACTTGTTGGAGCCCGTGGGCATGCTGGGGCTGAAGGCACACGTCCAACACCCCCTGCGGCTGGCAGCCCACAGGACAGCTGTCCCCGGCATCTGGGGCTGTGGCATCTTGGGGAAAGCCTACACTGCACGCTCGTCCCAACACGGCATGAGGGTGCGGAGCTGCAGCCGGTGCCGTGCACGAGACAAGTGAGCACCGGTGCAGAACGCAGGCACTGGCAGAGCGGGGCAGCTGTGGAGACAGGCCTTGTCTGTGATCCGGAACACCTGGTCTTGCTCTCCCCTTCCAAGGGTCCCGAGCGCAGGGCACAGACCTGGCACCTAGGCCCTGGCTCTGAAGTCACAGCTAGAGCCCACAGGTGGCCGGTGCTGAAGCCAGCCTGAGGCCCCCGAAACTCACGGGCTGAAATCTAGTGACAGACAGCACAGGCATCCCTGAGAAACATGGCCCCAGCCATTCCATGGAGCCTGGCAAACCCTTCACCTCCCTCCCAAGCTGCCCCTTCCTCGCCCAAAAGTTTGCAATTACAGTCCATTAACAACACATCTGTCTCCTATGGCAGAGATGCTGTCTTGCTTTGAAGAAGGAAATCCCAGGTCATGTGGAGCATGTCATCCGCTTGTTCCTCAGTCACAGGGCTGTGTGGACTCCCGCCCCCTTCACAAGTCCCTCAACAGAACCCAGGGCCAGGCTTTCATCAACCAAGCCTAACCCTCCGGAGCCCACAATGAACGGCAGGAAGCTGCAGTCTCCCGCTTTCCTCAAAGGCATTCCTGCTCTACCAAGATCCCAGCAGGGGAGGGAGGTCAGGCTGCTGCCGCAGGGGGTCAGCACCCTCACAAGCCACATCCCGCTCACATTCCCACAGCTGGGGGCAGGCGGGGGCACGAAGAATGGACTGTCCATGCTTAGCTGGCCAGAGCTCTCGTGGCCTCCCTCTGCACGCAGTCAGCTGGAAAGGCAGGGATGCCAGGGCCAGGCTCCCCGGAGGGCGACAAGGCCAGCGACCCCCATGTGAGCAGCTCAGACCTGCAGACAGCTCTGCGTGAAACGGCTCTGTGATGAGACGTGGGAGAGGACCCCTTGCCCTGACTCACCCTGCACATCTGCTGAAGGCCCAGGGGAGCAAGGCCCCAAGCACTGCTGCCCCCGTGGGCTCCTGAGACGCCAGGCGACACCCTGTGCACCAGCAAGGACATCGCACGCCACAGGAGACGCAGAGCTACAGCTTCAGAGGGCCCAACAGGTCCCCTGGGGGAACGGGGGTTCTGGCCACCAGCCTCCTCACGGTGAGCTTGTGCCGGCTGGACACCCTGGGAGACCACTGCATCGTACACCTCTGTTGGCACCCCCCCCCGAACCCCAGCCCCCGCTGCCCCTTGAGTCACGGAGCTCACCTGAGGCCACACCAGGCCTTTCCTGGGCCTCACCTACTTGTCAGCTCATCATTCCTGCCTGGACCTGGGCAAAGCGGGCAACCTGTGACCCTAGCTACTTGGGAGGGAGGCATTCCCTCCGCTTCTCACAGTCCTGCACAGATGGGGGTGGCTAGCTTCCTGAGTCCCCAGAACTTCTCCTCTGTCTGAAGCCCCATTGTTCTGTCAGGCTTCAGTCCCTCCCCTGCTCTGGCACACATGCCCCCTGCATCTCCCTGGGCACAGGAGGGGCAGGACCAGCACATCGATGAGAGGTGGTGGCTCCCAGTGACTCTGAAGAAGTGTACATGGCTCCCCACTTCTGGAGAGACGTCAGCCCTTCCTCGGAGCCTCTCCTGGCACAACTGGCACCCACGATCCATCTTTGAGAAATGCCAAACCCAACCATGCAGTCTGACAACACCAAACCATCACCCATCACCCCCCCCCCCCCAAGCCTGGGTTGCAGAGGAGCAAGGCCCCGCTGACAGGTGTGGCAGGGGAGGGGAGAAGACACCATCAGAGGGCACACACAGAAGCTCTGCCAGGACCAAGGGCAGGCTGCACGGAAGAAGCAGATGGCCAAGAGGGGCACGAGATAGAGGCCTGCACACGACAGCGAGGGAGCGAGCTGGCACAGCAGCAGGAGGGGCCCGGAGATGTGGCGCAGGCCGGACGCAGTGAGGGCTGCGTGGCATGTGCAGAAGGGCCAAGGGGCCCGCCAGCTGGAAACAGGGCCAGGGACTGCAAGCCAAGCCTGCCACCTGACAGGAGGGCAGCAGGGCTGGCTTAAGGAATTGTTGCTTTATGACTCGCACATTTTGCTGGCAAGTGCAACAGGGAACTGGTCCACCCCAGTGTCAGCAAGCGTCTTCCCTGAGGGGCCAGGGTGTGGTCATGTGTGCCTCCGTCCTGCTCTGAGGGTGTGCAAGATGCTGCTGCCCTCGTCTGTGCACCTCTGGAACGCAGAGCCCTGTCTGGAATGAGTCAGAGGGGCTGGGGTGGGCACGGGGCTCGTGCCCTGGCCCCGCAGACCCTTCCACCTCTGCCCCTCACCATGAGGAGGAACCTCAGCTCGGCCTCGCCTTCTCTGGCTGCCCCACCCTGGGGGATAGTACTGTGGCGGCTCTGAGGGTGGACCTAGGCCGAGGCCCACTCCTCCAGAAGAGCCATCAGCCAGCCGCCTCCATGACTTCTTTAACTACATAGGGAACCACATTTCTAAGTCCTTCCTTTTCTAATTTCACAAGTTTAACTAGGTGCTGGCGGCTCACACCTGTAATCTTAGCTACTCAGGAGGCTCAGATCTGAGGATGGAGATGGAGGTTCAAAGCTAGCCCAGCAGGAAAGTTTGTGAGACTCTTATCACCAATTAGCCACAAAAAAAGCAGGAAGTGGAACTGTGGCTCAAGCGCTAAAGCGCTAGCCTTGAGCCAAAAGCTCAGAGACAGCACCCAGGCCCTGAGTTCAAGTCCCAGGACAAGCACACAAAAATCCACAAATGAAGCCTGGCATGGTGATATAGCCCTATAATCTCAGTACTAGAGAGGCAGAGAAAGTAGTATCACAAGTTCAAGTCCAGCCTGAGCTACACAGTGGGCTCCGGGCCAGACTGTACTACAGAGCAGGACCTAATCTCAAAATATCAAACAAGATGGTCCAAATGGTGGCCAAGGAACGCACTGGAGTGAGGAGTTCACCGACCCCTGGTGCTTTGGCAGTGCGCTCAGGGTTCTGGGTGATACAGCGCCTGCAAGGGGGCAGGCTGAGGTACTGCAGCCTACCACTTCCCCTGGTGTGTGCCCCTCGGGCAGGCGAGGTGGGCGGGGCCCTACTGGACACATGCAGCAGAGAGCATTGCATGCACGCATGCTCCCCACGTGATCCGCCTGCCTGCCACTCCTGGCACTGGAGCTGTCGCCCTCCTCCTGCGCTGTAACCTAGCCAGCCCCTCCGGCAGCAGCCAGCCACTCCAATCCTCTGTCTATTGCAGATAAGCCAGAGGAGATCGTGCCGGCCCCCAAGCCCTCGCGGACCGCCGAGAACGTAGCCATGGAGTCAAGAGTGGCGACCATTAAGCAGAGGCCCACCAGCCGGTGCTTCCCAGCGGTCTCAGATATGAACGTGAGTGGCCATGCCTGGAATGAGAGAGGGGCTCTGGGGGACCAGAGGGAAGACAGGCAGATCGGGCGGCTGTGGGAGGGAGACAGGCGGACTGGGTGGGTGTGGGAGGAAGACAGGAGGACTTGGGTTGTGGGAGAAAAACAGGCGGACTGGACGGGTGTGGGAGGGAGACGGGGACTGGGCGGTGTGGGAGGGAGACAGGCGGACTTGGGGTGTGGGAGGGAGACAGGCGGACTGGGCAGGTGTGGAAGGGAGACAGGCGGACTGGGCGGCTGTGGGAGGGAGACAGGAGGACTTGGGGTATGGGAGGGAGACAGGCGGACTGGGCAGGTGTGGGAGGGAGACAGGCGGACTGGGCAGGTGTGGGAGGGAGACAGGCGGACTGGGCGGCTGTGGGAGGGAGACAGGCAGACTGGGCGGCTGTGGGAGGGAGACAGGTGGACTTGGGGTATGGGAGGGAGACAGGCAGACTTGGGGTGTGGGAGGGAGACAGGCGGACTGGGCGGCTGTGGGAAACAGTCTCAGTCCATGTCACAACCCTTCAACATACAGGCTCAGAGCCCAAATCCACGTAGCCATAGACACGTACCCTTGTCTGATATAAACCATGGGGGCGGGGCAGGTCCAGTGCCTCAGTGCTTGTAATCTTAACTACTCAGAAAGATCATGGTTCAAAGCTGGCCAGGGCAGGAAAGCCATGAGGCTCTTATCTGCAATAAACAACCCCAATAAAGTGGGAAGTAGAGCTGTGGATCAAGACATAGAGCACTAGCTTTCAGGAAAAGCAGCTCAGGAACTGAGTCCAGGCCCTGAATTCAAACTTCAGGACTGGCAAAACCACTACACAGTGGGGACCCAGGCCAGTCTGGGTCTAAGCTGGGCCACTCATTTGTCCTGCCAGCCCGGGCACCTCAACCGCTGCACCCCAAGCCTCGAGGACATCCATGACAGGCCGTCCGAACGTGGACGGGGAGCTGTGCGAGGGCTCCTCGTCTGCCCAGACCTCAGAACCACTCACGGAGGGCACACCGTGCATGGCCCCCCGCGGCAGGGTGCTCCCCCACAGACTTTTGGTGGCTGCTCAGGGACTCTGGGTGACAGGAGCTGCCTTGATACCCTCACGCGTCACTGTGTGCCCGAGGCACCCGGGGCGGCTCAGAGTCGATGCCCTGGCTGGGCTCACTGGCCTAGGCCATCAGGACGCCCGTGGGGAAGGGACAGAGGCGCTCAAGCAGCTCCCCAGGGCAAGTCCTGGGCCAGAGCAGGGTCTCTCAGACCCTGCACCCCACGGCTTCTGTCCTGATGGGGTCCAGATCCGAGCACTAGCCGTTCCCATTCGTTTTATATTTGCTTTGCCTCCGTCTCAAGTTGACTCCGTTCAATCTGGCCTTTTTAAACAACAGCAACCACAAATGGCATTCCTTCAATACAAATGCATGCTATGCATCAAAACCACTGCTACTAAGATGCGGAGGTGTCACCTCAGGCTCCCCTCAACCTCAGGATTCCAGAGAGACCCCACCTGTCCCAGGCCTCCAACCCCGAGCTGGTCCTGCAGGACTGTGTCCCTGGCCACCTTCCCCAGCCCCAGTGAGCAGTGAGAGGAGCAGAGGCTACGGGCCCTGGAAAGCGTGTCCCGTGCTGGGGACACAGAGCACATACACAAACACGCTTCCTACACCCATCTGATCTCCTCCCGCTGGGTCCCCTTCCGGCGCGGAGCCAGCGCCCTCAGCCTTGTGCTGAGGCCTGTCCCCACTGCTGCGCTGCGGGCCATCGGGCCTGGCCCAGCCGGGCCCACTCTCCCCGAGCTTCATCTGTGTCCCGGGGGCTGGTGAGGGGTGCCACGGCACAGGGGACTCCCCAGGACAGGCCCGCTGCTGGCATCCTGTGCTGCCGAGGCTAAGGGGGAAGGGCGCAGCGGGAACCCGGCCTGGTTCTCAAGGCCGGCGTGGCGGCTCAGCCCCATCCCTGGCCCTGGATGGCCTGGGGACCCACAGCTTCCCGTGGCCGTCGGGTCCCAGGAGTGGGCCACGTCTCACCCGGCTCTCTGGTCTGCAGTCTGTGTACGAACGCCAAGGGATCGCTGTGATGACGCCCACAGTTCCCGGGAGCCCAAAGGGCCCGTTTCTGGGCCTCCCTCGAGGTACGATGCGAAGGCAGAAGTCCATAGGTAAGAAGTATGACCCTTGTCCAAAGAAGTTGCCCCTTGGCTTTCAGCTGCCCTGGGAATCCCCGGGAGTCCTGGGGTCCAGGCCCCTAGAGTGGCTGGGGCGGGTGCCCTCCTCTCCTTTCTGGTCACCTTTTCCATGTCTGAGGGGTTCTGCCTTTCTCCCCTGAGGGACAGGAAGTCCAGGATGCGTTCTCTACTCTAGAAGCCAGATCACTGGTGGCAGCCCCGGGGGGCGGTATGGATGGAAGGAGGGTGGGGGTGGGGTGGGAGGGGCAGCAGGCAGGGTGAAGGGACTCCCTACTGGACCCCGTTCCTAGGACGGGCTCAAGGCCCACTTCTCCAGGGGGCTGGGTCAGTTCTTGAGCGCAAATGAAATGGTGCCCTGTGTGTGCAGAAAGCAGCTTGCCTTCCTCGCTAATGCCCGTCCTACTCCCACTGACTCGGGGGCAGGCCAGGTGAAGCCCGACCCCTGCAAACTCCCCTTGCTTGAAGCTCCAGTGTTGTTGCTACCATATACCCTCGCCTAGCAGCCAAGGCCACGGCCATGCCCACTGGAACTTGTGGTGGGAAAGAAGAGTGCTATGTGCAGCTCTGCCCCAGATCCATCTCAGCGCCAGCCCAGGCCTGCCCCAGGCCAGCACCCGGTCAGCCCAGGCCAGCACCCGATCAGCCCAGGCCAGCACCCGGTCAGCCCCAGACCTGCCCCAGGCCAGCACCCAGTCAGCCGCAGGCCAGCACCCGGTCAGCCCTGGCCAGCACCCAGTCAGCCCCAGACCTGCCCTGGCCAGCACCCGGTCAGCACCCGGTCAGCCGCAGGCCAGCCCCCGGTCAGCCCCAAGCCGGTCCCCGGGCGCATGGGCTCTGTGTGTTCTGGAAATGCTGGAGGCAGGCTTGTTTGTTCTGGTTTGGGGAGGAGGCACAGCCGCTGAGCAGTAAGCAGCCTGAAGCTCGCCGCTCCCCGTGGATTGCGTCCCCCCGCCCCACCCCACCCCGGCAGAGCTCAGAGCCGCCACCTTGCGCCTCCGGATCTATACTGGTTAATAACAATTGATCTCTCCCATCAGACAGCAGAATCTTTCTATCAGGTCAGTGAGCTTCTGGTCTGGAATCTGTCACTTGAATGTACCCCGGGTTATAAGGTGTATTCTTAAATTATTACTCCTTGGGAATAAAAGGCCCCCAAAATGGAGGGACCGCTCAACCAAGAACCTGAGCAACTGATCTTGGCACTGCCAAATCATCTTCCCACAAGGAGTACGTTAAATTTGGAATACCCTTATCGAATGCAAGTTTTCCTTGGAATAAATGGCTGTAGTTTGTCCCAGGAAAATGTTTCAAGCCATTCGTTTCGCTGCCTCTCTGGGAAACCTGCATGCCGCCCAAGCCAAGGCCCCGTTCCTTGGCGTCCGTCGCCGTGTGCTGCTTCTGTTGTCCGTGTCTGTGTCCCCGACTCTCCGGTGTACAGTCACACCAGTCCGCACACTCACAACACCAGGCGGCCCTGCGGCCGCGGCAGGGCCTACGGGGGCTCTTGGAGCTAGCCTGGTGAACGCCTCCTCGGTCACGCTCAGCCCCGTGCTGTCGTTAATCAGAGGCCCCGGGAGGCCACCCTGGTCTTGTGCCGAGCCAGCTGAACTCGGGCCCCCGATAACGCATGCTGAGCAGCCACACCCGGAGGCCCCGCTCCGGAGGACGGCCGGTGAGCCCGGTGCAGAGCTGCCACGGCGACTCGGCCAGGGCTCACAGGCCCGCCGCCGCAGCCCTGGCCTGAGCCGGAGGCGCGTTCTACACCAGACTCGCCCATCCTCCATGCCAGCCACCCCCACTACCATGTTGTGGACCCCTGGCCTGCGACACACACTGTCCTCAGCGTGGCCTAGCCACGTCGGGCGACAAAGCGACGCCCGCCACCTTCTAAGAGGCCACACGCCCAGAACCACGCGCTGGCCTGGTAGCCAGACAGGCCCAACCACACTCAGATGCCATTTCAACAGCAGCTCCGTCCTCAGCTCCGGACGCCACCCAGGCCCCGGGAGCAAAGTCAGCAAAACCTGCAGTCCTTGGGTAGGGACAGGTGACAAAGGGCCTTCAGGGGCCTTCACCAAGCCTAAAGGGGCGTGGATGGACCCCTGCCGCTCTCCCCAGCCTCCCTCCTCCCACAGACCCACCGTGCACACACCCGTGCACACACACTCACAGGAAGGACCTGGAGCCCTGCACGTGGCTCATCACCCTGGCCTCGGAGTGGACAGCACAGGGCTCCCTGGAGAGTGCTCCCTGCACGCACGCACGCACATGAACACAACACGCGTGCCACAGCATGTGAGCCCAACTCCCCCAGCCCTGGTCTCTCCTTTCTGTGTTTTGCTGTCAGCAGGCCTCACTGACCGCCGCGCGTGTGGCCTGCGCTGAGTTTCATAGTGAACAAGTGTCGCTGCCTCGCTTCTGTGGGCTGTGGACGTGGAGTGTGTGGCTCGAGCGGGGCTCCTGTGTGTCGCTGTGATTTGAAACGGCCCGTTCTCTCCTCGCAGGAATCACGGAGGAAGAGCGGCAGTTCCTGGCTCCTCCGATGCTCAAGTTCACCAGAAGCCTGTCCATGCCAGACACCTCGGAGGACATCCCCCCTCCACCACAGTCTGTGCCCCCGTCGCCCCCACCGCCTTCCCCCACCACCTACAACTGCCCCAAGTCCCCGACCCCCAGGGTCTACGGGACCATCACGCCTGCGTTCAACCAGAACCCCGTGGCCAAGGTGTCCCCAGCCACCAGATCTGACACTGTGGCCACCATGATGAGGGAGAAAGGGGTGTTCTACCGGCGCGAGCTGGACCGCTACTCGCTGGACTCGGAAGACCTCTACAGCCGCAGCGCCGCCCCGCAGGCCACCTTCCGCACCAAGCGGGGCCAGATGCCGGAGAACCCGTACTCGGAGGTGGGCAAGATCGCCAGCAAAGCCGTCTACGTGCCTGCCAAGCCGGCCAGGCGGAAGGGCATGCTGGTGAAGCAGTCCAACGTGGAGGACAGCCCCGAGAAGACGTGCTCCATCCCCATCCCCACCATCATCGTCAAGGAGCCCTCCACCAGCAGCAGCGGCAAGAGCAGCCAGGGCAGCAGCGTGGAGATCGACCCGCAGGCCGCCGAGCCGCCGGGCCAGCTGCGGCCCGACGACGGCCTGACCGTCAGCAGCCCCTTCGCGGCTGCCATTGCCGGGGCCGTCCGGGACCGGGAGAAGCGGCTGGAAGCCAGGAGGAACTCCCCCGCCTTCCTCTCCACCGACCTGGGGGATGAGGATGTGGGCCTGGGCCTGGGCCCGCCCGCCCCCCGGGGGCGGCCCTCCAAATTCCCGGAGGAGGGCGGGTTTGGCCATGAGGACGGTGCTGAGCAGCCGGCGTCGCCCACCCCGGCGCCGGCGCCCCGGGAGCCGGAGCAGCACTTTGCCGGTGTTGGGGAGGCCGGTGTTCAGGGGGAGGCCGGGAGGCCCCCGAATTCCATAGCCAAGGCCAAGGGGCCTGAGAGCGGCCCCACGCCTCCCAGGAGCGGTGACGCGGCCAGCCCCGAGAATTACGTGCACCCACTCACGGGGCGGCTGCTGGACCCCAGCTCCCCGCTGGCCCTAGCGCTGTCTGCGAGGGACCGAGCCATGAAGGAGGCCCAGCAGGGGCCCAAGGGGGAGGCCCCCAAGGCCGACCTCAACAAGCCCCTCTACATCGACACCAAGATGCGGCCCAGCGTGGAGGCCGGCTTCCCCCCGGTCACCCGGCAGAACACCCGCGGGCCCCTGCGGCGGCAGGAGACGGAGAACAAGTACGAGGCGGAGCTGGGCCGCGAGCGCAGGGGCGAGGACAGGAAGAACATGCTCATCAACATCGTGGACACGGCCCAGCAGAAGTCGGCCGGCCTGCTGATGGTGCACACGGTGGACGTGGCCACGGCGGGCGCGCCCCTGGAGGAGGAGGAGGAGGAGGAGAAAGAGGACCTGGACCTCAAGCCAGCCCACCCGCCCTCCGCGGTGCCGGAAGGCGTCCCCGAAACCGAAGGTGCTTTACAGATCTCCGCTGCCCCCGAGCCCGCCGCTGCGCCCGGCAGGACCATGGTGGCGGCGGGCTCCGTGGAAGAGGCGGTGGTTTTGCCATTCCGCATCCCTCCCCCCCCTCTGGCATCCGTGGACTTGGATGAGGATTTTATTTTTACAGAGCCATTGCCTCCTCCCCTGGAATTTGCAAATAGTTTTGATATTCCTGACGACCGCGCCGCTTCTGTCCCCGCTCTCACCGACCTGGTCAAACAGAAGAAAAACGACGCCCCTCCATCCCCGTCGCTCCACTCCAGCCAGCCAGCCACCTCTGCCGACAGTAAGAAGCCAGCCGGCCTTTCCAACTGCCTGCCTGCCTCATTCCTGCCGCCCCCCGAGAGCTTTGACACCGTCACCGACTCTGGGATCGAGGAGGTGGACAGCCGGAGTAGCAGCGACCACCACCTCGAGACCACCAGCACCATCTCCACAGTGTCCAGCATCTCCACCCTGTCCTCCGAGGGCGGGGAGAGCATGGACACCTGCACGGTCTATGCAGACGGGCAAGCGTTCGTGGTGGACAAGCCCCCAGTACCTCCAAAGCCCAAAGTGAAGCCCATCATCCACAAGAGCAACGCGCTGTACCAGGACGCGCTGCTGGAGGAGGATGCGGACGGCTTCGTGACCCCCCCGCCCGCACCGCCACCCCCGCCGGGCGGCGTCCAGTCTGGGATGGCAAAGGTCATCCAGCCAAGGACCTCCAAGCTGTGGGGTGACATCACGGAGGTCAAGAGCCCGATCCTCTCAGGCCCCAAGGCGAATGTCATTAGTGAATTGAACTCAATCCTGCAACAAATGAACCGAGAGAAATCGGCCAAGCCGGGGGACGGACTGGAGTCGCCGGCTGCAGCCAAGCCTGGCAGCCTTGCTCCAAGGTAAGTTCACAGCTGGCTTGGCTGCAAGCCACCCGCAGGTACCAGCCAGCAAAAGCCCATAGACAGCAACCCCAGCAGAGGAGAAGAGGGGACTCGTGACACCCGTGCCGGCCACACCGGTTAGGCCATACCATGCTTCCTCTGTCACCTCCCGGACCCCAGGACAATAGTCAAGGCCACAGGCCCCTGGCAGCATGTGGCACACACACCTAAAGACCGAGAAGGAGACAGTCACGCAGAGCCGTGTCCGCCGGGGCTTCCCGAGGAAGCTCAGCTCTCTGCTCGGTGCCCTTCAGCTCTTTGCTAGGAGCACCCTAAACACGAGCAGTCTTGCCAAACCCAAACAAGCTTCCCGTCAGTCGCAAGAGCGTAGCCGCGTCCCCCGGGGGTGGTGAGCGCGCGGGGCGCGGGCAGGCCTCAGAACCGGGTGCAGGGGCGCAGAGCCCCCCTCCGTCCGCCGGCGGTGGGCCGGGGGCTGGGGAGGGGCTGGGTCCCGGCGTTACTGGTGACGTCACCGCGGAGCACGGGCCCCCCGCCAGCCCACCCGCTCCAAGGCAGACGTCACAAAGGAAAAGCCAGCCATTCGTGGCAGCATGCAGGGTGCAAGCAGTGAAGCAAAGGAGGAATTACTTCTAAACCAGCTTGGGGATGGCAGCCCCTCCCCTGCGACTCCTGGCTGTCCTTCCGGCGGCGGGGCCCAGGCCGCCCTAGCCAACACTCCTCAGGTTCTCCCCGGTGTGTGATCTCAGGTTTCCTCATTGAGACTAATGAGGTCTCTTCATTCTCCCCTGGGGCAGGCATCTGATTCAAACGAGCAAGCCCATTCATCAGCGAGATCACTCTGCTCTCGTCTTGAGATGCGCGCTGAGAGCCGTCTTCCTCCCAGTTACCTTTCCCTGGGATGTAAATCAAAGAGCTGGCTGTTTCCCATCACTCCCCGGAGGAGTATGGACTGGCAGCCTGGTAGAGAGGCATGCTGACAGACGCCCGTCTGTTCAAATAGCACCTCCAGGTGGAGAGAACGCAAATGCCCTAGGGATCCTGTTTCTGATGGGCATGTGCACACTCGCCTGCAAACATTACAGACCAGAGTCTCCAAGAACCCTTAAAAATGGACTCACTGCCCTCTCCCGGATGTGTTAAGAGAGCCCCTTGGTTTGTCAGAGGCCTCCCCTTGGTGTCCTCTATGTAAGACATTTCCTCGCGGGGTACGGTGTTGACAACCACACTGGAGGGCAGAGACGGTAGGAAACCCAATGTTCAGCGAGGGTAAGTGGCTTGCCCCTGCATGGCAGGAGCCAGAGCCAGGACTCAAGCCAATGCATCTAGCCTCTCACGTCCCTCGTTAGCACTGCAGGAAGAAAGGAGCCCCTAGAATGAGACTCCACCGCCGCAGGTTCAAAAGCAGTGTTCATGTTGGTAGGGGTGGGGGGCAGTCTGCCCAGAGTCAGGGTCCCTGGAGCCGGGAACGGGATTCCATGCACATCCAGAGCAGCCCGTCTCGGCAGCAGCTGGAGCACGCGGCCACACCTGGGCCGCACCCTTCTCTCCTATGTGTCCAGCCCTAAGGGAGGGGAGGGAGGGGGTCTTAAGAGACCCCCCTCGCCAGGGAATCCTGGTAGACTTCTTGGAGAGAGCCACTGTGACTCATGCCTGGTGGGCAAGAGCCAGGAGCGCCACCTCCTGGCCACTCTGCTCACTGCCCAGGGCACCCCGTGTTCGGAGCCCCTGCCTGCCATCTCGGGCAGCACAGGGCCCAGGTGACCCCGCCGCACAGTGAGAGCCTGGAGCAGGTGAGGGCATGCAGCTACAAGGTGCAGGGCCCGGGGCCGGCTTCTCCCGGCGCCCGAGGGGGTGGTGGCGCCGTGCTGGGCTGCGCACCCAGGGCCACTCCCAGCCCAGGCTTCCACTCAGAGCTCGGCAAGGACAAGGAGGCCCCAAGAGCAGCCAGGAAGGTCCTTGACCCCAGGACAAAGTGAGGACGCCAGCGTGACATTCCCCTCCTCGCCTAACGGCAGGCCCCATTAGGCTGGGTCCCAGAGACAAGGCCCTTGGGGACGCCCGCTGCGGCCAGACACACTGGGGGGCAGGACGCTGACAGCAAGGGGCCCAAGCCTCCCCCCTCCCTCCCTCTGGTGCAGGTGCCTCTGCTTCTTCAGACCTGGAGCCTTCTGTTTGCTCACACACATCTCTGGTGTAGAGCTCTCCATCACCTTCACTTAAGGTTACCCAGTTAGGGGTACACTCAGCCTGACTGCCTTACTGCCACTTTAAACGAAGAGCTGGGAATCTTCCTGAACAAAATGAGGCTTGAAATGGGACGGAGGTTAGTCCTTCCTACAGGAAGAGGGAAACCGAAAAGCAGCCGTGCTTTCTGAATGAAGACACGTGGTTGGTGCAAAAGTATGTTTCCATAGGAACAAGTTGAGATCACCAAGGCCGGGGCACCTTCCCGTTGTCCCTCGGTTGCTCATTCTGCAGTGGGCTGGATGTGCTCCTCTCGGCAGAGTTGCTCTGCCCTGGGAGCCTGTCTGACTTTCCTGCCTGGCTGGATCAGGACCCAGGAAGAGGCGAAGAGGCGGACGCGCGGCTCTGTGCTCTCCTGGCGTGTTTAACTGAGGCAGTGCCGGGATCAAGCTTGTGCGTCTCGGTGTGGCTCCTCCAGCTGGAGATGCCGTAGGATGTGGAGAGCTCGTCATGGGAAACACACTGTCAAAGGCAGGCAGGTTGTGTTCCCTGGTCCCCAGTGTCAGGGCCGCGGGGCGCCCTGGGGGAGTATGCGGGGCACAGGTGTGCCGCGCAGGGCGCGTGGCAGCGTGGGGGGCCGAGAGCTCTCACTCGAGGAGAGGATGGGCGTGTGGTCACCGTGCCCTTGGCCTCCAGAGGCCTGCAGGACGCTCCCAGGACACCGGCTCTCACGTCACGGAGGTGGCTTAGCAGCTATGGTGGCCCTGGCATTCTGGTCTGAGGAGCAGAGCGCTCGGTGTCTTTGGGCAGCTTGGGTCAAGCAAGCTGCCCAGGTTCAGACCCAACGGCCCTGTCCTCAGGCGCGGTGTGCTGAGCTATCCTGGCTGGCAGCTCGGCGAGCTGCTGCTCTGCCTGAGCCCGCAGGGGGCCTGGGGGGGGGGGGCAAGAGGAGCAAGAGGAGCCCGTGAGGCCGCCGCCGGGGCTGGGCAGGCTGGTGGGGGGGGGGCAAGAGGAGCCCGTGAGGCCGCCGCCGGGGCCCTCCGGGGCTGGGCAGGCTGCTCCTCACCACACACTCAGCAGGCGCCCGTGTGCCGGACACCACGTGAACGCAAGCCTCACCCGAGCAATGAAGCAGGGCCCCTCTTCCCCTGGGAAGCTCCAGCTCCTGTGCTGGGAAAGGGACAATCAACACTAACCAAAGAAGCCCCAGTGAGCCCTGCGCTGCCGAGGAACCGGGCACGCCAGCAGAGGGGGCCGCAGGGAGGAGGTGACATCGGACCCCTCAAATACACACGGGCCAGTGTGGGCATGCGAACCCACAGCCCCGGGTGTGGAGGCAGAGAGCCAGGCCACGGCAAACAGCAGCACCGATCCGGAGGGATGAGAGCCATCGGAGGGCACCGAGGCCGTGGGCACGATCGCCGCTGTGCGCCCAGGGGCATCGTAAGCTGGCATGGAAGGATGCCTTGGCGGCCCGTGTGCTGGAGACTGCGGTGCCTCAGAAACCCAGGAAACCCCATCCGAGACTGTGCTCACCCCTCTACGCTGGCTGAGACCGAAGAACCCAGCCTCCACTCCCTCGGCTTCACGGAAGTAGAACCTACACCACCAGGCACTGTGCGTGCGTGCCAGCGCGGGGCTTCAGCGCGGAGTCCGGGGGCTGTCCTGGAGCTCGGCTGCCAGTGCTCCATCGCGTGAGCCACTGCTCTTCTTCTGGCTTTTGGTAGTGTATTGGAGATAAGAGTCTCGTGAACTTTTCCTGGCCGAGCTGGCTTTGAACTCAGGTTTCAGCTTCCTGAGTGGCTGGATTACAGGCGTGAGCCGCGGTGCTCAGCTCCAGATATCTTTTTTGTTGTGGTTGTTGGTGTGGTTTGAACTCTGGGCTTGGGCGTTGTCCCTGAGCTCCTCAGCTCAAGGCTAGCGCTCTACCGCTTGAGCCACAGCACCACTTCTGGTTTTCTGGTGGTTAATTGGCGATAAGAATCTCATGGACTTTCCTGCCCCGCCTGGCTTTGAACCATGATCCTCAGACCTCAGCTTCCTGAGTGGCTAGGATGCTAGGCGTGAGCCGCCCAGACATCATGTTTAAAGCAAAAGAAGCCTGTTGTTCTGTATTGGCTCTGCGCTGGCTCCACGGAGGAGCAAGGCAGCGAGCGCATGCGTGCGGGGCTCCTGCGGCTTCGCCAGGGCTCTTCCTGGGCCAGGGGCCCTCGGCATCACCACCACTCTGGTGATGGTGGGTCCAAAATCGACCAGAAGTTGGCCCTGACCTCACGGAGGTACAACGCTTGGGGAGGAGAATTGTCCGTGGATGTCCAGGTCCCAGAGACACTGCCCCCCCCCCCCGGGAGGTTCCAACCGCCCAGAGGTTCATTCCGTCCAGCTCCGCACCCCTGCCCGCACCCTGCCTGCTCCTGAGGCCCCTGCACCCACGGACCGCAGTGCATACGCCTCTCCCCAGCGTTCCCAGCCTGTGGCAGGCTTCGCAGTCGCCGCCCTGTGAGAATCCGTCCGTGTGGGTTGTTGAATGCTCCCTGGCCAGCTGGCTGCAGAGCGGTGCCTCCTCCACTGGTGGGGTGCGGCATTCCAGGCCCAGCCCCCAAGCACTGGCGGGCCCGGGAAGGTGGGGCAGCAGGCAGCACTCCACGCGCCTCATGCCCCATCCAGCCAGAGTGCGGGGCGGTGAATGGCCCTCCCTCAAGGCTGCACTCCTCCTCGGACTGCCGAGGTGTCAGCTCCTAGCAGGAGGCCTGGGTCCTCAGCAGAATGGCTGCTACCCCCAAAGCGGCTCCTCCGGGCCTCCAGCGGGGGACAGGCCGGACACAGAACCGTCCACGCAGCAGTGAGGACAAGAGAGAGCAGGGCCCCTGGTGGCACTCAGTGCCTCTGAGCACTGACGGGGCCCCGGGGTTTTCAGACGTCAAGGTCCCAGTGGGAGGCCTGGGGCAGGTGCACTGGCCACTCGGGGACGCCGTTTCCATTCTTGCTTCCGTGCCTACTCACGGAGAGGCCGCAAAGACATGGTAAGGACTGCGCCTCACGCGGTGAAGCTGGCCACTCACGTCCGGCAGTGACTACGGAGCAGAGGCGAGCGGGGCACCAGGGGCTCACGCCCATCACCCCAGCTACTCGGAGGCCCAGATCTGAGGATCGCGACGCAAAGCCGGCCTAGCCAGGAGAGTCTGTGACATCTCCAGTCAACTATCAGAAAACCACAAGTGGTGCTGAGGCTCAGGGTGGCAGAGGGATAACCTTGAGCTGAAGTGCTCAGGGACAGCACCCAGGCCGGAGTCCAAGCCCCATACCCAGCAGCAACAAAAAGAGGAGAGATGAGCCTGGCCTAAGAGGGCTCACAGCGTGGGCCACAGCACAGCCCCGGGGCTGAGCCGAATCTCACGAAGCAGCAGTGCAGCTCCGAGTGGCTGCACGCCCTCTCGGGCTGCATTTCTTCCCTTAGGTTTCTATATGAATTTAAAAGGCAGGCTAGAGTGATCAGCCAAGAAGGGGGTGTCTGTGAGAGTGTGTGTGTGTGTGTGTGTGTGTGTGTGTGTGTGTGTGTGTGTGTGCCTGTTCTAAATCAGGGCAGCAGATCCCTGGTGTTCTGCCGGCAGCCCCGCGGTCGCTTAGCAACATCATGATCTGCGCACGAGGGAGGACCCAGTGAATCATATCGGTGTGATTCACTGGGAGAGAGCGGATCGGGCTCCTGGGAAGACGCCGGGCGGGCCAGCTGGCCAGGTCTTCGCTCCAGCTGCTAAACTCCCCATATGCTCATCTGTAGCTGGCTGTGCTGGGTGGACCCCACGCCCAGGGCAGCGTCTGCCCTTCCCAGGGTCTGCTGATGGGTTGTCATCTCAGGGTGCAGACCAGAGGCAGGGCCCGGATCCCACTCGAGATGCTGACTTACCCTTCCCGAGCGACAGGAGGAAAGGGGGTCCAGGACCCGCGTTGGGGGTTAACTGCTTCTCAGAGGCTTCCGGCAGAGGCGGCACCCTTCCCTCTGCCCCGCTGCCCTCAAGGGCCATCGTGTCTGAGGCCAGTGCAGGTGGCGCTGTGGCTTTCCTGTCATCTATGGCAGAGGCTGGTGGCAGCCTGCCAGGTGTGGCCCGGCCACGCCCCGCCCTGGAAGGAGGCTGCTGTGCTCTTGCTTTGTAATTAATGTTGCAGTGTTGTCTCATTTCCCTCTGCTCCATGATGGGCGTTTGCAGAAGAGGGTCGTGCTGAACAGAAGTAAGTGCGCCCGCCCGCCCGCCCGCCCAGACGAGTGTGCCTCCTGTGTGCCGCTGTCCCTGCTCCCACTGTCCTCGGGGCCCCCGGGGGTGCGGGGACCCCCTCCACGGGGCTGAGGCTGACCGTGGAGGAGCGGCCGGGCGGCTCCCAGCAGGACACGTGGCAGGCACACGGCAGGGCCGGGGCACAGTCCCCTCGCCGGGCCGCGTTCGGGAAGGCGCAGGCGCGCGCCCTCCTCCGCGCAGAGCCACGGCCCAGCTCTACGGCCTGCCTTGCGCCGGCTCCGCTGAGCCAGCGAGTGCGCCGCGGAGGGGCCCTGCTCGGCCGCCCCTGCCCCACCCGGGCACCCGAGGGGGATCCTCACTGGAATCCCCGGGCCTTGAGCCTCAGCTGCCCACCCCTCACGGGCTCCGGCCTTCCCTCCGACCCCGTCTCAGGGTGAGGCGGGGTGTCCTCGGCCTGCTGGTGCGCCCCTCCCCATGCGGGGTGGGCTCCCAACTGGCTGAGGGCTGGCGTCTCCACGTGGCCGCCCCTGGCCTGCAGTGCGCACCGCCAGCCCTGGAAACACACACACACACACACACACACACACACACACACACGAGGACTGACACCAAGCCAGGCCAGGCCACCATCTCTCTTCAGATGTGCACCTCCTTTCTCATTCTAGAACATTCCATACTTAAAGCCATGGCCAAGTATTTTAACCCAAGCGCCCCAGGGCTGAGAGCTGCCTGGTAAGCAAGCACGTGGGGCTTTCAGCCCAGCAGGCAGCAGGCGGAAAAGAAAAGCAGCCCGAAGGAGGGAAGGGAGGCCGGAGCAGGCCCTGCCGCACCGCTGCCTCCCTCGCGGCCACTCGAGGAGCTTCTAGACTTTGAGTGTTTGGTGGGTCCTAAAGGAAGAAGCCAGAGGCCAAGAGCCGGTGGCTCGTGCTGTGACTGTAGTCACTTGGGCAGTCTCATTATCACAGCTCAGAGCCAGCTGGGCTGCAGAGTTGGTGAGATTCTTCTCTCCAACAAACCCCAAAAAGCCAGAAAAGGGGGGGGAACCTAAGGGACCCCAGCAGCACATAGGACCAGCCCAAGAGATGGGGGGGGGAGAGGAAGGAAGAAGGCCTAAGCAAATGATGGCAAAGCCCCGTGGTCCATCGAGCAGACACCACACCAGCCGTCCCCATCGGGGGAGGGGGACACACTCCCTGCCACCCCACTCCAGGATGCCACAGCTCTGGAATCCTCATCTCCCACCAGCCTCCCAGAGGTGGGCGCAGGCAAGGTCTGGACAACACAGAAAGGCATGGAGCCTGTGGGCTCAACCCACACCTAAACGGGCACTTGGCCAATTGTGGCTCTGGGTACCATCTCTCAAGTCCAGATCCGGGGAGGGGGGGCGTCCTCATCCACGTGAGCGAGCCCGGTGGCGGGACACACTCTGCTTTCTTCTCTGTGGCGTGTGTGTGGCCCCGGGGTGACTGGGGTGGGAGGGAGAGGCAGGCTCCGCAGGGATGCCCTACATTCCCGGGTATGGCCACAACGCCTGCCAGGGGCCGGGACCAAGCCGGTGACAGCATGTTTCACACAGGTGAGCAAGGACAGGTGTGTCCTCTTCCCCTCTGCCTGCTACTGAGCCCTGGGAGGGAGCCGTTCCTCCCAGCTCCAGGGCGGGCGAGCAGGGCTCCGTGGACACCCTCAGCCACCGCTGGGGAAGGGGGGTCCTTCCCGCCTCTGCTTCTGAGGAGGAAGTCATATTCTGCTTAGTGAGCCTCCACGGCGGGGACGGGCGGGGCTCTCGTCCTGCGGTGAAACGGTCCAATCAGCATCCGGGAAATCCTGGCTCGGGCCGGACCACTGGCCGCCTGAGCGCAGTGCCCCGTAGCCAGGGCAGCTCCCGGCAGAGGAGACAGGCGGCCCAAGGGGCGGGCTGGAACAGAGCAGGCCACCTCCTCCAGGGACGGGCGCCCCGCCCCTCCGGTCGGGTGGGCGGGCTGGCTTGCTGTGCTGTGGTGCCTCTGAGGTCTCCCTGCCTCCCGCTCCTCTACCCCCCCACCCCCCCGCGGCCCGGGCACTCCCTGGGGACCCGGCTGTAATGGCTTTCTCTGTTGCTGTTTCAGAAGCCCGGAGGTCATGAGCACAGTCTCAGGTACGCGGAGCACGACGGTCACCTTCACGGTCCGCCCTGGCACCTCCCAGCCCATCACCCTGCAGAGCCGGCCCCCCGACTATGAAAGTAGGACCTCACTTACGAGACGTGCCCCGAGCCCCGTGGTCTCCCCCACCGAGATGAACAAGGAGGCTCTGCCCACCCCGCTGCCTGCCGCCGCCTCTCCTTCCCCCACGCTCTCCGACGTCTTCAGCCTTCCGGGCCAGTCCCCTGCCGGGGACCTATTTGGCCTGAACCCCGCGCCCCGCAGCAGGTCACCGTCTCCCTCAATACTTCAACAGCCAATCTCAAATAAGCCTTTCACAACTAAGCCTGTCCACCTGTGGACTAAACCAGACGTGGCCGACTGGCTGGAAAGTCTGAACTTGGGCGAACACAAAGAGACCTTCATGGACAATGAGATTGATGGCAGTCACCTGCCAAACCTTCAGAAGGAAGACCTGATTGATCTGGGGGTGACCCGGGTCGGGCACAGGATGAACATAGAAAGGGCTCTGAAACAGCTGCTGGACAGATAAGGACGGCTGTTCCTCACCTTCATAGACACTTTGTTATAAGTAGAGATGGGCTCGTGCTGAAACATCTGATGGCCAAGCAGTCTGCGAGCACCACCCCCGCTCAAGGGTTTGTCTCCCGGTACCCAAAGAAGTGCTGCGGGTGTCCAGGGTGTGGCCAAGCCAGGGCCTTGAGATGCCCAGCCCTCCCCCCCGTGAGGGGCTTTGTGGACAGCCTCTGTCCGGTGGGGGGCGGGGAGGGGGTTTTCTAACACGGAAGGAGTCCCAGCATGCAGGTGACCTTGCTTCGCCAGGCCCCGGGCTCCCATCAGTGTCGCATGGGACCCTCGCTCGCGTAGGCAGACACAGATGTACTCCAGATACCTCCTAAGACCTCCCTCTTCTGCTTCCCGGGCAGCTCTCCCCACTCCCGGGCCCCGGCACATGGCCTTCCCGCGGTCCTGTGGCCTCCCGGGGGACGCTCGATGCTCACTTGCTCCTGTCTCTCTCCTGTTCTTTGTTTGCAGTGAGATGCTCCCAGACGGGCTTGTCCAGGGCCCTCCTGGGCCTGCAAGGTAGAGACACACTTTCTCCTGTCTGAATCTTTGCCTGTCTCCTCTTGGGATGTGCAGCCACGGGTCTCTGGCCATAGGTTCTTGGCAGTGGTGGGTGTTTCAGTGGGATCGTGCTGGCTTTGCTGAGCTTGCTTGCTTTCTTCCTGCAATTGACGAGTCTATTTCCAAGGTGGCTAAGCATGTCACATGGACTTAGTTACAGCACAAAGTCGCGATCCCGAGGAGTGAGGCCTGCCGTGGGGCCCGGCAGTGTGCCTCCGCCTGGGCCCTCGGCCTCCTCCAGGACAAGAGCAGTCATTTTCCCAGGAGCACCGGAGAGGAGGAAGGGCTCAGCCACTCGCAGTTCCTTCCAACTGGAGGTCCGCTGAGCTCTGCAGCAGTTAGGGCAGGTGAGCATCCGCTCTGACATGGACAGGAAGAGGCCCCTGCGGCACGCGTGTGCACGGCGTGCGTGCGTGCAGGGCCACCGCTGAGCCGCGTCCGTGGCTGGGAGCGGGCGAGCTGCCAGGCCCCCCACCCGAGCCTGGCACAGGCGACCGAGCACCCCTGTTCGGATGGCCCTTTGGCTCTCGGAGGCCAGGCAAGGTGGACTGGGGCCTTTCCCCCTTCCCTCGGGTGTCCAGGGATCCCACCAGCTTGTCTTAATAGTACAACAGGGGCTGGAGAACCCTGCGGGCAGGGAGTCGGCAGGACCCAGGGCAGGGAGGAGGTGGGGTGCAGGACGCAGGGGTAGGGCAGATGCACACAGAAGGGACATCAGGGAGCACTCCTGAGCCGCGGCCTTGCTTCTGGCGGGGCTGCCAAGCCTGCCCACTTCTTGCCCCTGGAGTCCCTCCCGCCCTCCTTCCCCAAACCATACCTCTAACGTCGAAGGGAGGTCACCAGTGGCACCCAGGCCACCAAGCATCCAGTCAGGCTTTCCATACACTCCCACATTTGGAGGAGACATGGATGTCAGGTGTTTGGTTTTATTATGATTTCGGAACTAGCCCAGCCCATCTCTAATTATAAGACATGATTTCTTTTCCTTTTTTTTCTTTATGCTCATGACCACGTGTTTGATGAGGTCTGGAACAACTCTAGAATGAACTCATAAAATTTAGCAATTTAAAATCTCTTTCTTTACTGCAAGTTTAAATAGGTGTACAGATAGTTTATAAGCACAATATTTTAAGAAAAAAGTGGCTGGTCTACTGGGCAGCCTTTGTGCCACTTCCGTGCTAGAAAGTTAAAGAACAAAAACTTTTGTGACTTCATGACACTATTTCTGTGGGATAATTATACAAGTAAGACCTTTTTCAATCAACTTTATCTGGACACATCTGAACCAGCAGAGCTGTGTTATATTTTCTATCTTTGCTACAACTTCATCTCTGAGAGACAATTATTTCTTCAAAAGATGTTACAATTCATAATGCAGCAGTTTCTCCAAAAACAAATTCAGTTCCCCCCCCCACACACACACACATACACATGGTCTCAATTTGGAAACCAAGTTCTTGACCTTATTCTGTTCCAAATCCTTCAGCAGGCCCATCTTTTTCGATCTGGCGATCTGACCCGCTCCCGCAGGAAGCGAGCCGAGTATCATGGCACTTTGCTTTGTGTACTTTCAGTTTTTCTACCACCATGAGGCGAGTTAAGTATCACTCTAGAGAAATTCCAAACCACGCCCAGGCGGCCACGGGGCCACCCCGGTGTCTCAGGACACGGGGAGACAGTGGTCCCCCCATGCGTCTGTCTTCCACTGGGCCATGTTGCAGACACTTCACCAGGTCATCCCTTTGCCCACAGTTGGCATTACCTCGACAGTCAGTGCCAGGCAGGATGCAGACAGGACATGTGGGGGCTCTGTGTCCGATACGCTTAGGCGGCCAGTCAGCCACAGCTACTCCTCCCTTCCTTACGACTCCAAGCCACATGCCACTAACCGGAAGCCTCGGGAGCTGACAGCACTGCTATCCTCACACAGTCCTGTGACGCCTGTCAGAACCTGCACTGGCCAGCAAAACCAACACATTGCCAAGATGACTGATCTCTAGCTCCACCAGGTGATTCCGCTAAGAAAGCAATAGTCCCTTGTTTCACTCGCTGCCCACTCTCTCCCCCCCGGCACACGTCAGGACCAGGCCCTACCCCCGGACCCTCCTTCACAGTGGAACAAACGTTAAACTGCTCAACTAATGATCATGTTAATATTATCCCAGGTTTTAAGATCAACTTTTGTTATATACTGTAATTTAAATAAATTGCATTTAAATGCCTACTTTCTGTAAAATTGTGTATACAAAACCAAAATCTCAAGATGTAAATTATGTATACCTGCCAAGATACCTTTTCCAGGTGTCTGCGCACATTTAGGTTAATTCATACACTATACAACTGACTCAATGTGACTGTTGATTTGCTGGACTTTACATAATTATTTGTGGTACCTTAGTTAATAAAATGGTGACTTTTTTCTGAGTTATTGAACAAGCAAACATTATCCAGTTGATCTGGCAACAACTTTTTGTGTGTGAGCCACAGAAGTTAATTTTCCCATTAACAATTTGTTTTTGTTTTTTAAATACTAATATGTTTCACACTATAGTTTGTGTAATGACACATGTTCGCATTATCTATGTTGCTGTTACTTTTGTGCTTTTGTTCTTTTTAGACTTTATTAAAAAAAAAAAAAAAGCTCCTGTAATTTGCACTTTCTCCCACTCCTTAAATCTCTTGTATGGCAACCAAAATTACTGTAAAAAAAAAATAAATATACTCTTGCACTAAGGTTGTGATTCTGATTGCAAA
The DNA here is from genome assembly GCF_023159225.1 of Perognathus longimembris pacificus. Classification (NCBI taxonomy): domain Eukaryota; kingdom Metazoa; phylum Chordata; class Mammalia; order Rodentia; family Heteromyidae; genus Perognathus; species Perognathus longimembris. The sequence continues at coordinate 61,076,493 of NC_063173.1, read as the reverse complement.
CAGTAAAAGCTGTCTGAATTAAACAAATGTGGAGTTGCCAACCTTGCAGTCTAGCGTAGGATACTGGAAATGTCAGAGCCAGCTTTACCTCTAGAAACTTATTGACCTATGAGTCCTGGGTCCCTCTCCTCACGTACGTTCCTGTCTAACCAGAAATCTGTATCTTGTCTCAGAAATGTGCCAAGCGTCTTCCCTGGCTTCTGTGACCGCTCCCGCGGCCACAGCAGGGGCTGCGGCCCGGCCTCGGGGGACCCGGGAGTCCGGCCCTGTTCAGCTCCCGCTCCTGGGAGGACAGGTGTCCCCTGCCCATGCACACTGCCTTCTAGCCCTAAGGCCCAGCCAGGAGCGGCAGCCTCTTTGGCTGGCATAACCCTACAACACGTTGACAAGCCAGCCACACACTCAAGCCTGGAGCAAAGAGGATGTGTATCTTCTGGTGAAGAACCGAGCCAGGAAGACCTGCGCTATCCTCCTGTGCTTCATAAGGAAGCACGTTTCACTTAAAACACTGAACCTCTTGGGCTTCCTCAGTGGAAATGGGTTCTCAGCTTCTGAAGTTCCTTCTACTTTGGCCTGTCCCCAGTTCATGCAGAAGTCTAAATAATCCCTCAGTCTTGCCTCACCTTCTAATAGTTCCTCTCAAACCTTCACCACCCCAACTTCACACCCAAGGGTTTCTCCCAGACCTCTTCCTTAGATGAAGATCAGTATGTCTTCTTAGGGGAGACACATTATTGGAAGACTTTTTCTTCTCCCTGGACTGCAGTGGTCTGGCATGGATCTCTGTACCTGTGGCTGCCACGTGCGTGTGCAAGTGGGAGAACTGCCTCCGTGGCCCGGGGAGCGGGCAGCTGCCGCACAGTGACTGCCCGCTTTGTGGGGAGCGCCATCGATGGTCCCCAGACTCTGCTTGACTTCCGCAGACCCCACCACTGCCCAGTCGGTCCACGCGGTAGCTGTTTTCCCCTCTGCTCCCTATACCATGTCTCCATCTCACCGTCTTGACTGTTTTATGTTAAAATTACAACACTCACTGTTCATTGCTTCTACTCTGGAACTCTTGGTTCATAGCAATTCTGAAACTTTAATATGAGCCTCCAAATAAATCAGAAAAGAAAAAAAAGGTAAAAAGCAAAGTGTGTGCCTTGGGTGTTTTGAACCTGATCTGCATAAACCATATTGTATTCAAATGCTGTATATTTATTTAATGAGAGGATGAGCCTATCTTCCATGTATGTAGCTGATAAAAAAATAGTTATAGTGCCTTGTTTTCTGAACTGAGAAGCCCATATCAATGCACAGCGTAAATTTAAAAGTGACTGGAGGAATGAAATGTTGAGAAGACCTCGCCCTAATTCTGGAGCCTTGCTCATCAGAAGACTGTGGAATATACAGTCATTTAAGTTTAAAATAAAAACCACATTGAAACAAGATTGTGTTCTCAGTTAATTTTCCATCAAAAGTGCTCTCTACTGTATCACTTTCAGTATTTTCACTTAACTACAATATAAACGTGTCTGAGAATTTTCATACAAGTCATGTGGATGGAGTCCTGGGCTTTCAGTCCTTCCTCCCTTGTGTTGTGTCGCCCCCTGGTGGTTCTTGTCAGTAATGCTCACCGAGGTCAGCAGTAGTCATCAATTTTTATTAGTTCTCCCATTTTGTTAAGAATGCACAAAATAGTCCTATTTAGTGATGAAAGCCACACAAGAGTCTTCCTTCTAAAAGAAAAATGATGCAAAGAAATCCCTATGTCTGCCTCTGGTCTCAACACTGTCAGGCTCTGTCCTGGAAGTTCACTGTGGGGCTCCCGAGCACCCTCCGGCCTCGGGGTTGGGTGAACACGGAGAGATGGGGGAGCACACTAGGTGCCATCACGCTGCCTGTGGGACCCGAGGAGTCTCAGCGAGAGAGGATGGGCAGGGCACGCCTTCCAGAGGGGAGCAGCTCACGGGCACCTCCGGAGGCTGAGCAAATCCCATCTGCTCTGTCCACTGACACACCCCTGAGCGGTCGTGCCACACACGAGTCCTCACACTGGAACTGGCCCCTGCATCCGCTGACGCCGCAGCACTGTCATCAGGGCTGTGTCACAGGCTACAAAGTCAGGTGGACATCCAAATTACGTAGTTCCAGGAAGCCAAGGTAGCCAAGAACTTGGGAACCTCCCTTCCACTCTCCACCTCTGCTCTACAGCACCTGCCATGGGACCAAACGCTAAAGGTAAGGTGGAGCACAACGGTGCCCCTGTGACACTGCCACTGGGGACTGGCCAGGCAGCCGGGCCCTGGACCCTGATGAGGTGTGGATCAAGTGTACAGCCAGGTCACAGAACCTAGAGATCATTCAGCAGCCACCAAAGGCAAGCCACTCTGCCACTGCCTGAGATGAGTGCAAAATGCATTCTCCCAACTCAAGAACCCAGAGAGCAAGAGGGGTGCCCAGCACGGGCAGCCTCAGCCCTGCCGGCAGGTGTGCTGGTAGGCCCCAGAGGCAGGATGGCTACCTATGCTGTCAGCTCCTGGCACCATGGGGAGCCCCACCCCGAGGGCCTAACTGCCCCATTTTACCAGTGAGGAAAGCCGGTCTTGCCAAAGCCCACAGCGAGTCTCAGAGATCCCCAGCTTGTCACCAGCCTTCCTGACCCAGTCCCTCTGTAGCGAAGGAATCAGAACCTGCCCCTGGTGACAAGGGCGTTCTCTCTTTCCACGTCCCTTGTGAGGGGACTGGCAGGTTTCAGAGGGCCGGGCAAGGTGGGGGTCCCCACGCTGAGTCAGCTCAGGGTAGCCAGAGGCATGGAAGCCTGGCTCACAGGCGCCAGGGCTGCTGCTGTTTTACAAGAACCCAAGAGCAAAGTGTCACCAGCAACTCCTTTCGGATGAAGACCCTAAGGCTGGAGAGCAGATGCCAACGCCATGGCCCACAGGCAGCTAGAGCCAATTCTCCTGAAGGCAGAGTGCTCACCACAGGGGGGGGGACAACCCCCAGGCTGGTCTTCCCCAGGCCTTCTGGGGACGCTCTTCCGGTACTACCCCGGAACCTCCAGACTTGCTTCTTCAGGGTCCAACTCAGCCAGAGCCAGTTCTGGTGCTCACAACGGCCAGGCTCCTTGCCTACCACCATGGCCCTTCTCCGTGAGAAATGGGCCACCCCAATGACACAAGGGCTGAACACGCAACGGACGGCCAGGCAGCGCACAGCTCCAGAGCCATCACCTTGAAGTTCACATAAAGCCAGAGGCGGGGAGGGAGCGGCAGCAGTCTTTCTTGGCCTCAAAACCTGCCATCTGGTCAAGCTAAAAATAAATGCCCCATTTTCAAGCAGAAGTTTATCAAATGTGACTGCAAAGGCCCCAAAAGAGACACCGGGGCTCTGGGGGAACCACATACTCTGAAACCTTTAGCGCCCTACAGGCAGCTCCCCTCCTCCACATAGGAACCCAGAGCAGCGTTCCCTGGAGGGCTCGGGAGCCTGTGGTGGTTCCTTACAGTGAGAAGAACTCAAAAGGAGAGCTCTGAACACAGCATGAAAGGCCAGCCAGGTGCAATTATGGGAGCAGCACTGCCCCAGGCCCACCCATCCCGGCCCATCTGCCCTAACCCATCTGCTTCTGTAAGCAAGCATTCTTCCCTGCTCACCTTGCTCTAGCCAAGATGTCAACAGAGGGTGTCCTCTGTGCTGGCTGCCAAAGTGCCTGGGAGGTCATGCACATGGGCACACACACACACACACACGCACACGTATGGCTTCCTGAGCCACCAGACAGAGCAGAGCACACATACACACACAATCACACCTCCCACCTCCCCAAGCACTGACTGCTACTTTCAAAGGCCAGCTGACCAAGGGCATGCTTCCTGCCCTCCAACCCCTCAGGAAGATCCGCCCTGTGGGACAGCTCTGCTTTTCTCACAAACTGCCTTAGCTCAGGGCAGAAGATGACAAAGATTCCCCTCGTGGCCAAACTCCAGCCAGGCAACTCTCAACCCTCTTCTCAACAAGACCTCAAGCCTGATCTAGAAAACGAGACTCTTACTGTTGGCTCACACTTGCATCCTAGCTACTCATGTGACTCAGATCTAAAAATTACAGTTCAAAGCCAGCCTGGGCAGAAAAGCCCATGAAACTCTCATCTCCAAATGACCAGCAAAACGCCAGAAATGGAGGTGTGCGTAAAGTGGCAGAAGGCCAGCCTTGAGCAAAAGAGCTAAGAGACAGAGCCTGGGCCCTAAGTTCGAGGCCCGGGACCAATACAAACAAACAAACAAAATTAGACCCTGTCCTTCCCAGGTGTGAGGGTCATACCTGTAATCCCAGCACACAGGAGTCTGAGGCAGAAGGATCACAAGTTCCCCGCCAGTCAGGACTAAGTTATCTGACAATCTTCATCATAGACCCTCCAGCTAAGAGCTTTCACACTCCTCTCCTTCCACATGGCTGAACGGGTGACAGTTCTGGCAGCCACACGGGAAATGCCCACACTAGTGACCTGTGACCCCGGCGGGTCGGCCCTGCACCCAGCGCCTTGGCTATGAAAGAACCCGCTGTGGATGTGTGGCACCTAGGAGGCGTATGAGGCCAGCTCGGTCCACCCGGCCAGGCCAGGCCCCTCCTGGCCACGCCCACTGGTCAGGCCAGCCCCTCCTGGCCACGCCCACCACCGTCGGGGCCACGCCCCTGGCTATGTCATGTATCTCTGGCCACGCCCACCATCGGCCACGCCTCCCTCCCTCCAGCCCTGCGGCCTTCCTCCTGCCGCGTCCCCACAGGCCGCCCTCACGAAGTCGGTCTCTCCCGCGCTTTTACCGTGGCCGGCATCGGGGTCTTCACCCTCGTCGGTGCCCGCGCGGCTCCTGGACAGAGGGGCCGAGCAGTCCCAGAGACCGGCCGAGCCGCCTCGGGGTCAACGGCCGCTCTTCTCCCACCTTGTGGCTGAAGGAGGCGCAAAGGATGCTGGGCCGGCGGGTCACATGTCTCGCGTAGCCCAATCACAGGCAAAGACCCTGAGCCTATGGTAGGCTCTGCTGGAGGGGGCAGGGCTTCTTCCAGCCAATCCGTATGGCTGAGATGGGCGGGACCAAGGGGGCGGGCGCTCCAGGCCCCGCCCCAGCCGTCCCCGGTGTCCAGGAGGAGGCTGCTCCTGGGGGGCCCCAGAGCTGCAGCGTGCGGCCTGAGGGCGTGGGCTTGGCTGGGAGGCGCGGCTCCACTCGGAGCAGAAGGTCCTGAGTTCAAACGCCAGTGCCTCAAGATCAGCAAACATCAAGTACTGGGAGTACCCTGAGCCGCACCAAGAGCGGCCCCCGGCCTGTCCGCCCTCCCCCCTGCCTCTCTGGGAGGGCGGACGCCCCTGCAGTCCCCTCCCCACCCACTCCCTGGCCTCCGGCGTCCACCTCTCGGACATGGAAGTGTGGTGGCGGCCCACCCAGCGGGGGCCTCAGAACGCGTTCTCCACTCCTCGAGGGGTGAGCCCGAGCCCACACCCACCACCACACTCGACTGACTGGAATTTTCTGGATGCGCCGCTTTCCGCTGAACATCTCATTTCCAGTTTTCAGCGTTCCCACGGCGTGCTACGCCCTGCTCAGCGAGGGTATGGTTTACACATCACCCTGAGACTGCCATGACACACGTCAACCCAGGTGACAGACACCCACGTCTGCGGATGCGAGCTGGGTGTCGGCAAGGCTCGTGTGGGAGACACTCGGGGCACAAGGCTGGGTCTTGGGAGTCTGTGGCCGGGACAGCTTACCCCAGGCTGAAGACACTGTCACCTGGACCCCTGGAAGCTGGCCCGTGTAACATCTTCATTTCATACCTGACACCATGTTTGGCTGGCCTAATAGAGAGCAATTCACAGTCACTTAAATAATGTCTTCTTGCTTCCGTAGGATGCAAAAATGTCTCTCGCAGAGGAATTCCATTTCGTCTGTCTTGTCCATTGTCTCAGTACCTACAATAAAAGATTCCCAAGAAATGTGGGGGAGCCGTGGACAGTCCCCTAATCTGTCCAAAATAACCAGTCCTAAACAGTGCTCAGCCGAAGAGCGAGTACCTGCCTAGCCAGCTCAAGGCCCTATGTTCAAATATGCCAGTCACAGGTGGCCATAATGTAAGAGGCCATTTACATAAAGTGCCCGCAACACACCAATCCACTGAGACAGAGAGTGGCCTCCTGGGGATTAGAAGGATGGACAGCAAATACTGAAAATACATGGTTTCCTTGGGGACGAATTAAACAGCAGAAATGTCACCATAATCTGTAAGTACACTAAAAGCCATGGTGTTATGTATCCTAAATCTGTGAATTGTGGCCATGCAAATAATGCCTCAATATGTCTAATCTTTACGGGGGGTGAGGGGAAACAACAAAAAACGTTTGTTTAAATTCAATGTGAAATCCTGGGTTGGATCTTGGAGTAGCCAAAAAGCACTTAAGGAAAAATGTACGAGATCTAACAAAGACTGTGGTTTAAGAGCATTACACCCCACACAATGGTTTCCCATTTTCATCGGTGTGTTTCTCATTTTCCTAAGTGCACCTAGGCAAGGTGTTAATCTTAGGAGAAAACTGAGTGGGGTATGCAGGAACTCTCTGCATTCAATTTGCACTTCCCTGTAAACCTGAAATCACTTCGCACTTCCGCAGAGAGTTTAGTGAAAGCACAATGGTAGAAGACAAATCTGCCAAACTCTTAACTCCAATTAACCAGCAAAAAGCCTAGAACTGGAATGTGGTGCAAGTCATAGAGCACCAGCCTTGAGTGAAACAGCAGAGAACAGAGGGTCTTGAGTTCAAGCTCCAGTACCAGTACAGACACAGAAGTGGTCGGGATGGCCAGACAGGGACTACACGTGCACATCTGTACTCTCGGCACTCAGGAGGCTGAGGCAGGAGGGTCTCAAGTCAGGGTCAGCCTGGGATACAGAGCAATAACAACTACCAAATACAAGTCGGGTGTCAGTGGCTCACACCTATCATCCTACCTGTCAGAAGGCTTGAGATGTGAGGATCATGGTTCAAAGCCATCTGAGGCAGGAAAGTCCATGAGACTCTCATTTCCAATTAACTAGCACAAATCCAGAAGTGAAGCTGTGGCTCAAGTGGTAGAGTGCTAGCTTTGAGCAAGAAAGCTCAGAGACAGTGCCCACGCCCTAAGTTCAAACCCGAAGACTGGCACACACACACACAAAAAAAAAAATGGGGAAAGCTATTCCAAGGAAATGTAAACCGCTTAAATAAATTAGATCAGCCAGGCACTGGTGGCTCAAGCCTGTAATCCTAGCTACTCAGCAGGCTAAGTTCTGAGGATCACAGTTCAAAGCCAGTCAGTCCATAAGACTCTTATCTCCAAAGAACAACTCAGAAAACGCCAGAAGTGGCACTGTGGCTCAAGTGGTAGAGCGCTAGCCTTGAGCACAGAGAGGCTCAGGGACAGAGTCCAGAGCCTGAGTTCAAACCCCAGAACCAGAAAAAAAAATCCAAAGATCATAGGTAAGTTCTCTAAACAAATGCAAGGATGTTGCTCAGTGCGGTGTCGCAGGCGCCTGCTAGTGCCTGCCCTTCCCAGCAAGGGCGGCTGGCAGCAAGAACCAAAACGGGGGCTGGGACATTCTTCACTGAAATAGAGAAACCAATCCATAAATTCATATGGAACAGCAAAAAACCTAGAATAGCCAAAGCAATTCTAGGCAAAAAAAGCAATGCAGGAGGTATCACAATACCTGACTTCAAGATCTACTACAAGGCCATCATAACAAAAACAGCATGGTATTGGTATAAAAACAGATCGGAAGACCAATGGATTAGAACTGAAGACCCAGAAATAAAACCGCACTCTTACAGCCAACTGATATTCGACAAAGGAGCTAAAGATATACAATGGAATAAACATAGCCTCTTCAACTACTGGTGCTGGGAGAACTGGGCAGCCATATGCAGAAAACTCAAAGTAGACCCAAGCCTATCACCATGCACCAAGATCAACTCAAAATGGATCAAGGACCTCAACATCAGACCTGAATCCTTGAAACTACTGAAGGACAGAGTAGGAAAGACACTAGAACTTATAGGCACAGGAAGGAATTTCCTGAATAGAGTCCCAGGGGCACAACAAATAGGAGAAAGACTCGACAAATGGGACTACTACAAATTAAAAAGTTTCTGCACAGCTAAGGACATAGCCACCAAAATAGAAAGACAGCCAACGATATGGGAAAGGATATTTACCAGCACAGCAACAGACAAAGGCCTGATATCGGTCATCTACAGAGAACTCAAAAAACTAAGCCCCTCCAAGCCCAATAAACCTATTAGGAAATGGGCAAAAGAGCTAAAGAGAGACTTCACAAGAGAAGATATAAAAATGGCAAAGAAACATATGAGGAAATGCTCAACATCCCTGCTAGTAAAGGAAATGCAAATAAAAACAACCCTGAGATACCACCTCACCCCAGTTAGAATGGCCTATACTCTGAACTCAGGAAACAACAAATGCTGGAGGGGCTGTGGGGAAAGAGGAACCCTTCTCCATTGTTGGTGGGAGTGCAAATTAGTACAACCACTTTGGAGAACAGTATGGAGGTTTCTCAAAAAGCTCAATATAGACCTACCCTATGACCCAGCCATACCACTCCTAGGCATCTATCCTAAACAGCAAAATCCAAGATATCAAAAAGGCATTTGTACTACCATGTTTATCGCGGCACAATTCACAATAGCTAAAATATGGAAACAACCCAGATGCCCCTCCACAGACGAATGGATCCAAAAAATATGGTACTTATACACAATGGAATACTACATAGCGATTAGGAATGGTGAAATATTGTTATTTGCAGGGAAATGGTCGGAACTCGAACAAATAATGTTGAGTGAGACAAGCCTAGAACACAGAAAACAAAGGGGCATGATCTCCCTGATATATGACTGTTAACAAAGGGAGACGGAGAGACAGTAGAGACCAAGTCTGTGAATACTGTATATGTTCTTGATACATTGTATATTGCATATATGTCAACCTGACCTAGACAAGGGATAGAAAAACAGGTTGTAAGATATCATAAGAAATGTTCACACTGCCCTACTATGTAACTGCACCCTCTTTGCACAACACCTTGTAAAAAAATTTATGTCCAATTAATAAAAAAAAAAAATTGCTATTTAAAAAAAAAAAAAAAAAAAAAAAAAAAAAAAAAAAAAACCAAAACGGGGGCTGGGGATATAGCCTAGTGGCAAGAGTGCCTGCCTCGGATACACGAGGCCCTAGGTTCGATTCCCCAGCACCACATATACAGAAAACGGCCAGAAGCGGCGCTGTGGCTCAAGTGGCAGAGTGCTAGCCTTGAGCGGGAAGAAGCCAGGGACAGTGCTCAGGCCCTGAGTCCAAGGCCCAGGACTGGCCAAAAAAAAAAAAAAAAAAAAAAAAAAAGAACCAAAACGGAAACACCCAAAGCTTGCCAAGTACCGTGGTTCCCACCTGTAATCCCTGCTACTGGAGAGGTGAGGATCAAGATTATGGTTCAAGGCCTTCTGGGGCAAAAAGTTCATGAGGCCCCCATCTCAACAAATGGCTGAGCACAGTGACTGGGGCACACCTGCCATCCCAGCTATGTGGGAGGCGGAGACTGGGGAGCCTGCTTCCGGGCCAGCTAGAAGCAGGGGGGGGGGGGGAGCCTCAAGTGGTCTTGTCTCAAAAATAACCAGAAAAATAAGCTGGAGACGTGAACCAAGCAGTAGAACAAGCGCCTAGCAAGCCAGGAGCCCTGCATTGAAACCCCAGCGCATACACACTGATAATGAAGGATGACAGTTTCGTATTGTAGCTGAGGATGAGGGAAAGCTAGCAACAACGTATCCAGATTTGCCAAGAGCAGATACGAACCGTGCTCCCCATTCAGCATTTACTGGAGGTGCGTGCAGGTCATCCTACAAAGTACACAGCTTAAAAACATCATGCCCGAGGCCATACACATTATGTGTTATACGTGTCAATTCAAAAACGCAAACGAGAGGAGGTGCGGCGCTCAGGTGAAGAGAGCGGCTGCTCAGCGTGCGCGGACCCCGGTTCCACCCTCAGCACCACGGGCGCACAGAAAGAACAAACCGCCTGCCTGACTCAGCTTACCTGTGCCGAGAAGAAAGTGCGGTGCCTGTGGGGGGAGCTCACGCCCAGTGTTGGGGTGCTGGGCCTGCAGCCACAGGGCTGCCCCAGGCATGGGGGGCCGGAGCAGCACGAGCCACTCTCCCTGTTCTGTAGGAAGTCTGGCTTGGGGCTGGCACAGTGTCCTTCCCTGAGAAGCTACCTCCTTTCCAGGCACAAGGCCTGAGGTCAAACTCTGGTACTGCGAAAATAAACAAAGTTTGTTGGGGGCTCGGGACCCCCTTCCCCCCGTTTCTCCCGGGGGGGATGCCTGATCCCAAACTGTGAAAGACACTCAGCCCTACCCCTCCCGCCGGACTGCGCTAAGCTGAGGAGAAATGGCGAAATCCCCTTCCCCGTCCGTCCCCCTTGCGTGTCCGGAGCCGACGCAGGAAAGAAATTCCGGGGAGTCGGTCTGGATGGTCCACCGGTCTCAAAAGAATCTTTACTCAGGGAGGAGGTTTACATAACGGTAATGGCGGGAACGAAGAGGAGGGACTTGGGTTGACTAGCTGATTGGCTGAGCTAGGCTGCCCATCAGGTGATGTCATGAAACTTCCTCTATGGGCGGAGACCACAGCCCTCCAAGAGCTGGGTCTCTGGGGGCTCCGCCGCCATGATGGCACACACGTGCTTGCCCCCCAGGGGCGGGGACTTCTCTTCTGGTTGAAGCCGGAAGATGGGGGTGGCTAGCTTTTACACTGCTGGGGGAAGGGCAGCGTGAATCCCCAACAAATGTTCACCCCTTAAGGGAAAATACATGAGCTCAAAGCAAGCCTGTGCTTTAAGAGATTACAAAAGAAGACCTTTTGTGTGTGCAGGTCCTGGGGCTTGAATTCAGGGCCTGGGTTCTGTCCCTGAGCTGCTTTTTGCTCAAGGGTAACTAGCGCTCTACCACCTGAGTCACAGCGCCACTTCCCGCTTATTTGGTGGTTGACTGGAGACAAGAGTCTCACGGACTTTCTGGTCTGGGCTGGCTTTGAACCGTGATCCTCAGCTCTCAGCCTCCCAAGTAGCCTAAAAAGCTTTTCCATTGTGGCCAAAGGCCCTTGGCTTCACCATCTCAGCCACTGCCAAGGGCATTGGTCACCACATCCACCTCCAGAACGTTCTCATGCTGTCCCACGGAGCCTGAGTCCCCTCCGTCGGGACTCCTCCAGGTGCCAGTGCCCGCGCGTGGGCTCATAAAGGTACTGGTTCACACCACAGCTGTGTGGCATTTCCCTTACCCCCCCCCCCAGGAGGGCTCGGTAACAGGAAGTATCACTGGACACTAATGGAAGGTGGTAGGTGCTCATGGGAAATCTTCCAGCCCACAAATGGCAATTCAGCCGTCTTAGATAATCTGTAGGCATTAATGGATGATGGTGGTGGCAGCTCAAGGCTACCACTCCACTACCACGTGAAGCATAGCTCCACCTGTAGCTTCTTTTGGTAGTTTATTAGAGGTAAGTCTCATGAACCTCCCTGCCCAGCCAGGCGGGTTTCAAACAGCAGCCCTCACTGTGGATTGACTAGGTCCCTTCTACAATCCCTTTCCAGGCAGCCAAGAGCAGAGCTTGCTTCTCTAGGTTGCAAACAGCACATCACCAGGGGAAACAGAAAACGAGAGGCCCAGGCTCCTTTAGACGGTGCTTTGTTCCTTGCGTCGGCACTGGGGCCTGAATTTAGGGGCTGGGCACTGTCCCGAGCTATTTTGCCCGACGCTGGCATTCCACCACTTCCGCTACCGTTCTTCCAGCTTTTCAGTGGTTCATGGAAAATAAGTCTCTTGGACTGTCCCACCCCAGCTGGCTTCAAACCACAATCATGGTGCCGCAGTGTCACGATTCCGGCGTCCCTGGCACCTGCTGGCCCATCCAGTGTTTTGAACAGAATTCCAAACAGGAGGGGCTGGGGATATGGCCTAGTGGCAAGAGTGCCTGCCTCGGATACACGAGGCCCTGGGTTCGATTCCCCCAGCACCACATATACAGAAAACGGCCAGAAGCGGCGCTGTGGCTCAAGTGGCAGAGTGCTAGCCTTGAGCGGGAAGAAGCCAGGGACAGTGCTCAGGCCCTGAGTCCAAGGCCCAGGACTGCCCAAAAAAAAAAAAAAAAGAATTCCAAACAGGAGACCCAGGGGAGCCTCGGCGTGTCCCGTCGCAGGCCCCTGGGGAAGGGACATTCAACTCGGCTCCCCCCACTCACTTCTGTCACCAGTGATTCTTCTGCCAGGGTCCCACTCTGCCGCCCAAGTTGGTCTCAAACCTGTGGATTCAAGGAACCCTGCCACCGCAGCCTCCAAGGGCGGGATGTGGAGGGGCCGCTGCGTGGGGTACCCCGCTTGTGAGACGTCACACTGCAGCAATCTCCAGCCTCACTGCAGATGGCAAGTGGGCACCGGCCATGCACACAGCAGGGCCCATGACGTGTGGAGCCCTGCGTGGGTGGCCTGCAGGGCAGAGGAACACAGGAGAGCCCCTGGCCAGCCCAGGAGTACCCCCAGGGCACACCCCTCCTAGTGCCAGAGTCCACGGCTGGAACCGAACACCGCGGCAGGACGACCCCTCCCCCCGGCTGCGGCACTGAGGCAGAGCCAGCACGCAGACCAGACCGGAACGCCAGCCCCTCCAGGACGTCGTGTGAGGACGCGGGAGCGGGCCTGACCTGCAGGGCACCCCGTGCTCCCCACTGCCCCCCACCCGCGGCCACGGCTTGCCCGTCTGCGCCCCAGGCGCGGCCCCTCCCGTCGGCTCCCCACCCCCTCACACAGGGTGGGAGGGACTTGTCCACCCGGCCTGCAGGGGGCTCCACAGGAGACCCGGCTGCCCCGCCGGGTGGGGAGGCCGCAGCGGCCGGTCCCATCCTGATCCTCAAATCACAGAGCGCCAGCCTGAAAGGCGGAGGCCCACCGCACCCCGTCCAGAGACGCGGCAGCTCCCCGGCGCAGCCCCAGCTCCCCATGGGGAGTGGCCACCACACGGGGTGCTAGAGCACAGGCCAGCACCCGTGAGGGGCTGACAAGACAGGAGCGCCCGCGAGCTGCTCCGGAAGCGGAGGAGGGAGGAGCACGGCCCCGTGCCAGCCTAGGTCACGCGTGCCAGACCCCGTCAGAAAAAAGAAAGTAAAGCCACAAGGGCTGGTGCGGGGCGCAAGGGAGAGCGTGCCGCGGCCTAGCAAGCACCCAGTACCCCCAAAACGAGGAGGAAAGAGGCACGACCAGAGGGAGCTGCCGTCGGACTTGGGACTCTGGGCCTGTCCCTGTCAAGAGCTTACAGTGGCACGGGCGACACCAGCTCCTGTGCAGGCAGAGCGAGCGCGGGGTGGCCAGGCTCTCCCGCCAGCTCCCACGCAGAGCGATCGCGGGGACGGGGCGGCCAGGCTCTCCCCCCAGCTCCCGCACAGAGCGATCGCGGGGACGGGGCGGCCAGGCTCTCCCCCCAGCTCCCGCACAGAGCGATCGCGGGGACGGGGCGGCCAGGCTCTCCCCCCAGCTCCCGCGCAGAGCGATCGCGGGGACGGGGCGGCCAGGCTCTCCCCCCAGCTCCCACGCAGAGCGAGCGCGGGGACGGGGCGGCCAGGCTCTCCCGCTTCCTCCTGAGGCCGAGGCTGCCTGGACCTGCTCTGCCCAGGCCCACCGGGCCCTTCCGCCTCGGGCTGTGTCCTGAAAGGCAGCCCGTCAGCTACACGGCTCTTGGGGGTTTGAGTTGTTAAATACATTCTCTCTTTTGCTTAGAATTCTTGTTCAAACCCGGGTGGAGACGCGCCCGCGTGGGCTCCGAGGCAGAGCCTTGTGATCACGGAGCCTGCGCGGCTTGCAGGGGCGAGCCGAGCGACCAGATGGCCACAGGCCACGCGGGCAGGGCAAGCTGGCCACCGAGACACAGGGCCCGACGCCCCTTCCACTGCAGAACGAAGGAGCCAGACAGCCAAGGAAATAATGGAATCAAAAAAGTTTATTCTGAATATTTAATAATTAAAAAAATCATACCTATGAGGTGTGCTACAGAAATGCGGATACAACAGGCGCCTATAAAGCCTGTCCCCGGAGTGGAAAGGCCAGGGCTGGGCCGTAGTGCACTTCTGGAGAGGAAAGGCCAGCAGTAAGCTCCATCACTCCGAGTCCCAAGCAGGGAAGGGGCTGCTGGGCTCTCGCGAGGACAGCCCGGTCCAGCCTCCCGGCTTCTCCACGGGGACCAGGGTGTCGCCATGAGAAGCAGCGGGCGGGGCCAGCCACTCGGGAGCAGCTGGGAGAGGCCCCCGGGAGCTCTGCCTCGCCCCCATTGAGTTTCAGCCAAACCCATCCACTGCCTTGTGCTGTGCCGGAATGGTTTGGCGAGCAGCACACTCCCTGATGGGGCAAACCTCTGCCACCCACAGGGGCAGACACGCACTGGGCTGCCAGGCTTCGGGGGCTGTGGGTCTGAGCCCAACACCAGCATCGGGCATGACACTAACACGGGCCTTTTGCGGCGGCCTGGAACGGAGACAAACAGGGAGGGACAGGCCCTGTGGCCCTTCGGGCGGGGGCGGGGGCCTCACGGAAGGCAGGGTCCCAAGGTAGGTGCGGCGATGGAGACGAGGCAGGGAGGTAGCCTAGCGGGGAGCCTGGGTTGTAGCTGTCACGAACCCTGTGATTTCACATGGCGAGACTGGAGGTTCTCGTTCCTGAGGCTGGACTCAGCCGCTCTCCTCACCCAAGAAGCCAGGCTGGCCTTGGCCACCCCCGGCCCCGGTCCACGCCGCACACGTGGCCGTGAGTGCGCCGGCCTGCGCTAGAAGCCACTGTCACCCTGGACACCAGGACACAGCACTCGGCACCGCAGGAAAACTACTGGCCCCAAAGTGGCTGCCCGTGACAGGCAACGTGGCAGAAAAAGAAAAGATTCCTTCAGTGGGTAGAACAATGACCCAAGTCCTCCTAAGAACACGATTACAATATATTAGCGAGTTCTGGGGCATAGACATTTTTGAAAGCATCAGCGAAAGTATTAAATATAAAAGCCGTATGTATATCCCCCTCCCCTCCTTTGGAAACACACAAGCCGAGCCCCGGCGCGGCCAAGGCGTGGCCTGCGCCCCGCGGTGGCGTCGGGCTCCTGGCTACTGCCGCAGCTCCACGTAGTTGGCCGGGAAGAGCCCGTAGCGGCCCTTGCACACCCCCCGCCACCAGCCGTCGTCGATCATCTCGATGTTGGTGATGATGTCATCGGGGTCGAAGGAGATCTCGTCATCGCCCGCTGGGGAAGAGCAGACGGGGGAGGTTCGCGCGCGGCCCCTCCGGCCAGCCGCTGCGGCGGGCTCGGTGCGCCTCAGCCACTGTGCTCCCTCGGCCCCAAGGACAGGGACATGCGACAGTGAGGGCGGCCACCACACAGGTGCTCTACCGGGGCACAGGAAGTCTGAGAAGCCGAGACAGTGGGCCGGCCGGGAAGCAGGGAATGAATGCCCACAACATGGAGCTCCGCGAGTCGTGGGGGGGCCTCCTTACAGGAGACGTCAGGAGAGGTCAGGGGCACTGGAAACGCTGTCAGAGGACCTGCCTGGCACCCCAGAAAGTGCTCCTCAACCACCGTGGATGAGGTGGTGGCACCCACCCTGACAGCCAGGGACAGGTGCAGTGACGCAGGAAGGCACGGGCAAGAACTCGCCATTCACAGCCCGGAGGGCAGGACAGCAGGCGACGTGCAGCGGGCAAGCTGTGTTCCCAGGGGGGCCCTGTCCCCCCAACAATGCCCACTTGAGGCCTTCAAGAACTGAGAAAGCCTACAGAGACTGAGGGGTGGGGGGATGCGACCTGTGAAGGTGGGGGGTGGGGTGGGATCTGTGAAGGTGGGGGGGTGGGATCTGTGAAGGTGGGGGGGGGGTGGGATCTGTGAAGGTGGGGGGGTGGGATCTGTGAAGGTGGGGGGTGGGATCTGTGAAGGTAGGGGGTGGGATCTGTGAAGGTGGGGGTGGGATCTGTGAAGGTGGGGGGGTGGGGTAGGATCTGTGAAGGTGGGGGTGGGGTGGGATCTGTGAAGGTGGGGGGTGGGATCTGTGAAAGTGGGGGGTGGGGTGGGATCTGTGAAGGTGGGGTGGGATCTGTGAAGGTGGGGGGTGGGGTGGGATCTATGAAGGTGGGGGGTGGGATCTGTGAAGGTGGGGTGAGATCTGTGAAGGTGGGGGGTGGGGTGGGATCTGTGAAGGTGGGGTAGGATCTGTGAAGGTGGGGGGTGGGGTGGGATCTGTGAAGGTGGGGGGTGGGGTGGGATCTGTGAAGGTGGGGTGGGATCTGTGAAGGTGGGGGGTGGGATCTGTGAAGGTGGGGGGTGGGGTGGGATCTGTGAAGGTGGGGTGGGATCTGTGAAGGTGGGGGGTGGGGTGGGATCTGTGAAGGTGGGGTGGGATCTGTGAAGGTGGGGGGTGGGATCTGTGAAGGTGGGGGGTGGGGTGGGATCTGTGAAGGTGGGGTGGGATCTGTGAAGGTGGGGGGTGGGGTGGGATCTGTGAAGGTGGGGTGGGATCTGTGAAGGTGGGGGGTGGGGTGGGATCTGTGAAGGTGGGGGGTGGGATCTGTGAAGGTGGGGTAAGATCTGTGAAGGTGGGGGTGGGGTGGGATCTGTGAAGGCAGTAGGGAATCTGATGAAGATGGTGGAGTGATCTGGTGAAGGTAGTAGGGTGGAATCTGGCAATGGAGGATTGGGGGGATCTGGTGAAGGAGACATGGGGGTTCTTGGCAACATATGACCTACTTTTGTAACATTTCAAAAACAGTGTGTGTGTGTGTGTGTGTGTGTGTGTGTGTGTGTGTGTGCAGTACTAGGGCTTGCTTGCACTCAGGGTGCCGTGGTCGTGCTTGGCTTTTTCCACTCAAGGCTGGTGCTCTACCACTTGAGACGCCTCCATTTCTGGCTTTGTGCCAGTTGTCTGGAGGTGAGAATCTCTCGGCTATGTCTGCCCGGGCTGACTTCACACGGAACCCTCAGCTCTCAGCCTCCCGAGCAGCTAGGATTACAGGTGTGCGCCACCGTCACCTACTATGTTCTAAAACCATACCCAGAAACCAGCCGTGGGGCGGCGGGGGGCAGGGGGGGCCTCCCATAATCCCTGGGGACCGCAGTGAGGCCTTGACTCAGAAAGAAGGTTAAGGAATTGTAACCAGGAGTGGCGGCGGATGCTTATGTGGTTCCAACTACTAGGGGCTGAGACAGGCCTGCTTATGCCCCCCTCCCCCGCAGTTCAAACCCAACTGCACAACACAGCCACACCCTTCCAAAAGAGAGGAAAACAGTACAGTCTGGCTTGGGGTGAGACTCTCCGGGAAAGGGGGGGGAGGGCGGCTCACCAGCCTGGTAGTCGTAGAGGGCGATGGCTGTGACACCCAGATCGTTCTCGTACTCATCGTATGTGTTCTCTGAAAGCAGGGTGAGAAAAAGCTGAGCAGGGGGCCGGGAATATGGCCTAGTGGTAGAGCGCTTGCCTCGTATACATGAAGCCCTGAGTTCGATTCCTCAGCACCACATATACAGAAAAAGCCGGAAGTGGCACTGTGGCTCAAGTGGCAGAGTGCTAGCCTTGAGCAAAAAGAAGCCAGGGACAGTGCTCAGGCCCTGAGTTCAAGGCCTAGGACTGGCAAAAAAAAAAAAAACAACAAAAAGCCAAACAAACAAAAGCTGAGCAGAGACTGCAGGCCAGCGCCTTCCCTATTGACATCTTTGGGCAGCACGCCCAAGACTCGTGCCAGGAGGACACGGCGACATCTCCCTGTCTAGCAGGGGTTGGGGAGCAGGAAGTCAAGCCTTAGAGCAACAGAAGGCTTTCAGCTTTGAAGGGCAGACGCGGGCACTACAACCCCAGGCACCCACCGCCCAGACCTCCCACTTCAGTTTGAGAGCAGAGGTCTTAATGACTCAGGAAAGACCAGGATAGCTCTAGGCAGTGGGGGGACAGTGAGAAGACGTCTCACCCCAACACTGCCCTCCAGTCAGGAGTTGGGGGGACAGTGAGAAGACGTCTCACCCCAACACTGCCCTCCAGTCAGGAGTGGGGGGACAGTGAGAAGACGTCTCACCCAACACTGCCCTCCAGTCAGGAGTGGGGGGGGACAGTGAGAAGACGTCTCACCCCGACACTGCTCTCCCGACTGGAGCGGCTTCTGCTCTGGAGCCGGCCCATACTGCTTTGGGAAGGGCTGAGGTTAGACCACCCCACACCTCCGCGGGAAGGGCTGAGGTGGGCGGTCCTGTGTCTCGGGAGGGAAGCACATGTCTACAGCAAGACCTTCTCGGGGTCTGGCCCCGTGTCCGCCCACTGGACATGGATGGGTGGACTGGGGGGTCTCCCCCCCCCCATTGGCAGGGGCTGGAGCGAGGCTCACCTTCTTGGTAGTGGCCGGGGGCTTCCGTGCTCTCGTAGACGGCCTCCGTGGTGTAGGCCAGGCCCTGCTGGCTGCTGGCCTCTGAGAGGTCTGTGGCCTTGGTGCTGTAGGCAGGTTCTGGCTCACTCCCCGCCGCGGGGCCTCGGTAGCTGGGCTCTGCCTTGAACGAGGCTGCATCCTGGGGGGCCGTGGGGACCTCTCAAGGCCCGTTCTGGGGTCCACCCACCTCCCAGGAGCGCAGGCCCGCGCTGGTCCCCAGGTTCTCATCGGGCCACCTTGGGTGGTGCCCGCTAGACACACCCCAGCCCGCCCACCCCCTCCAGGCACTGCCTGGAGCTGCAGGCAAGGGGGCAGCAGGGTTCTGGCCTAACAAATTCTCCATCCCTGCCGGGACAGAGCCACCACAGAACCACATTCTAGAACACAGGTCTTAAGAGATGACCACCTAAGTTATTCAAACCACCGGCCCTTAAGCTGTCTGGCGTCGGAATCAAGGATTCTGCGCAGCCCGCCCTCCCCATGCAGGGCAAGACCAGGAACTCCCCCGGGAGTCTCAGAGAGGGTGGCAGGTAGGGCAACCTCCTCCAGGCAGGAGCTGAGGTCCACCAGAGTTCACGCCCAGGGAGCAAAAGGCCACGCGCTCCCTCTAGCCAGCGCCCTGCCCCAAGGGGAAACATGGGGCTGGCCGCCCGCTTGCGGTGTGGCAGCCTCACGCCGGCCCCTCTCCCGGCAGGGCTGTGGATCATCACACCGCGGCCGCGCACCCGCCTGCGCCAGGCTCCTCCTCACCCAGGGCCCCGGTCTGGGAGGCTGGTGACGTAGGGACAGCTCAAGGCCACACCCCCACACCTGCCACGCGGGGGAAGGGCAGTGGTGCCACAGGGACAGGAGCCGCAGCGCGCCCGCCAGTCACCACAGGGGCTCCTGAGACTCGCTGTGGTTCGAGGACCCGGTGGCCTGGCAGCGCGTGGAAAGGAGCCCCAAGCGCAGACAGTGTGCGAGAGCCAAAGAGGAGACTCGGGGTGGGGGGACAGGCCCAGAGCAGGGTCAGCCCAGGTGGGGGGTGCTGCCCGCCCCGGGCTCCGCAGCAGCGCTGGTCCACGCAGGCGGGCGCGACATCCGCCTGGCACCACCCGGACGGCGTCAGGACGCCGGGCCTCGGGCGGGGAGCTCCTGAACCGAGTGGAAACACCAACCTCGTAGACGGGGCTGGAGGGCGGCCTCTCCTCAGCCGGCTCGGGCGTGGGGGACGCGGGGGGCGTCTGCTTCTTGGCTCGGGCTTGCTCCTGTCACGGAAAGACAGCCACGTCACCCTGCCAGGTCGGCCCACATCCTATCTGTGCCCACAGAACCAGCGTTCGCCAGGACAGCTCTCAAGTGAAGCACAGAGGACCCCTCGCACACCGGGTGAGGAGGGCAGGGCGCCCCGCCAAGGCCATGAGGCCCATCGGGCACTCTCCAGGACGCCCTGGGGGCCACAGTGCCAGGCCCCGCCACACTGGAGGATGCCAAGCTGCCCCACACAGCGCCGGGGCAGAGGTTCCCGCTGGCACGGACCGCTGAGGGGGGCTTCGCCAGGCCACCCGGTGGCCCAGCTGTTCCAGCTGTTGCTGCTCTGGGTCTGGCCCTCACTCACTGAGGTGACGGCTGATGAGCCCTGGGGACCTGAAGGGGGGGAGTGCCTCCCGCATGGGGCAGACATGATAGCGCTACCAGCCAGGCCACGGTGGACAGACAGTTCGTTGCCACAAAGCACTGCACCCCCAGCTGCTGTGACCACGGCCTGTGAAAGGGACTGGAGGTACAAGTGACTGCGGGAGCCTCTGAGGGGAAGGCTGCCCCGGGCCACCCCACCACCTGTCATTCTGTCCTAACAGGAGGGGTGAGCACAGGAGACAGGCCCCAGGCCATAATGTCGAAAGAAGGCACAGGCCAGGAGCCGCGAAGCACAGGCGCCCTCTAGAGGCTGCAGAAACGAGGCAGCCTGGCGTTAGACGGCGTGAAGTGACACCCGGAGTAAGACTCTCGGGAGTAACCGCACGGGAGAGGCCTGTGGAAGGAGAGGGTGCTTGGGGACGTGGGGACCCACCTAATGAGCCAAGCGTTCCTGAAGGCCCTGAGCAGAGCCGCCACGTCCGTGGGCTCTCTGGTGAAGCACCACCCGCTCAGCCCGCGATCCACCCGCAGCCGAGATACCCAAGGCACCGGAGGGCAGGCCCGACAGGCCGAGCAGAAAGCTAGTGTGGAGGCCAGGGCGGCCGGGCTCACCCATCCTGTCCAGACGCCACGCCCAGCCCCTCCCCTTCCCGGGTGCAGCCAGGTGTGTACCCGTGTGCAAAGCCCAAAGGTCACAGGAGAGCCCGCCCCACACGCAGCCCCGCCCGTCCGCGGCTTCCTCACTTCCAGCCTCCTCCTGGCTTCCTCCTGCTCCTGCCTTTCCTTGGCCATCCGCTGAGCTCTCTCGGCCTCCGCCTTCCGCCTGTCTTCCTGCTCTCTCTCCTTGGCCAGGTTTTCAAAGTTGGCTCTGATGTTACTGGCTTTGCTGGTCACTAGAGACAGGAGAGAGGACACCTCCCTCAGAATACAAGCCCAGGACAAAAGCTGCTCAAGGGGAACGCCGACTCCCAGGGGGCTGGCACCCACGGGGCACCACAGCCTCATATCCAGGACCTTCCGCTTGCACACACACACACACACACACACACACACACACACACACACACGCACACACACACACCACGCACTCCCTCGGGATGAAACACAGCGGGAAGTACTGATCACAGTACATCTCCACCCCTGGATACTCATGCTTCCACTGGCTGCTGTGCAAGAGCTGTGTGCCTTTAGTGTCAGGAAGACATGTCCAGTGCCCAGGCACAGTTGGCGGGAAAGTACACGGTGATGTTTGTCATCAGGAGGGAACCCGAGGCTTTCATGCAAACTCGGGGCTTTGGAGAATTTGTTGGGGCCACCATGCACCTTGTAAGGGGCCCTTAAGATTCAGGTGACGAGCTGTATGAAGCAATACATGTCCACAGCGGCACGTGCCGCCCCGTGGGGGAGAGGGGCTCTGCGCTCCCCCCCTCGCCTGCCCAGCGCGGGCAGCCTCCATTCGCTCGCTAGGAGACAGAACGGGACAGGCCACTCTGCTCACTAAGTGTTCTTCCAAGTTGGAAACGGCAGCTATTTTCCAAAAGGAATGTTATCAGGTCAGTGTAATGGCCTTATTTTCAAACTCCTCTGAAACACATCGGCTAAGATGGCCACGAGCACTCCCCGGCCCTCGGAGATTATCGTGCACGAGCGAGCGCTCTGGGACACACAATCAGGCCCTCTGGTGACCCTGCTTCGCCACGCCGTTGATGACCGCTCTCCCGCATTGCACTCTGGCAGCCCGTGCCAGGACAGGGTGGGCGACCCGGTCCATGGCACGCGGTGAGGCGCGAGGCCTCCGCGTTTGCTCACAAGGGGACGCCAAGATGCTTTTCTTCCGCCAGTGGCTGTGGCCAACGAGCTCAGGGAAGTGACCTGTGTGCGGGTCTCAGAATCTGCCACAGGACCCCCGGGGACACAATTCAGACATCTCTCCAGGAAATGCCCGCAGAACAGCCCCACCTAGAGCCCCAGCACTAGGCACGATGGAGCAAGCGGGACGCCGTCAACTGTCCCAGTGTCTCCCCAAAGGCCCAGTAGCCACGTGGGCTGAGGCCGCAGCGCTCCCGGCTCAGCTCCGCACCGGACCCTGAGCACCTTCTCCCTCCGAGCCCACTGTGGACGTTGGGGAAGCGAGACTCACCAGCCTCAACCGGGATGGTCTTCTGGTAGGCGGAGGACACCTGTGCAACCTCCTCAAAGGTGGACGCGTTCTGCACACAGGAGAGGGGAGGACAGCGCTCTTCTCAGACTCCGCGCGCACGAAGCCTCACGGATCAACCACCAGAGCGTCCCCAAGTCCCGACAGCGCAGCGCACGCTCCTGGGTCCCGGGGCCTGGCCCACTCCCTCCGCACCCTGCCCAGCGTGCCTCAGCACCGCACGAGGGCACAGAGACGGCAGGGCGCCGTGCCCGTCATCCTCGCTACTCGGGAGGCTGATCTGACGCCAGCCCGCGCAGGAAATGTCGTGAGACCGTTACCTCAATAAACTACTCAGAAAAAACCAAGTGGCCCTGTGGGGCCAGTGGTAGAGCTCTCGTCTCGAGCAAAAGCAGCTCAGGGACAGCACGAGGAGCGGGGAAGAGGGGGAGCAGGAGGGAGAAGAGGAGGGGAGGAGGAGGGGAGGGAGGAGGGAGGAGGGAGACGAGGAGGGGGAGGAGATGCAGATCACACAGATGCTGCGTCTGCTGGGGACGGGCCAGGGCCTCTTCCGCAGCCCAGCCCGTCCCGCCCGCGGGGAGCCTCTGCTCCGTGGGTGAGGGCCGGGGCGCGTCCTGCCCTCTCCTAGTGGGGGTGAGCTTGCCTTCCTTTCCTTTTCATGGGCTCTCAGTTGGCAGTACCAGGCTGAGCTGGGCGCTGCCTGTCTGTCAGGGCTCCGAGAAGCATCCCACTCCAGGCCTCTGATGGAAGCCGAGGCGGGGCAAACACACCGCTTCCTGCGGCTTCACGCCAGCCGAGGGGCCCGAGAGACAGCCAGGGAAGGCTGGGACGGACACCGGGTCAGGTGGGCGCTCCGAGCCAAGCCCCAGCCCACACACGGAGCACGGCTTCCATCTGCTCACACTTCCGTCCCCCTCCTTCACGGGCCGGAGGAGGCGACGCTGACCTCCTCTGCGTCCACCCAGCAAGCACAAGCTCGGCAGACTATCCCAACCCCAGCACCCGCCAGACAGGACAGCCACTTCCTCAAACCCTGACCGCAAAGCCACAAGCCGCCCCGGGGCCTCCTCCGCCTCCTCTAAGCAGCTGACCACAGCCCTCGCGGGAGCCGGCGCCATCCAGCCCCTCGCGGACTCTGCCCCAACCTTCAGCCCCGCCGCCCTCCACCCCGCAGGCCCAGGGGCCGAGCTTCTCCACTCAATCCCAGCGCGGCTCCCCTGCGGACTGCCCTCCACCCTGCGGCCGGGCCGTGCCATCCACTCAGGACAGCCCTCGCGTGTCTGCCGGCTCCCAGCTTTGCCGCCCTGTTGCACAGTCGGCTCTGCGGCACGGGCAGTGCCCCTGCCCTCGCCCACGGCCGCACACCGCACCCCTGCTCTCGGTCCCTGAGCCATTTCCCACGCGAACTCCTGCTCACCCCCAAAACCCAAACTCGGGGGCCTGGGTCCTCTGAGGGAGCAGCCAGCTGTGAGCTCCACGGAGGCCGGTGTCACCGAGGAGCAGCCATGCTGCGGGCGAGCCCGGCAGAGCGGCGGGGAGGACTCAGTGCCACCAGGCAGCCGAGGACCCCACTTCCGACATCACTAGGCTAAGACGAGGCAGCCCTCACTCCAAAGCTTTGCACTGGTTCCCCAAGGCTTGAAAAGCAAAGACCGGCAGGAAGCTTCACACGGGAGCCCCTGGGAGAGGACTGGCGTCTTTCCACAGGAGCCTTCCCGCGGTGAGGAGCCTCGAATCAGCCTTGCACACATTGCAGGTGCCACACAACTGCAGTTCCAGCACCCAAGAGGTGGGGCAGGACGGGAGTGTTCGAAGCCGGCCTGGGTGAGACAGCAAGACCCCACCCAAAGAGGCCAGCACTGCCCCTCTCTCCAACCATCTGCAGAGGGCCCGATGTGCTTTGTCCAAGACAGTAGCCACTGGCCATGCGCACCCCCCCCACACCCCACCTGGCCACCCCACCCGCAGCCCTACGTGCCCACTCCGGTGTGACCTAGCTCTTCGCACATGGCCAACTCTCCATCTGAGCCAACGGGAGTCACGAGGTCTAAATAGCCATGTGTCCCCAAGGCCCCCACTAAAGTCAATGTCTGGACTCAGCTGAGGCCCCCTGCCCTGACTGCTAGGCTGGGGCCAGGCGGACTCGGCCTGCCTAGTCCCCAACTGGGAAGTAAACAGGTGTGGCTCACAGGGGCGCTGAGGGGCCAAGCGCCAAGCTCCCCAGGGGAACCCCAGCCCTCAGAGCTGAGCAGAGAGAGGACACCGACACAGCGACAGGCACGCCCAAACCTGCAGGCAGAGCACTGCCCGTCTCAAAGCTCACCTTATCCATCCGATCCTTCTGGACCCCGTACTTCCCGCCAAATCCTTTGGCGTAATCTGAAAGGTGGCGAGAGGAGGCTTGCTGTGAGGCCGGGCGCGGGCGGGGCGGGCCCGGGCTCACCGCAGGCGCATGCACACAGGTCCAGAGGCAGCCAGGAGACGCGCCCCGAGCCAAGGGCCGCCAGAGCTACCGGGGGACGGGCCGTCCTGGCCAGGCAAGTGTGGCGCTAGCCGCGGCGTGCGGTGCACAGGCGGGGGGGGGGAGGGGCCATGCATCGGCATTCTCGAGGGACTAGGAAGGGACGGGGCAAAGGCTGGCAGGACAGAAGCCGAGAAAGGCGGGCACAGGACAGGCCTTTGCAGTGGGCCACTTCAATAGCACAGTCTTCCGCACCAGCCAGGGGCCTTACTGCCATCTGTCTCCCGTGCGCCTGCTCAACTGAGCACTACATAGACACTCAGCTGCAGTGCTCTTGCTTTTTAAAAGAAAAAGAAACTCCATGTGGAAACCTTGCCAGCCAGCGGGGCTGCTGCAGCCACACATGTCCACGTGACAGTCCCACTGGCTGGCAGCAGGCGGCCAGGCTGGCCCAGCTCTGTCTCTTGTCTCCATTCTGCCCTGCCCTCTACCGTGGGCCTAGGTCCTGGTCCCCAGGGCCGGCCACTGAGGGCCACGGAGGGCTGCCACGCCAGCTCCGGCCTGCCTACCTACAAGGGTCTTCCTGGCTTTGTGGCTGCCATGTGGCTCTGTGTGGGGCAGGCTACACATGAACGGTGTCGGAAGTACGACACAAACGAGACACCAGCACAGACGCAACACAGAACCGACATGGAGCACCCCCTCCACCTCGGAGGCCGCTGCAGGAACTGAACACGACATAACCTGCCCACTGCCTCTGCCCTCCACCCCCACGAAGCCTGCGGGGCAGGGCACAGGGAAAAAGGGAGCGGGGAGAGGACCCAGGCCTGGGTGCGCAGCTCCCGCTCAGGGCTGGTGAACGAGGCCAGCGCCCTGGCAGGGAACCTGAAGCCTGGCTACGTGGGGCCACACTGCAAGGGGAGGCGGGGTGGGGACAACTGTGCCTTGCTGGGACTCGTGCTTGGCCAGTCTCTCCTTGTAATCAAACCCCACAGCGGAGGAGTCCTGCCTCTCGGACTGAACACCAAATCTGCCTCCGAAACCCGTCTTATAATCTGGAAATCCACAAGCAACAGCGGGGAGAGCAAACCAAGAGCAAAGACAGGTCAGGTTAGAACCACACGAGCAGCACACGCGTCCACGCAGGGCCCGATGGCCTCGGGGCGGTCGGGGAGGTGAAAGGCCCGACGGAAACCAGCATGTCCAAGCTGAGGCCTGAGCCAGCAGCGGGCAACTGAGAGACCCGCGACTACACTGGCAACCGGGCAGCAAGGCCACTCCATGCTGGGGCTGCTGGCCAGAGCGCGGCCCTGCGTGAGACCGGCTCCGCATGGGAAGAGGCTTGGCAAATGTCCCCCACAGCCCTGCTCCCCACTCCCCCCAGGACTCGTTTCCCTGGGACAGGCCACCTATTCTGATCAGGAAACACTGCCATTTCGGAGTGTACTGCACTGGGGAGACGGAGGCACAAGCTTGCCTAAGGGGCTCAAGGCCCTGGGTTCCATCCCCCGCACCACCAAATGAGCCACGGAACAGCCCACAGTGGGAGCCTCCCTCCGGGGGCGGGTGTGGTGGGAAGGCGGGGCCCTCCGGGTGGCACAGGACAGCGTCACACAGTGAGGACAGAACACCACTAGGACAGGAAAACAGTGGACAACTCAGGGATGGACCTAGGGATGAGGAAAGTTCCAGAAGGCCTGAGGAATGTACCTTTTTGGGACTCATGCAGCTGCAGCTTCTCCTGGTGATCCCAGCCAAGGGCACACTTGTCTTGTCTGTCTGTCTGCACACCAAACTTTCCTCCAAACCCTTTCACATAGTCTACGTGCACAACAGAAGGCCACGGTGGCCCGTCAGCAGGGGCGGGGCCCCCGGCAGGACACCGCAAGGAACACGGCCCGCACAGCTCCGGTCGCTGCCTGGCTAGTGTCGGGGAGGAGACCCTCCTCAGGGCGGCCAGAAAGCCAGCGGGTCTGTAACGTCAGGGCCCTGCCAGACAGACAGCCACAGAGCAGCTCCAATGCATGCGGCACGGACAGCACTGCGACCGGGGCACCGGGGGCACGTGCGGGGCGTGAGCCCAAGGCGAGCAACACCAAGACTGGGGCCCTAGAGCGCACACTCGCCCCGTTACAAGGGCATAGCCAACCCACGGCCACCCGCTTTCAGGGCTTCCCTTGTCCTACCCAATGCCCAGCCCCCAGGGAGTCCCCACTAGGGAGGGGGGATGGGGAGGGGAGGGGCGGGGCTCAGGCACCTTTCTGGGACTCGTGCTTCTCCGTCTTGCCCTGGTACTCGAAGCCCACGGCGCTCTTGTCCACATTGTCCTTGTCTATTCCGTACTTGCCACCAAACCCCCTGGAGTAATCTAGGGGGAACAGGAGCCACAAGAACCGTCAGCGGCAGGGTCTCAGGAGCCACTAAGAGGCGCTTTCACTACTCCATTCCTCCTCTTAAGAAGCCGGGCATCGGCTCAAAAAGTTTGTATGTCACTTTTGAGTCCTCAACTTCTACTTCCTGCACAGGACATGGGCAGGATTCTGCTCTACTTTATAGACTAAAATACATCCTTGCTATAGCGAAGTGAACTCCAAGAAAAAGAGGATATTTTTCCTGTATTGTTTTTTTTTCTTTTTGTCTTATTTGTTTATTTACAGAGAGGCACAGAACTGAAGGCACAAAGGGTGAACCACCACAGCAAGTGGTACTCGCTAGACAGTATACTGAAAATGAACTATACCACTGGTGGGTGGGGACGGGAGGGAAAAACTGGAGAGGAGGGAATTAGTGATACTGTCCAAAAAGAAATGTACTCTTTACCTGACAGATGTAATTATAACCACCTGTACGTCACCTTTACAATAACAAAAGTATTCAACACACACACACACACACACCCCCTTGCTACAACTTTTTAAAAAGCTGCTGGGTACAACTGGCTCACGCCTGAAACCCTAGCTACTCAGGAGACTAAAGATCTGAGGATCTCAGTTCAGTCTGAAGCCAGCCCAGGTGGGAAAGTCTTTGAGACTCATCTCCAATTAACCACCAGAAAAGCAGAAGTGGAGCTGTGGCTCAAAGTGGTAGAGCGCTAGCCTTAAGCAAAAGAACTCAGGGACAGTGTCCAGACCTCAGGTTCAAGCTCCAAGACTAACAACAAAAAAAAAGGCTGGGGGGCTGGGGATATGGCCTAGTGGCAAGAGTACCTGCCTCGTATACATGAGGCCCTGGGTTCGATTCCCCAGCACCACATATACAGAAAATGGCCAGAAGTGGCGCTGTGGCTCAAGTGGCAGAGTGCTAGCCTTGAGCAAGAAGAAGCCAGGGACAGTGCTCAGGCCCTGAGTCCAAGCCCCAGGACTGGCCCCCCCCCCAAAAAAAAAAGGCTGGAGATGTAGTTCAAGTACCTGGCAAACACGAAGTATTGAGTTCAAACCCCAATACTACAAACAAAGAAAGGGAAAATGAGGAGGGAAAGAGAGGGGAGGGAGGGAGGAAGGAGGGGAGGAAGGGAGGGAGGGAGGGAGAGAGGAGCGGAAGGAGGGAGAGAGGGAGGAAGGATGGATGAACGGTGCGCTTAGGCACTAGGATGGGAGAGATGTGCACCTTTCTGGGACTCGTGCTTCTCCGTCTTGCCCTGGTAGTCGAAGCCCACAGCGCTCTTGTCCACCCGGTCGGCCTGCACACCGTATTTGCCCCCAAAGCCACTGGAGTAGTCTAAGGCGACAGGACAGTCATCTTGGTGATGTTTCGTTTCGTTAAATGAAATCTGTCTTTAGGGTTACAGCTCCTAAGAAGGGTAGTATTCTAAAATGGACACGCCGCCCACAGCTCCTTCAGGGTGATATCGGCACGATGGAACTCTGACTCCTCCACTGCTGGGGGCCTTCATCTGTGCTGGCCAAACCCACTGGAAACTGACTGCTCAACGAGGATACCAGTGGCTCATCCTCGTTACTCAGGAGGCTGAGATCTGAGGATCTCAGTTTGAAGCCAGTCCAAGCTGTTCAGTCCATGAGGCTCTAATGTCCAATTAACCACCGAAAAGCTGAGAGACATCACAAGGCCCTGAGTTCAAGCCAGGTCAGCAGCTGAAAGCCTGGGCGGGGAGGTGGGGGGGCCCTGCTGCCTGGCTACACCCACGCCTCGCCCCAGTGCACTGCTTGTGGGCTGGGAGCTCTTTCCTGCATCACAAGCCTGCAAAAACTAACTGACTCCTCAAAAGGCGGAAGCAGATCACGAATGCCAGGCCAACCTAGACTAGAGACCTGTGTAATCCCAGCCTGAGAGGCAGGGATTAGAAGAGTAAGGCTCAAGGCTAAACCAGGCAGAAAATTAGTAAGATCCCGTTTCAATACACCGGGCATAGAAGTTTACACCTCTAATCCCAGATACACAAGAGGCACAGGTATAAACACTGAGCTCTGAGGCAAGGCCTACGCAAAAATCTAAGACTCTATCTTAAGAAATAGAAAGAGAATGGGAGCATGGCTGACGTCTCGACTACCGAGTGTGAGATCCTGAGTTTCAAACACCAGTCCTGCCAAGAAATGAGGCCGTGCAAACCACACCCTGCGCTGCGGGCGTGTGCGCGTGATGACGCAGACCGGGGGGCACCGCGCGATGAACGCTCAGCACCCAGCGGCGCGGCGCAGGGGCGCTGCCCACACCTGGCCGGGCTCACCTTTCTGGGAGGCGTGCTTCTCGGTCTTCCCCTGGTATTCGAAGCCTACAGCAGACTGAAACCACAAAAAAATGCAAGTGAACACATTCTTTAAATGCCTCTAAAACTATCACTTTTTTTTTTTTTAAGGCCAGGACCAGATTAGGAGAAAGCTTTTTTAAAGACAAAATCATGCTGTTGTTGTTGGTTTTTTTTTTGGGGGGGGGGGCAGGGGGTTTGACCCTTGGTTTCCTAAGCCAAGTACCAGTGGCAAGCGTGGCACCGTGCCCTTCCCCACGGCTCCACGGTGCCGCACGGCCCCCACACGCTCTGCTAGCCATAAGCAGGGTGCACGGCCCGAGCTGGGGACTCCCGTCACCCCACGTTCCAGGCACAGAAACGTGCAGCGACTAGGCCACAAGCCAGTTCTCGACACCTCAGCTCAGCCAGAGCACCCACCATGAAGAATCTGACAGCTAAAGAGGAGAGAGAAGGTGGGGGCCCCAGTGCAGACCACAGCCCTGAGACACATGTGCAAAGCATGCGCAGAGGACTGGACGGAACGTGGGTCCTGCTGGCCCACTGGGGCCCCATCTCATCAGGCACCTGCAGAAGAGTTGCCAGGGGCCATGTCCACAGCCATCACAGCCGGGGCCTTCCTTTCCTTGCATTATACCGGCCTGCTGCCTCCCTGTTGGTGAGGGCAGTGGGCGCGGAGGGCCTGGGAGGTCGTGCTGCACGTGGCAGCAGCGTGTAGGGTGTGGGCACCGTAGGCAGCGCGGTCCCCAGGACACATCACACCCCTCCCCCGCCTTCCCCGAATCCCAGCACTCACCTGATCAACTCTGTCCATCTGGACACCAAACTTGCCCCCAAAACCCCGGACTGAGTCAACCTGCGAGCAGTGCTTGGAAAGTTTGGACTGGTACTCGTGGCCGACGGCGGACTGGAATGGAGCACAAAGACAAACCGCATGTCACCGGCACACATCCATCTGTGCCACACTGCCACCCACCCCCACCCCCCTCAGTGTCACCCACACCCACCCCCCTCATTGTCACACACATCCACCCCCGTCACCCACACCCACGCCCTCAGTGTCACCCACACACATCCACTCCCCTCAGTGTCGCCCACACCCACACCCTCAGTGTCACCCACGCCCTCAGTGTCACCCACACCCACACCCTCAGTGTCACCCACGCCCTCAGTGTCACCCACACCCTCAGTGTCACCCACACCCTCAGTGTCACCCACACCCTCAGTGTCGCCCACACCCACGCCCTCAGTGTCACCCACACCCTCAGTGTCACCCATGCCCTCACTGTTACCCACACCCACGCCCTCAGTGTCACCCACAACCTCAGTGTCACCCACGCCCTCACTGTTACCCACACCCATGCCCTCAGTGTCACCCACGCCCTCAGTGTCACCCACACCCACGCCCTCAGTGTCACCCACGCCCTCAGTGTCACCCACGCCCTCAGTGTCACCCACGCCCTCACTGTTACCCACACCCATGCCCTCAGTGTCACCCACACCCAGGCCCTCAGTGTCACCCACACCCACACCCTCAGTGTCACCCACGCCCTCAGTGTCACTCACACCCACGCCCTCAGTGTCACCCACACCCACGCCCTCAGTGTCACCCACGCCCTCAGTGTCACCCACACCCACGCCCTCAGTGTCACCCACACCCTCAGTGTCACCCACGCCCTCAGTGTCACCCACGCCCTCAGTGTCACCCACACCCTCAGTGTCACTCACACCCACACCCTCAGTGTCACCCATGCCCTCAGTGTCACCCACGCCCTCAGTGTCACCCACACCCACACCCTCAGTGTCACCCACGCCCTCAGTGTCACCCACACCCTCGCCCTGTCACTCATGCCGTGTGTCACCCAAACCCTCAGTGTTGCCCACACCCACACCCTCAGTGTCGCCCACACCCACGCCCTCAATGTCACCTACACCCTCAGTGTCACCCACACCCACACCCTCAGTGTCACCCACGCCCTCAGTGTCACCCACGCCCTCAGTGTCACCCACGCCCTCAGTGTCACCCACACCCTCAGTGTCACCCACGCCCTCAGTGTCACCCACGCCCTCAGTGTCACTCACGCCCTCAGTGTCACCCACGCCCTCAGTGTCACCCACACCCTGTGTCACCCACACCCTGTGTCACCCACGCCCTCAGTGTCACCCACACCCACACCCTCAGTGTCACCCACACCCTCAGTGTCACCCATGCCCTCAGTGTCACCCACACCCTCAGTGTCACCCACACCCTCAGTGTCACTCACGCCCTCAGTGTCGCCCACACCCTCACTGTCACCCACGCCCTCAGTGTCACCCACACCCTCACTGTCACCCACACCCTCAGTGTCGCCCACACCCTCAGTGTCACCCACACCCTCAGTGTCACTCACGCCCTCAGTGTCGCCCACAGCCTCACTGTTACCCACGCCCTCAGTGTCACCCACACCCTCACTGTCACCCACACCCACACCCTCAGTGTCGCCCACACCCACGCCCTCAGTGTCACCCACACCCTCAGTGTCGCCCACACCCTCAGGGTCATCCACACCCACGCCCCTCAGTGTCACCCACACCCTGTCCACAGTGTAGTTCACATACACCCACACCTTTTGGTGTCACTTGTACACACGCATGCAGCAGTCACCCACACACATTCACTCCCCCTTAGTGTCACCATGTCCAGAGGAGACAGGGAGTCCCCTCCCCCGAGGAGGGTAGCAACCCCCCTCCGTGGGGACATTTCCAGGGACACAGGTCTCCACTGAAGTCGGCACTTCCAACCGCATAGCCCGTGACTGGGACAATGCATCTGCCTGGCTAACTGCAAGGCAAGGCAGGAGCCGGCCTGTCCCCGGCTGGCACAGCACATTCCGTGACCCCATCCGTGAAAGAAGAAGGTGCGGGGGCCTCCTGGTCACACGTGGACCGTGGGACATGACGGCCAGGATGCCGCACACACCCCACCTGGCGTCAGCCGACACTGCCCGAGGTGCTGCCCCCGCGTGGCCCAGCCCTCCCGCAGGGCAGCGCCCCCGCGTGTGGAGAGGGCGCGTGCCCCCACGGGGTCACCTGAGCCAGCCTTCTCACCCCACCGGCCAGATCCTCGGGACAGCCAACCCGACCCCGCGGGCCTCCCCTGGCTGTTGACCTACCAGTGCGAGGGACAGCGGGGCCCTGAACTTGGGCAGTGGTCACCACATGGGGGACACCTATGTCCCTCGTCCTGAAAGACTTTGGAGCTACGATGCTGTCCTTCCCGGGCCCATGCTGAGCCCATTGCTGTGGCAATGATCGGGCCACGGAACATGCCCCCCCAAGCCCCGGAGACAGCTGCCCTCGGCCTCTGGAGCCTCACCCAAGACAGGTGGGCAAGGGCCACAAAAGCGGCCCCACCACAGGACTCGTCAGCACGCTCCCCGAGAAAGGAGCCGCGAGGGAGCGGTTCTAAGAGCGTGGCGGGCGACTGGGCTTCGTGGCTGGCCTGTGGTCCCGCGTTTCATCTCCCAATGCCAGGGCAGCCAACGTGGGGACAGGTGGGCAGGAAGCCCGCAGGAGGGACCCTGACCACCTCTATCCTGAGAGAAGCGCGCCGTGAGCTCAGACAACGGCGTCGCGGAGCGGCAGGGGCGCCATCCACACCCCGCTCGCCGACAGCACCGTTCTAAAGCCGACACCACCTCAGTGCTCACCGACGGGACCCAGCCTTCTTTCAGTTTCTAGAGCGGACAAATTACAAACAGCCAGGCAAATGTTCCTGAGAGTCTTGCAGCACTGCCATGGGGGGTGGGGGGAACACCCTAAACCAGCAGGGTGGAATGGACGGCGGTGGCGGCGGTGCCACCAGCAGCACCCTCGGCGCCTCCAGGACAGACAGGGCCTGAGCTGCAGGTTTAAGGACTGGTGACATCAGCCAACAAGGGGACCAGGCGGGTACAATCACAGCTATCACAGTCCCCAACCCAGACCTGAGAGCCCAAGTTCTAAAAGAACTCTGTCATGTCTGGAACTGCATTCCGTGCCTGCGAGCCTGAGCCGCATCGGGATGGCGGGGGGCGGGGGGGGGGCCCTTCTGGTTGACAGATGGGTCTGCTCGCTCACCTGGTTTTCATTTTGCTTTCTACTGGTACTGGGGCTTGAACTCAGGGCTTCTGCTCTCCCGAGACTTTTTTGTGATTGTGGCTGGTGCTCTACCACTTGAGCCACACCTCCACTGCAAGCTTTTTGGGGGTTAACTGGAGATAAAGAGTGGAGGAATTTCCTGCCTGGGCTGGCTTCAAACCAAGATCCTCAGATCCCAGCCTCCTGAATAGCATTATAGGCATGAGCCACCAGTGCCCGGCTTGCTCTGGCTGTTAAAAGACCACTAGACTTCTTCTAGAATCCCAACAATTCTTCTCTCACCCTCTCTCTCTCTCTCTTTTTTTTGCCAATCCTAGGGCTTGAACTCAGGACCTGGGCACTGTCCCTGGTTTCTTTTTGCTCAAGGCTAGCACTCTGCCACTTGAGCCACAGCGCCACTTCTGGCTTTTCCTGTATATGTGGTACTGAGGAATTGAACCCAGGGCTTCCTGCATGGTAGGCAAGCACTCTTAACACTAGGCCACATTCCCGGCCCGACGATTCTTCTCTCCACATTGCCTGCTTAGCGAGGGTACACACGGGAAGAAGGACACACTGACAGCCAACAAGCGCTCTGTCCCCATCAGACTACAGCTCTGGGCACTCTCTGGCTGTGGTGGAGGTGCCTGGGCCCCCAGTCCACTCTGCTTCCTGAAGCAGACACTAACCAGATGCAGCATGCAGCAAGGGAGGGGGGAATGAAGTACCACCTGACCCTCACCCCGCTTCTGCCGCCTGTTAGAACAATCTCATGGGTCTCGGACACAGAAATTCACCTGGACAACAATGCCTGCGCAGTGTCAAGACCTGCTTTACTGAAGAGGTGCCCACGCTCACCTGTCTACGGCCACTCCTCCGTGAGGGAACCAGCTGAGCCTCCTGGGGGAACACTGGCTCCCCTTTCCTAGGAAGAGAGGTCCTGAAGCCCCTTACCTCGCCACTGGGCGCCAGTGGCTCACGCCTGTGTCCTAGCTACTCAGGAGGCTGAGATTTAAGGATCGCAGTTCAAAGCCAGCCCAGATAGGAAAGTCAATGAGACAATTCTCCAAAATTAACCACTGAAGAGCCAGAAGTAACAATGCAGCCCAAATGGTAAAATGCCAGTCTTGAACTTAGGAAAGCTCAGGGACAGCACCTAGGTCTGGCACGCAAAAAAAAAAAAAAACTTGCTAGGTTTAGTCCATAGCTTCTGTTGCCATCTGCAAGGCAATGGGCGATCACTAGGACTGCTCACAGGGGCTCACCAGAGCTGTTACCCAGAACATACCTCCCCCCGCCTGGCTAGCACTCAGGCGCCCCAGGAGGCCCAGGCTGCTCCCTGAAACCAACAGACGCACATGGGCGGTTGGCCAGGAGGTGGTAGGACTGTTGTGTGTGATGCAAACACACAATGGCTGGTGACACTGGCCAGTGGGCAGGCACCAAGCAGCGGTGAGCAGGACGTCTGTGGTCAGGACTTGGCCCTGCCCACAAACCCTGCCTACTCACCGACCCTCCCCAGCCCCTCTGACCTGTCCAAGAGCTGCTGGAGAAGGGAGCAAGAGCCGTGGACGGTCCAGTCAGGAGGACGCTCAGCCCCTGGCCTCCGCAAGCCGCTCGCACTGCGCAGCTAGGTGGTGACTCCCCGCACGGCCGCCCCGCAAGCACTTACTTTATCCATCCTGTCCTGCTCCACACCAAACTTCCCGCCGTAGCCATGGGAGGCTTTGGGTCCCGTCTCCAGCTCCTTCTCCTTGAGGGTCTGGTGTTCCTGGAAGACGTTTTCTCTCAGCTTGTGGATGCTGGAGGCAGAGACGAAGGGGGGGACCATCAGACACACAAACAGAGCTGCCCAGGGCAAATGGAGCCAGGTGCCAACATGTCAAATGCCACGGCACCGCCCTTCCCGCCCATTTCCACCTTTCCCTGACTAGGGCCCCTCGTGTGTCCATGGGTCACCCCGCAACCTCAAGCAGCTCTGCTGTAACCCGGGCTTCACATCATTTGGGGAAAAGCTGCTCAATTTAGTAGCTCTGTGAGGAGGAGGAAACAAGTCAAAGGTCCCAACCTCAGATCCCCAAGGCCACTCCCTGGACGAGAACCGGTGGCACTGAATCCTGAGTTAGCCCTTATTTTTATTATTTTTATTGGTCATGGGGCTTGAACTTAGGGCCTGGGTGCTGACCCTCAGCTCCTTTTGCTCAAGGTCAGCACTCTCCCACTTTGAGCCACAGCTCCACTTCCGGTTTTCTGAGGGTTAGCTGGAGGTAATAATCTCATGGACTTTCCTGCCCAGGCTGGCTTCAACGCAGTCCTTAGAAGTCAGCCTCCTGAGTAGCCGGGGTGACAGGGGGGAGCCACATGTACCTGGCCCTTTTGTTCATTTCTGGTAGTGAATTGGCGCTAAGAGCCTGGCGAGGATGCAGCTCCGTGACAAAGCACTTGCCTGGCAAGACCAACATCCTGGCTTTGACATCCAGTATAAAAAAAAAAAAAGAACTTTCCTTCCAGGACTGGCCTCAAACAGCAATCCTCAGATCCCAGCCTCAAGTGTGGCTAGGATTACAGGCAGAAGCCACTGGGACCTGGCCATGAGTTCATCCTTTTAAGACTCCAAAAGTATGATAGACTACACTATCATTGCTGCACTATATTATTGCTGCACTAATCAGCACAGCCAAGTATGGAAAGTCTAGAGGCCCTACAATGGACAAATGGATCAAGAAAATGTTTACATACATATATAAACATTTATATATATACATACATACACAAACACATTTGTTTATATATTTATATGTATAAAAACATTTATTTATATATTTACACACACACGTGTGTTTGTGTATCTAGTCATCTATGAGGAAGATTATGTCATTTGCAGGAAAATGGCTAAACCTAGAAAAGTTATGAAGTGAAATGTCAACTCAGAGACAAAAGGATGTGTATTTTCTTTCGTATGTGTAAATTAGATTTAAAATATAAAATAAAAACAGAGAGCCGGGCACCGGTGTCTCATGCCTGTCATCCTAGCTGGTCAGGAGGCTGAGATCTGAGATCGCGGCAGTTCCAAGCCAGCCCAGGCAGGAAAGCCCGGGAGACGTTTATTTGTGGGAAGCACCACAGATGTCGGGAACTCGCCCTTCCCTCGTAGTCCTGGGGAATGTGACCCGCTTAGAGACCAGCTGCATTCTCCCATCCAACCCAGGCACATCAACAGGAAGCAGAGGGGCTGAGCAGAGGTCTGCAGATGGGGCCAACAACCCAAGGCTACCCTCGACTCCCGGCCTTCCTCATTCCAGCTCCTCTGCAACCTGGCCCTGAGCTGCAAAGATACAGGGCTGGCATTGATATAGTTCCACAGACACACTCGCTCAGTTCCCCTCCACACCTCAGGCGATTCCGAATGGCTGTAATTCAGTTCTCATCACTCAACTATTAAATCTGCAGGGCGCCAGAGCACTGCACTCCCAGGCCCCTTCTGGGGAGTGTGGGCAGAGCAAGCAGAGGAACCAACGTGAGTCTACAGGCCGCCACGCACACTGCCTTCTTCTGGAGGCAGGCCCTAAACCTTCCTCAGCCAAAGACATCGCAGGGAGGCATGTCAGGGGTTCCCCGAGACTGAGCGGGTCCTCCCCTCAGCGAGGCTACAGACACAGGTCGGGACTGAGAAGCCCCTCTCAAGCCAGCACAGGTTGAAGCCGGCAACGGTCTGTGTGCTGTGTGAGCCTGCGCAGGCCTGCGCACTCGGCAAATGTCTCTCCATCTGCACTTCCTGACCAGAAAGCAAGTGGCACACACTGCCGGCTCTTGTTAACAGGATCGCGTCCGAAACAAGGACACGCTCCCGCCTCCCGTTTCAGGCTTCCCCACAGCCTCCCACTCAGCTCTCACCATACTCAACCACCACGGACTGCAAGAACAGGGGCTTCTGGTCTGCTCCTGGAAGGGCCCCACCCTTCTAAGGGAAGAGCTGTAACTAACTCCACTTCTAAGGGAAGAGCTGTAACTAACTCCACTTCTAAGGGAAGAGCTGTAACTAACTCCACTTCTAAGGGAAGAGCTGTAACTAACTGTTCCTTGATACAAAGCCCCGCATGTGCAAGTGGAGTCGGCACAAAGAGAACTGCACAGGGAAACGTCACGGGATGCCTGTGCATAAAGACAATCAATGCAGGCATCGATGCGTGCGTCCTGTCCGCCTCCCCCTCCGGAAGCAGCAGTAAGCTAACCCAGAGGCTTACTTGATGTGCTCCTGGTGCCCAGACCCCTGCACGGTTTTGGCGCCCCATCTTTGCTCCTTTTCACTCACATCATTCTGCAAAGAAAAACAAGCAGTAGCTGGCGCAGTCCACATGGGTGAACAAGCAAACAACCCAACCCGACAAAAACCCGGGAGAAGGCCACGCAGACTGACTCCTACCACAAAATCAGGGTCAGTCTCCCAGTCATCAGCTCCCCCGTCGTCCTGGGCGATGGACACGGCATGGCCTGCCGACGCTTTCCACATCTGCAAGGGCAGCACTGAGGTTAGAGAACAGCACGAGAGTCAGGTGCTAACTGCCACCGGCTCTGTTGCAGGCGGCGACAGAAATACTGTGGCTTCACTACCACTCCGTTAAAGCTGCTTCCAAGCAGAAAAAGACGTATTTGGGGCTGCACACAGGGCGAATGTCACGTTACATTTACTTTACCACCCGTTTAGAAAGCACTCATTCTGGCTGCAAGTACTCAGTGACTGTGCTCATTTACACTGGTAACTTAATAAATGTTTCAAGCCAGCGAGCGGAGGTTGGCTCTGCCATCTACTCAGGACAGTCCACAGCACTCGGGAAGGCCAGGTCTCCCCGTCCCAGGGCCTCCAGAAGCGACATCACCGGTGTCGTCTGCCAGAGGCAGTGACGTATCTCGAGACACCAACACACAAGTCCCGCTTCCTGTAACCTCACGCGCCGGAGCTCTGTCGGGGCGTGCATGGACTCCTTCCCCACCAGACACAATCTCCCTTAGGCCAGGAAGGAATGGAAGAGAAACTAGATCAACCAGAGCTCCGGCCAGGGCTCGGAACACAGGGAGCCCGATTCCCTCTGGGCTCCCCACGGGGGTGTGGGCCTTGAATCCCACGGGACAAACGGTCTCGGCTAGCTCGAAAACCCAGCTTCTCCGCTCTTCCTGCAGCTCTGCCAGGCCTCAAGTCCACACCCAAGATGCCAGTGAGGGTTGGGACAAGGGGAGGGGCACAGTGAAGATCTGTGCCACCAGGTGGAGGGGGACATAAAATGGCCATCTTGAGCTTTACCTAGAAGCCCCTCACGTGGCAACAGCTTCCCAGACAGGCTCAGCTCCCGACAGGACTTTAGGGAGCAGAGGAACACACCACGAGGCCAGACCAGACAGCCCCCTGGCCCCCTGGGTGGGTACCAAGGACTGCCCCTGGGAAAGGCTGCGTGGGGGGCCGCGGTGCCAAGTGTGGACGTAGGGGGCCGCCCTCCATTTCGCCCACTGGGGGGCTCAGGGAAGGCGAGGCCGACTCACGAAGGTGGAGGAGGGCAGCTCCCGCCGACTACCTCTCATTCCCATCGGGGAAAGGTGGGAGGAGTGGGACCTGTCACCTGGGGCCTCCCAGCTCCCAGGAGGTGGTGCGGAGAAGAGGCTGGCCAGTCCCCAGGGAGACGGCAAGGTCTCCAGCTCCTCCGTTCCAGAGCTGTCTGCAACTCCCTTTATCATCTTTTTCTTTTTCTTAAGGGGCACAATTAGGGGACGGACAGTACTGAGGTTTGAATACCGGACTCGAGATTGCTAAGCAAGCACTCGACCACCTAAGCCGTGCCACCAGTCCTGCTTTTTGCTGGTTTTTCAGGCAGGGTCCGGAGCTAACTGCTTCTGGGGTGAGTCTGGAGGCTGTGATATGTCAACCTCCTGAGCTGCTGGGGTTACAGGCGTCGCCACCATGCCTGACCTGACCCCGGCTGGCTTCAAACCTCCAGCCTCAGACCTCAGCCTCCTGAGTAGCCAGGAGGCCCGGCATGGGCACCGGCGCCCGGTTCTGATTTTAGTTTTTAAGCCATGACATTTATTTTCAGGAAAATCCCAACATCCCAACGCAAAGAACAGCCCCAGGCCCCCAGTGTACTGAGGGGATTTCACCCTCACTCCTAGAGGAGAAAACTGGGGTGTTCGCCATCCACACACCTTTCTTTCTCGCTGTCCGGAGGCAGAGGCGGCTCACCGTGGGTTTGAAACTCGGTGATGCAGCGAGGAGCCACCGGGCATGGGGAGCACTCTTCTGTAGAGACAAGGAGGAAGCACACAGGCTGTCAGCTGGCAGCCTCCGCACAAAGCCCCACGTGTGGAGGCCTTAGGGGAACCTCAGAGACGCCCCAGACATAACAAGGTTTCTTAAAGCACTCTGGACAGAGGGCAGGAGGCTGGCATTCTACTAATCCAGACGCTCAACACAACAGCTAGAGAGGGAAGCTCAAAGACCTTCCCAGTGCATGCCATCTGTTCTCAGGGCCTCCACTGTCCTCCCAGGACTCCTGGGCTTCCAACTTAGGACATTGGTAAAGATAATAAAATCTTACTACTACAAGGTTTTGTTTTATTTCTAGGAACAAAAACCAGAGGCAGGACAATTTCTAGTTCAAGGCTAGCATGGGCTACACAGCAAGACACGGCCTCACAACAACTCAAAATGATAACAAGATAATAAAAAGAGGAAGTGGCGCTGTGGCTCAAGTGGTAGAGCACTAGCCTTGAGCTGAAGAGCTCAGGGACAGCGCCCAGGCCCTGAGTTCAAGCACCACGACCAACAAAAACAAAACAAACCCCAAATAATAACAAGAAATCAGCATGGAGTGACGATGGCTCATGCTTATAAATCCTAGCAACTCAGGCAAAGATGTGAGGGTTGCAGTTTCAAGTTAGCCCTGGCAGAAAAGTCTAGAAGACTCTTAGCTCCAGTCAACCACCAAAAGGACAAAAAGCCAGAAGTAAAGCTGTAGTTCAAGTGGAAGAGTACTAGCTTTGAGGGAAAAAGCTCAGGAACGGCACCCAGGCCAAGTTCAAATTCCAAGACTGGAACCAAAAAAAACAACAATGTGCTTCAAAAGCCACCATCAAGAAAGCACAAAGAACCAGGCACACAGCACGCGCTGGCAGTCCTAACACTTGGGAGGATCAAGTAGATCTGCCTGAAGCCAGGAGGTTCAGCATAGCGTGGGCAACAGAGACCCACCTCATGAAAGGGTTTGGGGGCGCAGTGGGCTGTCTGTAGCTCAGCGGGGCTACACAGTTCAGCGGTAAAGCACATGCTCCGTATGTTCAAGGCCCTGTATTCCATCTCCGACACAGAGAGGGGGAGGGGGCACGACAGGGTTATGGGTTATGGAGAAACGGGGTGTCAAACGCTGACATACAGTGCTGATGGGAACTGAGGATGGGAAGATGGGTTAGCCGCAGGTACCACATGGCCCAGCAACTCACAAGAGCAAGGAGAGCCAAAGTCCACACAAAGCCTTGCACGTGGATGCTTAGATAGCGGCAGTGTGGAACAGCCTGAAAGAGGGAACTGTGCCAACACCCACACACCAAGCAACATTACAGCTGCACAATGGAATAGTAGTCAGTCATAAAAAGGAGTAACTACACACTGCACTGTGAATGAACCCTGAAGACATGAAGCCCAGAACAGCCTGATCCAGAGACCACAGGCTGCAGCCTCGTTCATATGCAATGCACAGAGCTGTGGACAAAGTACATCAGTGGCTGCCCACTGGGAAGTCATGGCTGAAAGGTACAGGCTTCTGTCTTTTTGAAGGGCTGAACTCTCGCTGTGGCTGGGACTACTCTGTGCTCCTATAGTTCCTTCTAGCGGTGATAAAACTGTCCAAAAGATGACAAGAAGGGATGGTTGCCCCCTCTGTAAATATACAAAAAAAACAAACAAAAAAACCCCACTGCAGAGTACATTTGGGGTGGGTTTTTTGTGTTGAGGAAGGGAAGGCTGTGCTATGTAGCCCTGGCTGGTCTTGTTTTCTTTTCTTCTTTTTTTTTTTTTTAAGTGACAATACAATTACTTCATCTTTTTATAATCGTCAAGTAGTTGTATTATAAAAGGGTTTCAGTTGAACACTGTCCTTGTTTTCAAGGCCTCCAGAGTGCTTGAACTGCACTCTCTAAATGGGCAAATCGCATGGTATGTGAATTATATTGCAATAAAGTGGTTACAAAACACCCTGTTGAACAGATAATGCTTCCACCCAACAGGAATGCTGTCTTCCTTTCCCTTCCAACATTCCCACATGCCGAGTAC
Source organism: Perognathus longimembris pacificus (assembly GCF_023159225.1). Taxonomy (NCBI): domain Eukaryota; kingdom Metazoa; phylum Chordata; class Mammalia; order Rodentia; family Heteromyidae; genus Perognathus; species Perognathus longimembris. The sequence continues at coordinate 61,034,625 of NC_063173.1, read as the reverse complement.
ACTGCGCCAGTGGTCCGCTCTGCTGCATACAAGCAAACATCTCCGCCCCATCACAGAACTTTTTTTTTTTTTAATGGATGTGGGTCTTGAACTCTGTGCTTGGGCGTTGTCCCTGAGCTCTTCAGCTCAGGGCTAGCGCTTTACCACTTGAGCCACAGCACCACTTCCTCAAAGAACATCTTATTGGCCTGACGAACACACAGCCCAGAGCCAGCTTTCCAGAAACCTGTGTACCACAGCACAGCAAAAAGCTAGAGAGCGCAAATGCAGCCGGTTGGCCCAGGCAGCCGCAGAAGGCCCTTCCTAACACCCCAGGATTCAGCAGTGCACCCTGCATTTTAGGGCCAGGCCCAGAGAAGGGACCACTAAAGGGCAAGCTGGCCCCTGCTGTCAGTTGCCCTGGACAAAGAACCCCACACACAAGCCAGGGAAGGGCTGGCAAGACCCAGGGACCACTGTGTACCTCCAGAGGGCACAGACAGGTGAATCACCATTGTGCTCAAAGCCTTCTGTAAGTGTGGGTCTGTCTGCCAGGCCTGGAGTTTATACACTTCTCCTGGCTTCTTCCATTCAAGGCTGGCACTCTCCAACTTGAGCCACAGCTCCATTTGCAGTTTTTTGTTTATTAAATTGGAGCTGAGTCTTAGGGTGATCAAATGGGATCCTCAGCTCTCGAGCTCCTGAGTGGCTAGGATTACAGGGGTGAGCCACAAGGACCTGGCTTGCGCTCACAATTCCAAGCCTTGTGAAGACCCATCCATCACAGACTCTCCATTCAAAGCCCACCCAGCACTGGCTGCTCAAGGAGATGAGATCTAAGGATAATAGTTCAAAGCCAGCCCAGACGGGAAAGCCAATGAGATTCTTGTCGACACTTAAATACCCCCAAACCAGAAGGCGTGGCTCAAGTGGTAGAGTGCCAGCTCTGAGTAAAAAAGCTGAGTGCGTGACACCGCCTAGGCCCTGAGTTCGGGCCCCGGTACCCGCGCCGCGCGCGCACGCAGGCCCGCGGCTAGGGAGGACCGGCGATCGGAGGCCCCTCGGCACCCAGCTCTTCATTCGGTGTCTGACCTGACCGATACCGCTCCGACCCGAGCCTGGCGTTGACTCAGGCTGGAGCCGGTGACTCACCGCGCGCGCCCCAACCCCGGGAGCCCGGCGGCGCTCCCACCCTCAGCGCGCCCGGCCCGGGGAGCCGGGGGAGCCGGGGAGCCGGGAGCGCAGCCCCAGGCCCGGGCCGCCCAGGGGCGGGCGGACCCCCACCGCGGAGCCCGGCGGGAGGGACCACGGGCCCCGGCCCCAGACCCCCGCACACCCCGGCAGCCCCGCCGCGGCGCAGGGCGGGCCGCCGACCCCCTGGCGGGGCGGCCCGGGCGCGCGGGGCCCGGAACCCGGTCCGCGGGCGGGCCCGGCTGCCGCGGACGCCGCGGACCCGGACGCCCCGTCCCCGCCCGCCGCGACGCCCGGCCCCCGCGCCCCTCGGGCCGCCGCTCGGCTAGGCCGCGGCGGGCTCCGCAGCGCCCGGGCCCCAGCTCCACAGCGGCCGCGCCCGCCCGCCCGCTCCCCGACCCCGAAACCGCGAGCGGAAGCGCGGCCAGACGGCCGCTTCCGCCCCGCTCCTCGCGGCTCCCCGGGGCCTCCCGCCCGCGTCCGCTCACCGCCGCAGTCCCGGCCCGCGCCCGGCCCGCGTCGCGCCCGCAGCTCCCGGCCCGCTCACTTCCGGCTCCCGGGGGCGGGGCCGCATCCGGGACCCGCGAGGCCACGCCCCCTCCGGCGCGCACGCTCCCGGCCTGGACAGCCAGGCCTCCGCCGTCGGCCCCGCACCCAGCCCCAGCCCCAGCCCCCAGCCCCGTCCCGCCCCGCCCTTCCACCCACCGTCCACCCCGCACCCGTCCCGCCCTTCCACCCAGCCCCCACCCCGCACCCGTCCCGCCCTTCCACCCAGCCCCCACCCCGCACCCGTCCCGCCCTTCCACCCACCGTCCACCCCGCACCCGTCCCGCCCTTCCACCCACCGTCCACCCCGCACCCGTCCCGCCCTTCCACCCACCGTCCACCCCGCACCCGTCCCGCCCTTCCACCCACCGTCCACCCCGCACCCGTCCCGCCCTTCCACCCACCGTCCACCCCGCACCCGTCCCGCCCTTCCACCCACCGTCCTTGTTAGGTGGCACATACGGCCTGACCTAACGAGGGACTGCTGGACTTTGGGCCTGTAGTCCACAATCCCAGGTTCAACATCAGAGCCAGAAACTGGGGTTGTCAAGATCAACTCAAAATGGATCAAGGACCTCAACATCAGACCTGAATCCTTGAAACTACTGAAGGACAGAGTAGGAAAGACGCTAGAACTTATAGGCACAGGAAGGAACTTCCTGAATAGAGTCCCAGGGGCATAACAAATAGGAGAAAGACTCGACAAATGGGACTACTACAAATTAAAAAGTTTCTGCACAGCTAAGGACATAGCCACCAAAATAGAAAGACAGCCAACCATATGGGAAAGGATATTTACCAGCACAGCAACAGACAAAGGCCTGATATCGGTCATCTACAGAGAACTCAAAAAACTAAGCCCCTCCAAGCCCAATAAACCTATTAGGAAATGGGCAAAAGAGCTAAAGAGAGACTTCACAAGAGAAGATATAAAAATGGCAAAGAAACATATGAGGAAATGCTCAACATCCCTGCTAGTAAAGGAAATGCAAATAAAAACAACCCTGAGATACCACCTCACCCCAGTTAGAATGGCCTATACTCTGAACTCAGGAAACAACAAATGCTGGAGGGGCTGTGGGGAAAGAGGAACCCTTCTCCATTGTTGGTGGGAGTGCAAATTAGTACAACCACTTTGGAGAACAGTATGGAGGTTTCTCAAAAAGCTCAATATAGACCTACCCTATGACCCAGCCATACCACTCCTAGGCATCTATCCTAAACAGCAAAATCCAAGATATCAAAAAGGCATTTGTACTACCATGTTTATCGCGGCACAATTCACAATAGCTAAAATATGGAAACAACCCAGATGCCCCTCCACAGACGAATGGATCCAAAAAATATGGTACTTATACACAATGGAATACTACATAGCGATTAGGAATGGTGAAATATTGTTATTTGCAGGGAAATGGTCGGAACTCGAACAAATAATGTTGAGTGAGACAAGCCTAGAACACAGAAAACAAAGGGGCATGATCTCCCTGATATATGACTGTTAACAAAGGGAGACGGAGAGACAGTAGAGACCAAGTCTGTGAATACTGTATATGTTCTTGATACATTGTATATTGCATATATGTCAACCTGACCTAGACAAGGGATAGAAAAACAGGTTGTAAGATATCATAAGAAATGTACACACTGCCCTACTATGTAACTGCACCCTCTTTGCACAACACCTTGTAAAAAAATTTATGTCCAATTAATAAAAAAAAAAAAAATTAAAAAAAAAAAAAAAAGAAACTGGGGTTGTGCTGTGCTAAGGCACTGGGTCTGTCGCGACTTGTGACTGACAGGAAACTTGGCCCGCCCAGCCTATGGAGGGTGAGATGTGGGACTTGTTACAGGCCGGGCCCAGAAGCCAGCCCGCCACCTTCTCCTGTATTGCGCAGGCACCCGAGTCCCAACTGCAAGGGACGGTGGGAAATGACGCACAGCTGCTTCCCCTGCCTGCTGGGGGCAGAGCCGGAGCCTTGCCGAGCAGCTCGGGGGCACCGCTCCCTGCACGCCCGCGGGCCGGGCTGGTGCAGCAGGCTGCGTTGCTGCCCACTTTTCCGGTTGGTTTAGAGACTAGCCACTCCTTTTTTTTTTTTTTTTTTTTGCTTGCTTTTAATGCTTGATTAATGGAATTGCAGGGCAAAGGACCAGACTCTGAGAATCCCAACGGGCCAGGCCCAACAAAAGGAGCACACCCCGTACCTGTAATTCCCACCACTTGGGAGGCCGCGGCTCTGGAAGCCAGCCCGGGCAGGAAAGTCTGTGAGACTCGTTTTTGCAGGTCGTGGGACTTGAACTCTGGGTCTGGGCACTGTCGCTGAGTTCTTCAGCTCAAGGCTAGGGCTCTACGACTTGAACCACAGCTCCACTTCCAGTTTTCTGATGGTTAGTTGGAGATAAGAGTCTCATGGACTTTTCTGCCCCAGCTGGCTTTGAACCGGGATCCTCGGATCTCAGCCGCCTGAGTTGCTAGGATGACAGGCGTGAGCCACCCGCGCCTGGTGTCTGTGAGACTCTTACCCCCAGTCATCCACCGAAGAGCAAGAAGAGAAGCTGTGGCTCAAGGGGTGTTAGCCTTGAGCCCAGACGCTCAGCGGTAGTGCCAGGCCTTGCGTTCAGGCCCCAGGAGGGCAACTGGCAGCGGCGAGGAAGACTTAGGGACTCTGATTTAAGCTTTGGATGACAAAGGGCGGGTTGGGAAGCAGGCACTGCTGACTGGTCTTGACCGGTCTTGGTCACAGGCGTTTCTGGCTGATGATTAACTCAGACTGGTCACTTGGCCTGGCCCTGAGAAGCCATTAGCTGCCCAGGAAGCACTCTGGACGCTCCCCAGAAGCCGAGGTGACTGCGGGAGGGCACACTCCAGTGCGAGGAGGGCCCAGACGGCGGAGTGAGCTAGGCGGGGGTGGCCCGAGTCCCCCTGCAGTTTAACACCCTGTGGCACTGCACAACAGTCACCCTGGTCCTCAGAAGCTAGCCACACTCCTCAACCCTGCTTGGCTGACACTCCAATGGCCTCGGGGGCGGGGGGGGAGGGAAGCAGGGAGGTGGGGGAGGGCGCGGCTGGCCTCTCAGGGGAAATAAATGTCCTCATGTTCAGTGGCGAGGGGTGCCCAGTGTACAGAGCCTCCTAAACTGTATGCTGAATTTTACTTTTTTAAAAAAATGATCTCTCTAGGGGCTGGGGATGTGGCCTAGTGGTAGAGCGCTCGCCTCCCATACATGAAGCCCTGGGTTCGATTCCTCAGCACCACATATATAGAAAAGTCCAGAAGTGGTGCTGTGGCTCAAGTGGCAGAGTGCTAGCCTTGAGCGGGAAGAAGCCAGGGACAGTGCTCAGGCCCTGAGTCCAAGCCCCAGGACTGGCAAACACACACACACACACACACACACACACACACACACACACACACACAAACAACTCTCTAAGTAGTTGTACAAAGGTGTTTCAATTCAACCTAGCAATTTCTAAGTATAATGCTAAGCTGTACAATTTAAACAGGGGTACTGTAGCTCCTTAGGTGATGTTGAAGGGAAATGAATCTCCACAAAGGAATCTCACCCTGCCTCTTCCAGCGTGAGCTCCCCCCTTCCAGTTCACACTCACTCACACTCAAAAGACAGGTCTACCTCCCACCCCCAACGCTATGGAAGAGACCCCATGTGGCAAAGTGGGTATCTTGAAGGAGGGCTGGCGCGATTACCCCTGGCCCCTAAAGGCCCTCAGAGATCTTGTAGGATGATCTGCTCAGCTCTCCTCAGCAGGGAGGCCCTGTGAAGATGGGGCCTTACATTGAAGGTTGAGGACCCCCCCCCCCCCCAACACACACTCGCGTCTGGGAGAAGCGGCCCTGCTGACTCCTTGACTGTGAACTTGGCCTCTGGAACTGGCAGAGATTGAATTTGCTATTTGAAGGGCACGGGCCCTTCTAGAGCTGCTCTTCTGAGGGAGGCTGGCGCCGTTGAGCTCCCAGGGCTCAGGAAGGGGACGTGGCCTCTGGGATCCCAGCCCCGCTCCCCCCGGTTCTACCTTCTGGAGAGAGCAGGCTGCGGGGCCTTGGCCTACAACTCTGATTAGTCTCCTCGGGGAAGACAAGGACGGGGAAGCGTGGGGCTGGGGTCTCCCCGGCGAGTGGGAGGGCCCTGTGACCCCTCCTCATCCTGAAGGTCTCACCCACGTGCTGCGCATGCTTTCTGAGCTTCGTGGAGTCACCAGACCCCAGCACTTGGGAGGCACTTCCTGCACGCTGGCATGGCTGACGCTCAGAAAGGCAGCGGCTCCCGCGTCACACAGCACCTCGTGGCTCGCGTTCCCGAGGCTCTGCGCTCCCGGGGTGCTGGCGGCTGCGTGGCGTGCATTCCCGGGGTGCTGGCGGCTGCGTGGCTCACGTTCTTGGGGTGCTGGCGGCCGTGTGGCTCGCGCTCCCGGGGTGCTGGCGGCCGCGTGGCTTGCATTCCCGGGGTGCTGGCGGCTGCGTGGCTCACGTTCTTGGGGTGCTGGCGGCCGCGTGGCTTGCATTCCCGGGGTGCTGGCGGCCGCGTGGCTTGCATTCCCGGGGTGCTGGCGGCTGCGTGGCTCACGTTCTTGGGGTGCTGGCGGCCGAGTGGCTTGCATTCCCGGGGTGCTGGCGGCTGCGTGGCTCACGTTCTTGGGGTGCTGGCGGCCCCGTGGCTTGCATTCCCGGGGTGCTGGCGGCTGCGTGGCTCACGTTCTTAGGGTGCTGGCGGCCGCGTGGCTCACGTTCTTGGGGTGCTGGCGGCCGCGTGGCTCGCGCTCCCGGGGTGCTGGCGGCTGCGTGGCTCGCGTTCCCGAGGCTCTTCGCTCCCGGGGTGCTGGTGGCCTCGTGGCTCCCGCTGCCTGCTCTAACCACCGACAGCGGCTTCCCAGGCCACTTCCGCCTGCCCCAACCTCTGCCAGCACGGCTGCTTCCCAACCGGGTGGCGCTGAGAAGCAGGCTTGCGGCCGCCCCGTGCCCACGCAGAGTCGCGCGGGGACCTGCGGGGGGCCAGCACCCCGGGGTGGACACGGCAGGGCGGCCAGCCCAGGAGGGGAAGAACCAGGAAGCAGGGATGGGAGCGGGTCCCCGACTCAAAGGCGCCCCAGGCCTAGGCTGTAAGCGAGACTGCAGGGTGGCGGCAGGAGGCCCCCTCCTCCCTCGCGGTTGGGAGAGGGCGGCTGCAAGGATGGACAGAGCCCCCCCGCCCCCCCACTCCAGCTTCTCACTGCTTTCCAGGGGGGCGGCAGAGCAGGCAAGGAGCCCCGCAGCCCATCCCAACCCCGCCTCGGTCTCGGCACGCTGGACTGGCAGTGGAAAATGCTCCAGTACTTTATTGAAAGAAAGCAATAAATAATACTGTGATAAAAATAGTTCAAAAGTAGACTGTACATTAGTTACATAGTTGGGAAGTTCACAAAAGATTAATAGAAAAACAGAATGGTAACAATGAATTATACAAGTGAATTAAAAGCAGAACGGATGTCAAAAGGCATGCTGCCTCTATGGACCAGCTGCAGAATAAATAACGCACCTTGATCGGACTCGCCTCCCGCTGGCTTTTTTAATTTGCCATTTAAAAAGTAAAGGTTACATGTGCTACTTGTACAATCCAAAATGGCTATACCATCAAAATCTAAAAATGTAGGACTAGGTTCATTCTTGAAACATGTTTAGAAACAAATGTAAAAAGATGATTTACATTAAGAAAAATAAGGCCTTTATTAGAGTGGCAGGGAGAGCGGCCGCGGGCCCGGCAGCCCTGCTCTGCGCTCGGCTGTGAATCACAGTGCAGTGCCCCGTGATTGGTCCTCAAGGAGAGGCTTTCTACCCCCCACCCCCACCCCCACCCCAGGGGGGCGACCCAGCCGTGGCTCAGCTCCAGAGGTGGAGCTGGGGAGGGGGAGCAGTGCCCGGGGTGCACGGGAGTGGACTCCCACGCCAGGGCTGAGGCCAGGCCAGCACCCGGACGCCGCTGCAGGAGAGGCTGCGCTCCGTATGGACTGTACACGTAAGGCCGGTCGCTCCAGGCCCGCCACGCCGTCTGCAATGGGGCCTGCTCGCTTGGAGAGCAGCTGCAGGGCTGGGTAAGGGAACCACACTGCGAGGGTCCGGAGGACTGGATGAGTGCTGTCAAACTCTCTCCTCTGTCATGGTTTTTCATGAAGAAATTAGACAGTGATAATCACACGAATGCATCATTTACAAAACCCCTCTATTTGTTCACAGGATTTATACATACAGGCGTTACAGTACATTCGTTCCAAAGACTAAAATCAGATATCGGAACATGAATTTATTCAAAAGGATATTTATAGCCGGGATATACATGAAAAAGTAAGTAGCTATATAAATGAAGACCATAAGTTTACATAAATATAAGAAACATTAAATTCTAAAATATTTTCTCTATGATATTCATGGATTTTTCACTAATTTAAAAACTCTGTAATAAAATATCTTCAGGTCCATATAACAAGATTCCACTGGATGAAACGCAGTCCCCGCTGGGTCCCTGCTGCAGGGTCATCTGTAGAAGTAGTGCGGGTAAACTGGAAAACAGAGCAAACAGAAGGCCACTTGCCAGGGGGCCTTAGACACACGCAGATGCACAGCCCACCCCGGCTGCCCGCCCCAGTCAAGCAGGAATCACTGCATCACACGCACACGCACATGCACACACACACACACACACACGCAGGAATCACTCCATATCACACACACACACACACACACACACACACACACACACACACACACACACAGAGCTAATTCCAGATTCCAGCTAGGTCCCGGGGCTTGGGCAGAACAGGCGAAGCTGTCTTCCGCTCTCTGGAAGACGCAGGGCTGGGCTGGAAGGCTCTGCCAGGCCGAGGCGCACACTGGCAGGTCACCGTCACTGGAACCCAGGCACAGTAATTGAGCTTTGTGTTTAAAAAACAATCAGAACTGAAGGCTGTGTCACGTGCTCAGATGTCACCCAGTACAGGACACCCAGCAAGCAGCCGGCCTGCTTCACAGTGGACAAAGCTGTCCCCATCCTGCTCCGGACCCTCCCTACCGTACCTGGCCCACCCACCCCAGACCCCAGAGCCCCACAGACACAGAGAGCGAGCCAACATTCTCAGGGTTAAGGAAGACATAGAAATGAATCTTTCCCTTAAACTGATGCCACACTAAGAGCCAGCGGGTTAAGATCTTCGAGCGGGCGCTCTGACCCCAGGGCCAACACCTGGCCCACTGCCAGCCGCAGCTCAGGACAACGCCTAGGTTCCAACTGTCTACTCACCGACGGGACAGGAGCTCTAGCAGGAGTAAGTCCTGACTGTAGCAGAATCCAATCTCTGTGTCGCTGACACACTGCCTGTCTCCACCACCGTGAGAGGAAGCGTGCAAACACAGCGTGCAGTTAGTCTTAGAACACCACAGAGGGCACAGACACATCCCACAACTCTGATGACAGGCGGGGGAGGGGGAGCGGCCTGGAGCGCCAGCCGGAGACAGCCGAGGGGCACCACGGACGAGTGACTTCAGACCGACCTGTGCACGGTGACTACACACGACGGCTTGGCTCTGCTTTCACTGAGTTTGCACCCCAGAATCGGTCCTGTCTGCACCTCAGATGTGAAGGTGCAGGAGGGGAATGTGCTGCACTCATGCTGTCGGGATAGGCTAGAGGGAGGCAGGCTGACAAGGACAGTGGGCCAAGGCAGCGACTTCGCTGGGCAAACCCCAGCTTCAGCCTCAGTGTCAGGCCGAGCTTTTGGCTCCGGCTGCAGTAAGGCAGCCCCTCCACAGGGGAGCAGCTGCGGCATCCGCGGCCCAAGCTGCTGTACCAGCTGCAAAGCACCTGAGCTCCACAGGGGCAACGTCCTGCCACCTTCTAGAAAAGATGCTGAGACAGCTGGCACTGGGAGTGATGATGCAGAGTGTCTGGAAATAAAGGCCTCGGGCACCTGCGGGGGTGGCCTTTACCCTCCCCTCCCCGACGAAGCCAGTAAGGTCACTGTTTTCAAGGGCCTTCATGATTTATAAGAGTGAAAAGGCTTCAGCCTAAGAAATTTACTACCACACCTTTTTCTTTCTTTTTTGGGGGTAGGGGGGGGTGGTGGTGGTGGTCATCGTGAGGCCTGAACTCAGGGCCTGGGCACTGTCCATGAGTTGTTCTGGCTAGCACTCTACCATTGTGAGCCATAGCACCACTTCTGGTTTTCTGGTGCTTAATTAGAACTAAGTCTTCTGGACTTTCCTGTCTACACTGGCCTTGAACCACTCTTACATCTTAGCCTCTGAGTAGCTAGGATTACAGGGCGTGAGCCACCCACACCCAGCTTCGGTTCTTAGTAGGAGCACTACACAAAGGAAAGTGAGCTACAACAAGGCAACGTCCCCCAGGAAGGCAGCAGCACAAGCTGAAGGCCCAGGCGGCCACAGGGAGCACTGACAGTTACCTGCAGGCTCCTTGAAACAATGCTGACTCTAAAAGATGCTAGTCAGGGCCTGGGAATGTGGCCTAGTGGTAGAGTGCTGCTTGCCTCGCATACACGAAGCCCTGGGTTCGATTCCCCAGCACCATATATACAGAAAAAGCCAGAAGTGGTGCTATGGCTCAAGTGGTGGAGTGCTAGCATTGAGCAAAAAGAAGCCAGGGACAGTGCTCAGGCCCTGAGTTCACGCCCCAGGACTGGCACAAAAAAAAAACAAAAAAAAAAACAAAAAAAAAAACAAAAAAAAAACCAGATGCTAGTTAGAAGACACACTGGGTTTTCCCCTGTAGGTATATTACTCAACTCAGGCAAAAGAGCTTGCTCTGTTTTTATCTAGGACACTGAGAGCAAAACCTACTTGTGGAAGGGACTAATGGCAGAGAAAAGCCAGGCAACCCTTGCCTCAACTTTTAAACACACACGTCCAGCCGCGACCTGCTCGGCACGAGGGGGAAGTCTGTGCGTGGCAGGGACTGCCAGCAGCCACATGCACACGCTGACACAGGTTCAGACTTCCCAGCTTCCTATGCGCTTTGTGTCATCGCCAAAACCACCAACGACTACTCTACTGCTGCGCTAGGCATGGCACAGATGGGGAAACTGAGGCGGGGCACATCTTATCCTAGTATCTCCAGGCAGCCCGGCTCTGGGCCCCCAATGGCTCTCAGCAGATGGGCACCATGTCGGAGGGGAGATGCCCAGCTCAGCCAGCTGTGTTCTCAAGTCAGCGTGCTCACCACAGTGGGTCCCCAAGTCCCCGGCCTCATCAGCTTCACTCCCCAGCTCCACCCCCGAGGCTCCAGCCTTCCTTCCCTGCCTTCCTCTAACGTGAAAGGTAAGAGCCAAGGGCAGGAGACAGGAAGGGTCGAGCTCACAGGCGGTGAGAACTGGGTCAATGCAAGTCCGCTGAGCCACTCTGGAGAGATGCCCAGGGAGCAAGCCAGCGGAGTTCTAGCTGTCACCCTGCAACGCTGCCTGTCACACACATGGACTGAGCCTAAGACAGGACAGGTACTAGCTTTATTAGTGATTCAACAAGACAGGAATTTAAAAAACAACAACCTCTGTTATTGTTAATCCTTAATAAACGAATGTTAGGATTACTTTTCAAACCCTTCCATCTGGGCATGCACCCCCACCCAAATGCCCTGAGCACACGTGGCAGCCACTCTGGGCGGCCCCCGTGCCCGCTGGCAGGCGGGGCGGCGAGGCTCCACCTACCGTCCATCTGCATCTTCTTTGGCTGCATGGAGGGGGAAGACATGGAAGAAGTGACCCGGAAGTTGGCCGGCAGCGTCTCTGCAGACCCAGCAGCCAGGCCGCGGAGGTCCTTGGGTCGGAACTTTTTCCTCCACGAGGGTGCTCTCCTGAAGCTCTTGTCGTCGTCCTGGCAGACGAAGAGGCGCGCGAGTAAAGCACAGCAGATGCATCCGCCGCCGTCTCTGCTCTACATGCAACGTAGCCCCTCGCTTCCCGGGCCCCGATGCCCACTCTGACAGAATTGCTGACCGTGCTGGGCAGCCCCACAAGAGACAAGGCTGGTCCCGGTCACCCCCTGCATTCCTACACCCGTCACCAGGGTCACACTTGCCTTACAAAAATAACTTTTATGGGAAATAACTCTTCCCTTGTCTTGGGAGGTTTTAAAATTTTCCATTTGGCTGTTTGTTCCTTCCTTTTACAGTGCTTGGGACTGGAGTGGGGGCTTCCCCAGGTGAGCCCCACGGCGGGGCTTGGGACTGGAGTGGGGGCCTCACCACGTGAGCCACCACAGTCGGGCCACACCAGGACAGCCCTTGTGGTTGAGTTTCTTTTTCAGATAGGGCCTCCTAGCTGACTTTGTCCCAGCCTGCTTCCCTCTGCTTCCAAAGCACTGGGAATTATAGGCTGACACTACCCAACCCTGGTTTTACAATGACATTCAAGATAGGAGCAAACTTGCATTCTATCAGGATATTGCCAACAAGTGCTATGTCTCTAGAGGTAGCTCTGATTCCCCATCAGACCCAACAAAAATGCCCCATTTTTATTTTTATTTTTATTTTTTTTTGCCAGTCCTGGGCCTTGGACTCAGGGCCTGAGCACTGTCCCTGGCTTCTTTTTGCTCAAGGCTAGCACTCTGCCACTTGAGCCACAGCGCCACTTCTGGCCATTTTCTGTATATGTGGTGCTGAGGAATTGAACCCAGAGCTTTGTGCATGCTAAGCAAGCACTCTACCACTAAGCCACATTCCCAGCCCTGGCTGCAGACATTTTAGGATGTAGAAATCATTTTTGAAGGAGATCAAAAATTAGCAAAAATGGGGTTGGAGGTGTGACTTGTGGTAGAGTACCTGCCCGGGAAATACAAGACCTGGAATTGTAGCCCCAATACCACAAAAAAATGGAATAAAATAATCAGCAAAAATGCAAATAATCTCAGCATCTGGAAGGCTGAAATAGGTGGAACCACAAGTTAAAGGCATATGACTATTTTATCAAAAACAGTCTTTTGTGTGCTGGTGCCAGGGCTTGAACCCAGGGCCTGAGCATTATCCCTGAGCCTTTTTTGCTCAAGGCTAGCATTCGACCACTTGGCCTACAGCTCCACATCCAGCTTTTAGGTATTTAACTGGAGATAAGAGTCTCAGGGACTATCCTGTCTCGGCTGGCTTCGAATCACGATCCTTAGATCTCAGCTTGTGAGTAGCACCAGTTGGCTGTGTGTGTATATGTATGTGGGATATATTAGGAGTTTACTTGCTAAGGAGTGTGTAAGATCAAAGTGCAACTCCTAAAGCGACATTACTTATACATGGTCCTAACTATAACAAAGAACCTTACTCACCATAAATTTAAGCAAACATACCAGGTGTCAGTGGCTCATGTCTATAATCCTAGCTACTCAGGAGGCTGAGATCTGAGAATCATGGCTTGAAGCCAGCCTGGGTAGGAAAGTCCATGAGGCTCTTATCTCTAATTACCAACAAAAAGCCAGAAGTAGAGCTGTGACTCAAGTGTTAGTTCACTAGCCTTGAGTAAAAAAGGTCAGGGTCAGCATCCAGGCTCTGAGTTGAAGCCCCAGGATTGGCACAAAAAAGCAAACAAACAAAAAGACCCTAGTACAACCCTGAGTAAAATTCAATGGTAGAGCACTGGCTTTGATCAACAGCATCACAAAAAACAAAAACAAAACCCCAACCAACCAAGCAGCAAAAATTCCAAAACCATTAGGCTGAAACTTACTTCATCAAACCTTCTGTCAGTTCCCATGACTAAAAGGTTGTTAAACTCTCTTTCCAAGACCGTGCGAGCCTGAAATAACAAAACCCCAAACCTTCATCAATGTAGTTTGAAAATTATTTACATAATGCAATTATTACTATTATTATTTTGTGCGACTTGAACTAGGACTTGAACTCAGGGCCTGGGCACTGTCTCTCAGCTTTTTTGCTCAAGGATGATGCTCTATAGCTTCACTTGAGGCTTTTTGGTAGTCAGTTAGAAATGAGTCTCACGGACTTTCCTGCCCTGGCTGGCTATCTTCCGTTTTCTGAGCAGCTAGAATGACAGGCATAAGCTACCAGCACCTGGTCCTGCATTTAGTTTTTAAATCAAGTGCCTTATAAAAGGCACTTACTGAACCAAGTGCCTGTGGCTCACACCTGTCATTCTAGCTACTAAGAGGCTGAAAGAGATCTGAGAACTGCGGTTTGAAGCCAACTCAGGCAAAAAAGTCAGTGAGACACTTATGCCCAATGACCACCAAAAAGCTAGAAAGGGAACTGTGACTCAAATGGTAGAGTTAGCACTTAAAAAAAAAAAAAAAAAAAAAGCTCAGGAAATGCGCCCAGGCTCTGAGGTCAAGCCCCAGAACTGGTATTAAATAAATAACTAAACAAATAAATAAATGGTATCAGTACTAGGAATGCACTGACTGATTCATGGTAATGCTTGAAATCAGCAACCTGGAACCCATAATGTGTTGGAAATTACAAGCTTTAGAGTGTGCTGTGTGGGTTGGTAGAGGTATTAGCAAAAGGTAAATAAAAATTTCCAAAATCTCAAATGTGTTCATGAGTCATGAAGAATTACATAAGAAAATTACCACAGAAGAAAATGAATGAAAACTTCCATGTGGCATACCTAAAAATATTTGTTTTAATCAGGACTACATATATCATTTTTCATATGCATACACTGGAATGAAAGTCTCCTTACTCTGTTGCTAAGAGCACATGCTTGCAATAGAAAATGAAAAGATAATAGAGAAAAGTCATGAAAGACAAAGCGTTTGATGATTTGGAACATTACTACAGATTACGAGAAGGGATTGCCAGTTGTCTGAGGGCTTTTTACCCTTTAAATAAATAACTCAATGTCTACCGTGGGAGCCCCGCTGAGTGGGGTAGAGATGCGGGAGGACGGGGTGTCACCTGTGTGTTCTGCGTGGGGATCTGCAGCAACAGGGCCAGTGCGCTGAAGTCGAAGGTTTCATCCAAGGCCAGCAGAGCTCCGTGGACGCCGCTCTCCACGAGGTTATTGGCGTATTCTTTGAGGCCGATGGACAGGATCCACCGCATCACTCGGTCGTTGCTCCAAACGAGCACATCTGAAAGAGTTGAGCAGGTGTCACTGCGGCCTCCCAACCTGCTTCCGCGCACACATTCCCGCCACGCAGGAGAAAGGGTCTCCGGTTCTGAAACCAGGCATGAGGCCCAGGGGCTGGAGATGCTGCCAGATAACAACCCGCAACCTGCTTCGCCCCATCATGCCAGGCAACATTTCTGCTAATTATTGCACAAAGCCATGTAGGGTAGTTAAGAGGAGCAAAGTTGAACTGGGTATCCTGGCACTTGCTGGCAGTTCTAGAGACTCTGAAACCGAGGCCAGGAGTTCGGACCAGGTAGAACTTGATTTTTAAAAAGGGTGGGGAACTGGGCACTGGTGGCTCGTGCCTGCAATCCAACTCAGGAAGCTGAGATCTGAGGATCACAGTGTGAAGACAGCCCAGGCAGGAAAGTCCATGAGACTCTTCTCTCCAATTAGCCACCAAAACACTGGACTTGAGAGATAAAGCTTAGGGACAGTGTCTTGGCCGAGTTCAAGTCCCAGGGCTGGCATTAAAAAAAACAAAAACCCACATCCTACTTGAGTGAGTCCTTATAGTTGAAGGTTTTTTGAAAAAATTGGAATTTTCGGGGCTGGGGATATGGCCCAGTGGCAAAAGTGCTTGCCTCATATCCATGAAGCCCTGGGTTCAATTCCTCAGCACCACATATATAGAAAATGGCCAGAAGTGGCGCTGTGGCTCAAGTGGCAGAGTGATAGCCTTGAGCAAAAAGAAGCCAGGGACAGTGCTCAGGCCCTGAGTCCAAGGCCCAGGACTGGCAAAAAAAAATTTTAAATGGCATTTTCTATGTTCCCTTCAGAATACTATTGTCAAGGGAGATACAGTAGTTTTTTTGTATTTTGAGACAAGGCCTGTCTCACTTGGGTCTAACACAGTGTCTCCAGCAGCACTTCCTGCAGCCTTGTAAGTAGGGAATGAAGTTGCTGTGGATGTCCTACTTCCAGAGAGAAGGACAGGATAAGGGGCCAGGCCCAGGCAGGACGGAACCACAGCAGCTAAGATGCAGGCACGTTCACAGTCTCCACAAAGGTTCCTTCCCAACACAGAAGGAGCTGCTCAGTTAGCCTGGGCATCTTGCTTCACTTTTAACACCTTGAACACTTTCAAACTCTCTCCATTTATTTTCCAGCCAGGATCTCGCTATGTAGCCCAAGAGGGCCTCAAACTCAATTCTCCTGCCTCGGCCTCCTGAGTACCGGTATAACAGGGGCATGTCAACATGCTCAACTCTTCCACTTTAAAAAGAGGAAAACTTCATGTATCCACACATTGTAGACCTTGGAGATTTTTACAATTCAATTTGCTCTCGTTGATATCTAAGTCCTATATTACTGATTACCCATCACTTTCAGAAACAGAGTTTACCACTTATATAACAAGAAAGAACTAGCTAGGTGCCAGTTGCTTAAGCCTGTAATTAAATACTAGCTACTCAGGAGGCTGAGATCTGGGGATCATGGTTCAAAGCCAGCCCAGGTAGGAAAGTCTGCAAGACTCTTATCTCCAACTAGCCACACACACATACACCAAAAAACCAAAAACCAAAAAACAAAACAAACAAAAAAACCGGAAGTGGAGCTGTGGCTCAAATGGTACAGCACTAACCTTGAGCACATAAGCACACACACACACACACACACACACACACACATGCACGTGCACATGCACACACACAGAGCCATTTCATTTCCAAAGCCTTTTCTGGTAGGAGGCCACATGCATGCACTGTTGAAGTATCACACTTCAAAATGACTTTATCATGAGTAAATTGTCCTTCAGGTATGCCACCCTGCACATGACCACCGAGCTACAGTTAAGCAGCACAGCCCTCTCAGTGTGTGTGTATCCAGATCTCCCAGATGGGACAGAAAGGAATGTGGACCAGCCCGTGGAGAGGATGCAGGTGAGCATGGAGTGTCCTGAACAGCACCTGGTGGGCCACCCCCCACCCCCCGCCCCGTAACTGCTTCACCAGGGCTTTCCCACCATGGCAAGTGTCATCACTGACTTCCTGACCGCCCAGGCTCCCTCCTGGGCAAATGGAATGTCCCTGTCCCTGGAGGGGTGGTGCGAGGGAAGCAGAAGGTCCCCGCAGGACTCCCTGCTCCTCCTTCAAGGACTGGCTGGAAGCTGTGTGGGCCCGTGTCCCCTGCTCTGAGAAAGAGCCACATAATGCTCTTTGTGCTACCGCAGTCCAGTGAGCAAGCAGCGGGGACCCCACCACCCCAGTTCTGCTGTGTTCCATCTAGTAAGTAGGCACGGCCTTTATGAGTGAGAAAATGCGTGCTGTACACAACAAAAGGAAAACTAAAGTCACAGGAAAAACACCACCCACGTACTCAAGATCTGCCCAAGCTTTCAAGAGCATTCCTCCCCCTGTCCCTCCCTCCCAGCATCATGCTGGCCGGCACCCACCCTAGGCCATTGCAGAACAAGCAGCGGCAGAGACCACCAACCACAGCCGACTTACCTTTTACTTCATTCTGACTCTCTTCTCTTTTTCTTTCCAGTTCCTTACGGTCATAATTTAACCTTCTCAGGCACATAATTCCACACTGGAAACTGTTTCTATTTACAGGAAGAAAGAAAAACGTTGGGTGGCAACTGTAAAGAGTCCCTTTTGGGGTCCACGAGCAGGACCTTTGCACTGACTGACCTGTGGAAGCTGTCCACCATTTTCAGCTGTCCCCGCAGGTCCTTCTTGGTCAGGTGGTCCAGCATCCTGGCATCCACGAGGCACTCCATGAAGTAGCTGCGGTACTGCGGGAGCCCCAGGCTGGGCAGCCACTCGTTGCCAATCCACTCATGGTTCATGTCCCCGTAAGCGAGTGTCTGCTTGGAAGAAACGAGAGCTATTAGGCTCAGATTCTTAACCCACTCCACGTTCCACTATAGATGAACGACAACAACGCTCTCAATTTCCAAATGGAATTGATCTCTGCCCCCACCTTTTAAATTTGTTAGTAAAATTTCACATAAAAGGAATCATACCATTAAGAACTTGCAATTCATTTGAGATAAATTTAACAAACCACACTAAAACTGTAACTACCAATAAATTCTCTTTCTTAAATAGTTTTGATTGCAATAACATAACAAGAAACGGTCACGACTCATGAACAAGTTTGAAGGATCAATTCACCTTTCCTCATTGAAATGATCTCTGTCTGGTTTTAATTTTAATACTTTTGCTTTCCTAGATAAACCATCTCTCATTATTTCAACCTTAGTGGTTAATTGAAGAATAGTTTTAGAAAAGTGTTAAACCAATGGCTAACAGGACCGAATTGGGAAACAAGCAAATATACGATTGTAATCAGAATACAAATATTACCAGGAGACTTCAACTCTCTTCCTGAGGAATGGGAGGAGGGGAGGAGGGAGGAGAGGAGACTCATGACAGATGGAGACTAAAGCAACACTATCAGCCAACTTAACCTGCTTGTGCCTTATAGAGTCCCCACCCAGCGGAGTATTCGTTAGGTAATTAATTAACGACTTAGAGGGATCCTGCCACGCTACCTGGCTGGAGTGCAGAGGCCACTCACAGACTCGCTCCCACTCCTGACCACCGACGGGAGCGCAATACCGGTGCCAAACTTAGCAACTGATGGGCGCAGTGCACTACAGCCTCACACGCCTACCATCAAGCGGTCCTTCTGCCTCAGCCTCCCAAGCAGGTGGGACTCAGACATGCCCCCATGCCTGGTTTCAGAACATACCTCGGTTGTATGTGTGGTTCTGGGGATTGAACCCATAGCTTCACACGTGCTAAGCACACATTCTACCACTGGTCTTAGTATACTTACACTCTAAAATCAAACAGTGTGTATTCTCTGACCTCAAGAGAAGTAACTTAGGAATCAACAAGCCAGGTGCAGTGACACACACCTGTAGCTCCAGCTACTCAGGAAGCTGAGACAGGAAGACTGCTTAAGCCCAGGTATTGGAGGCCAGCCTAGGCAAAGTAGTGAGACCCTGTCTTAAAAAAAGACAAATAAATAAAAAGTAAAATATCTACAAAACCACCATAATAGCCCATGCAAAAAACTTAACAAAACATTAGCAAATCAAATCAATAATATATTAAAATAGAAGCTACAGCCAAGGATACATAGAAACCCAGGTTGAGTCAGTATTTGGTGGGAAAAATAGTAAAAATTTCCCCATGAATAGACTGACAAATCGGACTATGTCACTACAAACACGTGTGCAAGTGCCACACTGAAATTGATACGCAACTAACGTATGCTAATGGAAACAAGAAAGATGCAGGAAAAACCCCATCACCCACCAAGCCCCACGAGCTGCAGGGATGGACGTATACTTGGGGGGAGGCCAGAGGCGCTCCCTACGACGAGGCACCAAGCATCAGCACTGCCCCTCAAGTTCTGGTCCTTGTCACAGAAAAGGAAAAGGCAGAACAGTCGTAGGAGGTGGAAAGAACACAGTTCCTTTGGCGGAGCAGATGGCACCATTACCAGTACGGAAAAGGAGCCTGTGAAATTAGCTGGCAACACTATGCCATGAGTCAGCAAAGGTGCACAATACACAGTCCCGACGACAGCTACTTCATCACAGCAATAATGGCTGCATCCCAGAATGCAGGCCTGGGCGGCACGAGGAGCCAGGCGCGAGGGGCCCCCGCACACCACGGGAAGGCCCTGTGCCCTCTCCATCATGCCCACAGGAGCCCCGCACAGCCTGCGGCACCCTCCCACTCACTTTGCCTCTGCCTTTCACAGCGGCCTCGCCAGTCCCACGCGAGAACAGAACGGTGGAAAGCTAAGGAGGAGGTTCCAAGTCTCACAGGAAATGCTCGTGACTTCCTCTGAAGAAGCAGAGGGAGGGGCGGCCGTGGGGGGAGGCTCGGAGGTGCTCCCTCTCGAGTCCTCAGTTGGTGGGCGTGGCCAGCATCTGTGAGGTGAAGGGAAGGAGAGGAAGGCAGCGTCCTCTCCCTCCTCCTCACTTGCACACATCCACCTCTACCCGCGGGCGTGGCCGCGTCCCCTGCCAGCCTTCGGGAGGAAGGGAGCACACAGCACAGCGGGCTACGGCTGGCCACACGGTGGAGACCCAGGGCAGGGCTGCAAGGGCCAGCCAGCTCTGTGCTCCACCAAATGTTGAGCACGGCAGAGCAGGAGGCTCGGCGGTCCCGCAGCTGCAGCAGGGGCGGGGGGGGGGGGGGATATGGGGATGGCGTCTCGCGGCTGGGGGTACTCTTCTGACTCGCACAGTGACAGCAGCCATGGCTCTGAGGTCGCCCGGCACTGAGAGGCCCCGAGAGACTTTCTGGCTGAAGAAAGGTGGTGGACAGCAGAGCCACTGGGGCTTCCTCAGGACATAGACAGTGAGCTTCTAATTCTAGCATCCCCTGCACCACCCTCGCTTTAAAAGATAAAAATGAGGGCTGGGGATATGGCCTAGTGCTTGCCTTGTATACATAAAGCCCTGGGTTCAATTCCCCAGCACCACATACACAGAAAGTGGCCAGAAGTGGCACTGTGGCTCAAGTGGCAGAGTGCTAGCCTTGAGCAAAAAGAAGCCAAGGACAGTGCTCAGACCCTGAGTTCAAGGTCCAGGACTAGCCAAAAAAAAAAAAAAAAATGGGATCTGACACACTTGTATTCATACTGCCGTTGCAAAGCATGCTACTCTTCTTCAATCTGCACTTTCACGTCTGCAATGCACACTGCTGCTCACACTGAAGTGAGACGTCTGTCTTGTATGTACATGTACAACGTGTAAGGAAGGCCAAGTTGGCCCTGGCTAAACTTGCTGACGGACACTGCACGGCTGACTTGGTAAAGGAAAACCAGAAAACCAGGTTTTCTAGGTGCTCTCTTCCCTTGTTAAAAAACAAACAAGAAGGGGTACCACCAACTGCACCCGAGAAGTCCGAGACAGAGAAACAGCGGCTGTTTCGGTGGGGCCTGCCATCAGGGGAGCTCCGAGCAGCGCCGGGGAGGAGGAGACACCGACACACTCGCTGCCGAGTGTGGAAGGGAGCTGTGCAGCTCCGGGAGCTCAAGAGTTGGCAAAAAAACTCAAATATACACAACACAAGAAGAGGCTGAATTTCTGAGAATCAATCCCCTTAGTAAGATCTTTCAATCAACATGCTCCTAGCAGTAAAACACCAGCATAAAGACAGAGGACAAGGAGCTATGCTAACATTGGGTTTGGAGAGTTCACTCAGGCTTTTCTACCAGTAGGTATTGGAAGTAAAGTCACAAGGAGTACCAGGTACAGAATCTCAAAAACTACCCAAGCCAGGAACTTTGTGTAAAAGGCCCTATGATAAACAAAGTGACTTACACTAATTAAAAGTTATTACCATAGTGCCCTATGAGAAATGTTCAAAATTGTCCATGAGACGCACTTCAATCCTATGTGTTGCTTGACTGATGCTTTCAAATAATTAATACTACAAGTACATTAAAACTAAAAATATCCAGAAATGCAAGTGGCACATTTTCACACTCAGGTGCTTTTTGTTGCTCACACACAGAGTGAAGAATAGAGTATAGAAAGACTCCAACCTGAGCCCAGCTTCCCTCCTCATCTTCCTGACGGTAGGTGGTTAGGAATGCAAGAGAACACAACTATTAGTATTGGTGAGCTGTGGTGGTATCAGTGGTTAGCTGTGCAGGAAACCGGGTAAAGCAGTCGAGTATGATAGCATCATGCAAATCCATGCAACCCAACCATCCCATGTTCATGCAAGTTGCAGACTTTCCATGCCAAGCCATCCATGAAAGGAGAAAGCCAGGGTGACACAATCACAACAGAGGCAAACACCGAGGTTCTTCAAAAGGAGAGAGAAATTAAGCCCATCCTAAGTGATCAAGTCTGCTATTTTAAGTTACTGACAAAATCCAGAACACATACAGATACTATTTTACACGTTTAGCTAATAACCTAAGGGAGCGCTTATCTTCAGTAGCACTGAAAAGGGACACAACAGGGCAAACGACCACGGAGCACAAGCACCAGGGAGCGTGAGCGAGGGCCGCGGCTTGACTAACCGTTTGTGGCGTGGCTGCGAGCGTTTCCATCTCTTCATGAGTTAACCAGACATTTCCTGTGGTCTAAGGTGACCCCGTCCACCAGCCACATCCAGGGCCAGGGAAGCGTGACAAAGAGGAGAGGGGCACACACATAAGACGCAGCCCAGAGAGGGAGCCCTGAGGCAAAGGCCACCCTTCATAGGAAACCAAGCCCGCCCCAGGACAAAGCCACACCCAGTGAACACTGCCATTGACAAATGCCACCTCGCTTACCTCAGCAGTTAAGCAAACAGAAGAGAGGAAAACACGCTTTATACTTCTGAAAGTTTGGCACCATCCTCCCAGTTATTAACAGTAAGACTTAACAGTCTCTCCGGGCGGAAGGTGGAACACTTTATGCACAAGGCCCTGCACTGGATCCCCAGAGCCACAAAAGAAAACTTGGAAACCCAAAAAGCAGCTTCCCCATGGTGGATTCAGGAGGAGTCCCAGCTGCTTTTGTCAGGGCGAGGCCCACAACTAGAGAGCCCACAGGCTCAGGGCAGGGCACCACCCAAGAGGAGGAAACCCAAACAGCAGCCATGGCCCCCTGACTGCTTCCAGGAGCAGCGGCCACGCAGTGCCCAGTAGTGCCCATGGCACCTGCACATCAGTTACGGTCACACGAACGTTACAACGTGCACCCAGGTTAGAAAGCGTGTTTCTGGAAAAAGAGGTCTCTCGGCCAGAGGCAAGAAGAATGGCTCAGTGCTCATTTCTTTTTTTTTTTTTTTTTGGTTGGTCGTGAGACTTGAACGTGGGACCTGGGCACTGTCCCTGAGCTCTGGTGCTCACCGCCATACCACTTGAGCCACAGCGCCACTTCTGGTTTTCTGGTGCTTAATTGGAGATAAGAGCCTCATAACTTTCCTACCCAGGCTAGTTTTGAACTGTGATCCACAGCTCTCAGCCTCCTGAGTAGCTAGGATCACCAGTGTGAGCCACCAGCCCCTTGGCCCATAATTTTCTTTATTTTGGTGTCCGTACCGGGGCTTGAACACAGGGCCTTCAGCTCTCACTTGGCTTTTTCACTCAAGGTTTGCACTCTATCACCTGAGCCACAGCTCCACTTTTTTTTCCCTGCTAACTAATTGGAGATGAGTCTCAATGACTTTTCTGCCTGGCTGGCTTTGGAACCATGATTCTCAGATCTCAACACCTCCTGAATAGTTATAGGTGTCAGCCACCAGGCCCAGCATCATTTCCATAATTCTTCTGCTAAGAAAAAACAACTAGAGAAAAACCCCTCAACCTATATATTACAAAGTAACAGCAGCCTGGGATCAGGTCTTAGAGTTCTTCCCTCCAGAGTAGACTAAGGCAAGGGTGGAAGCACCCAATGTGCAAAGTCTCAACTTTGCCAACGAGAGGACCAGACCTCATCTTTGATAATCATCCACCAGAATTCGCCAGAATGTAACGTGAACTCAGGGCCTTGAGTAAAGGAAGCTCAGGGACAATGCCAAGGCCCTAAGTTCAAGCCCCAGGACTGGCAAAAATAAATGAATAAAATAAACATAATGGTAGTAGAGTCTGGGGGGTTAATTAAAGAAATCAGGCAGCGGAAGCTGCATATCTTAAGAAAATTATGCAGTGGGAAGTACCTAACATATACTCGTGATAGGTCACTCCTGGACTCACAGTCCAAAGGAAATTTATAGCAAGCTCTAGGGAGCAAGGTGAACGAAAATATGTTTTGGAAAAGTTCTGATTTTTAACTTTATTTTTATCATAAAGGTACTATACAGAGAGATTACAATTACCTGAGTCAGGTAATGAGTACATTTCCTTCTGTATAGTCTTCCCTCCCCTCATTCTCTCCCAGTCCTTCCTGTCTCCACCCACAGTTGTATAGTTCACTTTCATCAGTGCACAATCCTACTTTTATGAAGTCTACAGTCTCAAAAGGATTCAGCCCTTGGGGAGGGAGCATTAGGGACCCTGACCCTATATTTATATTTAAATAAAAATCTAGTTGGGGGCTGGGAATATGGCCTAGTGGCAAGAGTGCTTGCCTCCTATACATGAAAAGCCCGGGGTTTGACTCCTCAGCACCACATATATAGAAAACAGCCAGAAGTGGCGCTGTGGCTCAGGTGGCAGAGTGCTAGTCTAGCCTTGAGCAAAAAGAAGCCAGGGACAGTGCTTAGGCCCTGAGTCCATGCCCCAGGATTGGCAAAAAAAAAATTTTTTTTTAGTTGGGTGCTGGTGGTTCATGCCTATAATCCTAGCTATTCAAGAGGCTGAGATCATAGTTTGAAACTAGCCTAGGCAGGAAAAGTCCATGAGACTCTTATCTCCAATTGATCACCAAAAAGCTAGAAGTGAAGCTGTGGCTCAAATCCTAGAGTGTTAGCTTGAGCAAAAATGTCAGGGACAGCGCCCAGGCCTTGAGTTCAAGCCTCAGGAGCATCACACATACAAAAAAATAAAAACATTTACACTCTAAAATCTGATTAGCCAGTATCCTTATAGTGCAAACAGTAATTATGAATTACAAAATAAGTAGAAAATATTAAAAGTACAGGGCTGGGAATATGGGCTAGTGGCAAGAGCGCTTGCCTCCTAACACATGAAGCTCTCGGTTCGATTCCCCAGCACCACATATATGGAAAACAGCCAGAAGGGGCGCTGTAGCTCAGGTGGCAGAGTGCTAGCCTTGAGCAGGAAGAAGCCAGGGAAGTGCTCAGGCCCTGAGTCCAAGGCCCAGGACTGGCCAAAAAAAAGTACAAAGTATATACATGAAATACTAATTTTTATTTTTTTCTTCCTTGAAAAGCCTTGTACTAACTCAAGTTTGATATATCCAAATTTATTTATTGATTTGCCAGTCCTGGGGCTTGAACTCAGGGCCTGAACACTGTCCCTGGCTTCTTTTTGCTCAATGCTAGCACTCTACCATTTGAGCCACAGCGCCACTTCCACCTTTTTTCTGTGTATGTATTGCTGAGGAAATGAATCCAAGGCTTCATGCATGGTAGGTGAACCTTCTACTTCTAAGCCACATTCCCAACCCTAAATGCAAATTTAAATTTATCAACTTCGATTGTTTTCTTTGGGTGTGTATGTGTGTGTGTGCTTGTGCGCACGCGCATGCATGCGCTCAAGAGCACCTGAATCTGGGATCCTGAAGTCAGCTTGGGCACTGTTTCTGAGTTTTTGTGCTCAAGGCTAGCACTCTACCACATTTTAACCACAGTACCATTTTGGGCTTTTTTGCTGGTTAACTTAGTCTCATGGACTTTCCTGCTCAGGCTGGCTTCAAATGCAATCCTCAGATCTCAGCCTCCTGAGTAGCTAGGATTACAGGTATGAGTCAACAGTTCCTGGCTCCTTTTAGCTGTGTAATAACTTCTTTTGGGGGGGAAGGGGTGGATTTGGTTGTGGGGCTTGAACTCAGGGCCTGGGCACTGTCCTTGAGCTCTTTATACTCAAGGCTAGCACTCTACTACTTAAGCCACAGTGCCACTTCTGGCTATTTCTTTTTTTTTTTTTGGCCAGTCCTGGGGCTTGGACTCAGGGCCTGAGCACTCTGCCACTTGAGCTACAGCGCCACTTCTGGCCATTTTCTGTATATGTGGTGCTGGGGAATCGAACCCACGGCCTCATGTATATGAGGCAGGCACTCTTGCCACTAGGCCATATCCCCAGCCCCACTTCTGGCTATTTCTATATATGTGGTAGCGAGGAATTGAACCCAGGGCGTTGTGTAAGCACTCTACCACTAGACCAAACTCCTTTAAAAAAAAAAAAAAAAAGAGGTCTTTCTGGCCAAGAATGTTGTCCAGGCTGGTCTCAAATTCACAGTGTGGTCCAGGTGGCCTTGAACTCTGAATCTCCCCTACCTCGGTATCCCATGTAGCTGCCACCTAATTATAAGCATCTGTCAGCATATCTGGCTCTAGTTAAGTTTCCACAAAAGCTTGTTTTTGGTGTACTAGTAGGGGTTGAACCGATGGCCTTGTGTGTGTTAGGCAAGCATTCACCCACTGAGTTACATTCTCAGCCCAAAGCACTGTGTAAAGTTAAGTTCTTTAGACCACTCACTTCCCACAAACTAAAAGCCATACTAAACTTGAATACTGATATTTTAGGCTAGAACTGTCCTGGGTGTGATTCTGAAGACTTGGGAAGCAAGGCAAGGATGCTGCTCCCTTCTTCCCCAGGGCTTACCGTCCTGGATGTGGGTGGGGCAGACGGGCTGGTCAGCGACATGATCTCCTGGATGGCCAGCCGGAGCTTCAGCCTGTGTAGGGGGTTGCTGATGCCAATCTCCCGCTGGATCTCCGTGTCAGACAGAGCTGACATGATGGCTCCACTTTTAACATTTGCTCGGCAGGCTGCCACATACCAGGCAGGCATCCCAACCCAGAGCTGGAGGCAGGAACAAAGAGGCCAGAATGTCAGGCATACAGCGCAGGGTGCACACACAAGTTCACAAGACAGAGCATATAAAAGGGAAGTACCTCTAGCCACACCACCACGGTGGGCCCGTCCCACTGAGCAAAAGGTAAGCCTTGCCTTCGGGCTTCCTCCAGCAACTCGTGCCTATGATGAAATGCATTCAAAAGAATCACTGTTAGATGCGAGTCTGAGCGAGTTCATGGATGGATTCCTTTGAGCCTTTCAACAATGTAACGATGCCAGATGCTGGCGGCTCATGCCAGTTATCATAGCTAATCAAGAGGTTGAGATCTAAGAATTGTGGTTAAAAGCCAGCCGGGCAAGGAAATCTTGTGAGACTCATCTCCAGTTAACCAGCAAAAAGCCAGAAATGAGGCTGTGGCTCCAGTGGGAGAGCACCAGAGAATAGACAGTGCCAAGTTCAAGCTTCAGGACCACCCTCCCCACCAAAGCCTAACAATACAACTTGTCATTGTTCCCCTTTAACAGTCTCTACAGCCTTATGGAATGGCTATTTTGTCTCTTTGTTTCTTTCCTCTCCCCTCACAATCCCCCACGAAGGTCAGTTTTACACACATTCCGAGAATGTCTGTGTGAGGACATCTTGGCTGACACAATGAATCATCTCACAGAACCCAACAAGTACATTGGGGATAAACACAACTACTATTCCTTCTTAAATAACGTCTAGCAAGAAGAAACTATACCTGGATCAGGACATGGGCACTCATCTCTGTGAGAGCCTTCAAAAAAAAGGTAAAGTGTAGGTTCCTTTTTTGGTTGGTCATGGGGCCTGTCCCTGAGCTTTTTTTCTCAAGGTTAGCACTCTTCCACTTTCCCTTATGGTTTTCTGATGGTTAACTGGAGATCAAAGTCTCACAGACTTTCCTGTTCAGCCTGGCTTTGAACCACAATCCTCAGACCTCAGCTTCCTGAGTAGCTAGGATTACAGGTGTGAGCCACTGGCACCTGGCTGTAGAGTGTGTGTGTGTGTGTAGAGTGTGTGTGTGTGTGTGTGTGTGTGTGTGTGTGTTTCCAGTCCTGGGGTTTGAACTCAGGGCCTGAGCACTGTCCCTGGCTTCTTTTTGCTCAAGGCTAGCACTCTGCCACGTGAGCCACAGCGCCACTTCTGGCTTTTCTGTTTATGTGGTACTGAGGAATCAAACCCAGGGCTTCATGTATGGTAGGCAAGAACTTTACCACGAGTCCACATTCCCAGCCCCAACAGGCTTCCTTTCTAAAAGAAGCCTAAATCCCAACAGCTCCTTCAGTGCAGAGGGACCAAGGGCACAAGAATGCAAGAGAGGGGCTGGGAATATGGCCTAGTGGTAGAGTGCTTGCCTCGTATACGTGAAGCCCTGGGTTCCATTCCCCAGCACAATGTATATAGATAATGGCCAGAGGTGGCGCTGTGGCTCAAGTGGCAAAGTGCTAGCCTTGAGCAAAAAGAAGCCAGGGACAGTGCTCAGGCCCTGAGTCCAAGGCCCAGGACTGGCCAAAAAAAGAATGCAAGAGACCAGCCTTGTGGCTAGAAGTACAAAGGAGGCAGGCCTGCCACATACTGTGTCACAAGTCAAAATACTCTACAGGGCTCAGTGGCAAGCTCAAGACGACACTAGAAGCTCAGTGTATCTTATCTACTTCCACCAGTTAGAAATGAAAGGCCTGGAAGGCAGGTCAGCATTAGAGCAGAAATAGGTACATTTAATCTGCCTGCAGACACACCCTCATGTCAATTTGACTTCTCTTTGGTATGGAGAAATGAACCCAGGGCCTTGTGCAGGCTAAGTGTACTCTACCACTGAGCTAAATACACAGCCCTTCCTCCCAGTCACCGGCTTGTGGTCCCAGGATCAAGGCTATACCCTGCCCCCAGCCCAGAGACAGCATCCCTCACATGCTCTCGACAGAGCTAGATGCTCTTGATAGAAGGGACAGAGAAGACACTGACGTCTGGGGAAAGCAGGGCCATGGGGAGGACAGGGGCCACCAAGGCCACCAGACTAGAAAGACGGTCTCAGAAGCTCAGTGTAGACCAGAGCCCGGGGTGACTGAGGGCACCCCATAGCAGGCCGCCCTCATAGAGCGTGTACTCCACAAGGAGAGGCAGGAGGAGCTCTGTGCTAACGCTGCACAGGGAGCTCAAGCGCAGGCCTGCTCCAGCTATGGAAGAGAAAGAAGTCTGGCCTCGGGGCCCTGGCTAGATCACGGTGAGCACCTCAGCACCACAGCAAACCCAGTGCCTCGTAAAGCATGACACAAGCTGGCCAGCAAGCTTGCCCAGGCCTGGCATACTCTTCTGGTACAGGTACTACCTGTATCAACTTGGAAGTCATGGGCACCCCCTCATGGCTGGTGCTAACTCCCAAGTCAGAGTACCCTCTCAGGTAGCTGACAATGTAGCCAACAGCATTGAGAGACACAAACTTTTATTCTTATGTCCAGAGTGCTCAAGCAGGGCTAGCAAAGGCCTTGGTGATAAAGTACTTAACTAACACACCAAGGCCCTACGTCCCAGTCCCAGCACCCAAGAAAAAAAGAGAAAGAATAATATCCAGTGTTCAACTATACTGTGCATCTGCACAATGCAATACTTTTCTGGATGTCAAACTTTTCTTATTCGTTTTTATCTGTCAGGGGGCTTGAACTCAGGGCCTGGGTGCTACTCTTGAGCTCCTTTTGCTCAAGGCTAGCATACTACCACTTTTGAGCCATCACTCCACTTCTGGTTTTCTGGTGATTAATTGGAGAAAAGGGCCTCACAGACTTTCCTGCCTCGGCTGGATCCTCAGATCTCAGCCTAGGATTATAGGCAGGAATCACCCGCACCCAGCTAAACTACTCATTATTGTAACTAGAGACATTTTCACTGAAATCAATGTTATTCCAGTTCACTGACAGGCAATGGTGTCAGCTGTAGTCAGATGAGCAACCTTTGTACTTTGAAGCATCCCTTATTTGCTAGCCAGTGTATTTCAGAACCTACACATGCTCTCCACACCTGGCTATAAAGACTCAACCGAGACACAATCACAGTCACACAGAAAGGCATCTGAACACCATGGCCACGCAGTCAGGCATGTGAACTCCACGGCCACACAGTGGGCAGAGATCAGAACTCCACGGTTCAGGAAAACCTTGCCCTATACCACCACAGATGCACAGGCACGTGTGTGCACAAGCACACACACCCGGCCCAGGCTCAATCATGCGCTCATTTATCCTCACCCAGCTAATACTCAGGAACATCTCCTGAGGGCCGGGAATGTGGCCTAGTGGCAAGAGCGCTTGCCTCCTACACATGAAGCTCTCGGTTCCATTCCCCAGCACCACATATATAGAAAACGGCCAGAAGGGGCGCTGTGGCTCGGGTGGCAGAGTGCTAGCCTTGAGCAGGAAGAAGCCAGGGACAGTGCTCAGGCCCTGAGTCCAAGGCCCAGGACTGGCAAAAAAAAAAAAAAAAAGAACATCTCCTGAGAATTATAAAATGTATTTCAGAGAAATAATGCATTTTTGGCAAGTTTATGCTATTTTCTTCTCGCACATGAAACACAGGATGCAGGGTGGAATGAGAAAGTCACACTGCCAGAGACTATGCTGTGATAAAACACCTTTGCTAAGAGGTCAAAGGCCCAGTTTCATATGAAGCTACAGAAGGCCAAAAACTACCCAAATTATTATATTATTATTAGCACTAGTGCCCGTCCTAGGGCTTGGACTCAGGGCCTGAGCACTGTCCTTGGCTCCTTTTTGCTGAAGGCTAGCACTCTACCACTTGAGCCACAGCACCACTTCTGGCTTTTTCTGCAGATGTGGCACCGAGGAATTGAACCCAGAGCGCCGTGCATGCTAGGCAAGCACTCTACCACTCCATCTCTCAACAAGACAACTTCCTGTGGCCAACTGGGAACCTATGCGAGGGCTTTTAAAGTGAGTCCTCCGGAAAGTATAAAGTTCCGAAGGCTGCAGTTACTCTTTCAAAAGATACTGCACGTACATAGGTATGTGCTGTGCTTAATAAACAAACGTTTATGTATAAGCAGCAAAAATCTCAACACTGTTGACCCTGGAAACTGCTCAGTGAGATACAAAGGTAATAAAAACTTACTTTTTCTGAAGTTTGCGGTTTTTCTCAGCCTGACCTCCCAACTTGCTGAGCCCTAAGGCATCTTGAGATGAGTTTTCTGTCTCTGAGAGAGCAGCTGTGAGGAAAGAGAACCCAAGGTAACTCCCAGCAGGCAGGAGGCAGGCAGCTCTCTGCCACGCACACAACAGTAAGTAATGCGTGAGGCTGTTTCCAACCAAACACATAGAACCGCAACTCGTTTCTGAATTGCTAACTGTTCCTAGCAAGTGGACAAAAGCAGCAATCGAGTCTCTGGTTCACATCAGCACTGACGAATGGGACAATGGGTCCAGCCAATGGCACACAGGCATGGGGTGAGAGCCCACCCCACGCTTGCTGCAAACTAACCAACCTTGTCCTGGGGACTCTTTGCCCATCTGTCCAGGCCGGCCCTTTTCCTTCTTGCCAAACAAGCGGCCAATAGAAGACTTGATGCCTTTCTTCTTTGGGGCTTTATGGAGGGAGTCCTGGCTGCTGTTGCTGCTGCTGGGGTTGCTCACAGGGCCATCCTGGGAGCCTGTCGAGCTTCAAGGAAAGAAATCAGGTCTTTGTCATATGCCTTATCACAACGCTCCAATCACAGGCACTACAGAGGTGATTTTTTCCCCCTTCGGGTTTTTTTTTTTTTCAGGCAAATCTTGGTATGTATTCACCCAAGACATAGGAATACAGCCATGCGCCACCATGCTCAGCCAATGGCTCAGCTTTCTGTTTCTTTCTAAAGCATAGTAGTAACGAGGAGATTCATGGTGACATTTCCCCACATGCATATAATGTACCCCCAATCAAATATACCCCCCTCTATCAACCCCTCTCACTCTCCTCCCATCTTCTTCAAACAATTCTGACAGGCTTCATTGTTCTATTTTTATTCACACATATAAACTACTTCTACTCTCTTTGCTCTCTGCCGCTTCCCAACTACCCCTGGAGCCAGTAGCTACTTACTTGCTACTTATTCTTTGTTTCCATTATTTTTTAGTGCATATTAATTGTACAAAGGGGTTCTACCATGGTAATTCATATGCACCTATAAAATTCAGTCAGATTAACCTTGTCTATTGCTCTTTCTGGCATTGCTTGGTGGAGACATGGTGTTGAAGTTGGAGATTATCCAGTTTCAGCCTCCCTAACTGGGATTATAGGCATAAGCCACCACACCCAGCTTACTATGCACTTTGAATACTTGTTTCTCAGACCTAAGAAACCTTTCCAGTCTCTCTTACGCGATGTATGATGCTCTATAACGCAGCCACGGCTCAAAGAACACCAGTTTCTGAAGCCAAGATTTCTTGTCCGGCGGTACTCCCTTTTGGAGCAGGCCTGGACCAACGGGCTGACCCAGGATCCCCACTGATGGTCCTTCTCAGGAGCCTCCCTCATCCCTCATCCCGTGAGAGCTGCTCGCAGGCCCAGAGTTGAGGGCTGGCAGCAAGAACACAGCCTTGGAGAGAGGGCAGCGCTCCTGCCCCCTCAGCAGCTGTGTGACCACCGGCATGGTGTGCCCTCCCCTAGCACGGCCTCACCCAGCAATGGCAGGATGGCAGCCCAGGGTGGGGAGCAAGAAACAGAGGGTTGAGATGGCATGCAGTTCTCAACCACACATAATCTGAGGGCGTGCAAGGACGCGAGGGGAACTGGCTATCCACAGCGGGGCATACTCGACATCAGCAATAGAAAATTCACAAAGCTGACAGTTGAAGGAATCTGAAGTAACAAAAGCTGACTTCACCTGACACCCTGCTTTCCAAACTCTGGCCACACAGAAGAATCTCCTGCTGGGGGCCAGGCCGGGCCGGCAGTGGCAGCCTTCCCAGGGTTAACATTCAGCAATGACAGCTCAGCAGCAAATGCTAGTAACTGTTTGAACCCAAGGCCTTGTACTTACTAAGTAGGGGTGACACAACTTAAGTCACACTTCTGGCTTTCTTCTTTTTTGGGTGCTAGCCCTGCAGCTTGCATTCAGAGCCTGGGCATGCTCTACCACTTGAACCAAGATCTACTTCTGGCTTTTCAGTGGTTAACTGGAGATAAGAGTCTCACAGACTTTCCTGCCCAGCTGATTTCATTTATTTATTTACTTTTTTGGCCAGTCCCGGTGCTTGAACTCAGGGCCTAGGCTCTGTCCCTGAGCTGCTTTTGCTCAAAGCTAGCGCTCTACCACTTGAGCCACAGTGCCACTTCTGGCCTTTTCTGTGTATGTGATGCTGGGGAATTGAACCCAGAGCTTCATGCGTGCTAGACGAGCCTCTACCACTAGGCCATGTTCCCAGCCTTAACAGCTATTCTTAGGCCTGGTTCCTTACTTTCGCAGGTCCCTGATGTCTTCGTGGCTGACCGTATGGAGTGCGCCTTTGTGCATCCTGTCTAAGCGCAGGGGCCTCGGGGAGGAGGGGGGAGAAGTTTCACATTTTATGGTTGTCTTGTCATCTCGTACCTCTTCTCTAGACGCTGGCAACTGAGGGGTAAGACGAGAGCAAAATCAGTTAACAGCAGACTGTTCAGAGAAATCACACAGGCTTCTAATTATGCTCATAAACGTCCTTAAAAACCTCAGGCAACACTTTCTGCTAGCACAGAGAGCCTCATTTTCATTGTGCCAC
Source organism: Perognathus longimembris pacificus (assembly GCF_023159225.1). Classification (NCBI taxonomy): domain Eukaryota; kingdom Metazoa; phylum Chordata; class Mammalia; order Rodentia; family Heteromyidae; genus Perognathus; species Perognathus longimembris. The sequence goes on along the minus strand of NC_063173.1, from coordinate 61,001,630 downwards.
TGGAAGGAGAAGAGGGAGCCTGTAGCACAGAAGGCCGAGAGCAGTGGCCTCCATGCAGGAGGACGGGAGCCAGCAGACTCGAGGATGCCTGCTGCCTCCTCAGCTCAGGCCCTGCTCTCCCAGGCACATCCAAAGACAGTCATCAGAGGGCAGCAAGGACATGTGCAACACTGCCAACGGCACCCTCAGCAATGTAAGGGGCGGCCCAGCCCGTGACGAGGGGCCACGGCAGCCACGTCACTTAGGAGCACTGGGAAGGGGAGGAATCACACGGAGAAATGGCCAGTACATTTTTGTCTGTGGGGAGATGTAGGAATGGCTTGGACCATGACCCAAACACGTAGCCATCATGTGTCTGGCCTGGAATCATTGGTCCATAGCTTAAACCCTTGGGCTGCCTGTGTTTAGAAAGACAATCCTGGGTTTGTCTTTAAAGAGAACCTGGCAGATCCAGTGGCTCTTCCTGTCATGTGCACCTGAGTGCCCCAGGGGACACAGGTAGTGGACAGGTCAGCGCTGAGGCAGGTCCAGGCAGGCCTTACAGAACAGCCTGTGCTCCTGGTGTGAAGTAGGACTCGGAGATGAGCAGCCTGAGGCAGGCACTGCACAAACACTGGGACCTGAGCAGCTAGCTTCCCCTGGAGAGCGAGCACGGTACTAGGGCTTAAACTCAGGTCCTTGTACTTGCTAAGGCATACATGTGTGGTCCACTACTTGAGCCATGGCCCCTGCCCCTGCCCTTTTTGTTATAGATGATTTTTCAGATAGGGTCTCGTGTTTTTTGTCCTGGGTAAGCCTGGACTGTGATTCTCCTGCATAGCTGGGATCACAGAGGCACGCCAAGCTAACTTCTTGTTTGGGATGGCATTGAACTGTGATTTTTCCAGATTTCTACTAACATTTTAAATGGGACTGCATGAAGTACACTGGTCTCACTAAAGCCGAATGAGAACCACTGGATCTGGCTTGGTGGAGCTGAGTGAGGTCAGGATACACCCTAGCCAGCAGCAGATACCTCTGCGGTATCCCTACAACAGAACGGATGTCGAGGCTCGGTGCTGGCTGGAGTGCCTGATTGTGAGGCTGGTGGCTCTGAGGTCTAGCCCCAGCACTGCCCCCTTAAAGGCCTAACAGCCAGAGGTTATCCATATGAAATGTAAATATTCAGGTGGTGGCTCACACCTATAATCCCAGCTACACTAGAGGTTGAGATCTGAGGATTGTGGTTCAAAGCCAGGAAAGTCTGTGAGACACTTATCTCCAATTAAACACACACACACACACACACACACACACACACACACACACACACACCAAAAAAAACAGGGGCCTGGGGGCAGAGTGCTTGCCTCTCATACATGAAGCCCTAGGTTCTATTCCTCAGCGCCACATATATAGAAAAAAAGCCGAAGTGGCGCTGTGGCTCAAGTGGTAGAGTGCTAGCCTTGAGCAGAAAGAAGCCAGGGACAGTGCTCAGGTCCTGAAGTCCAAGCCCCAGGACTGGCAAAAACAAAAAACAAAAACAAGCTGGAAGGGGAGCTGTGGCTCAAGTAGTAGAGTGCTAGTCTTGAATACAAAAGCTCAAGGACACAGATTTCAAGCCTCAGGGCCAGGGGAAAAAAATTCAGGTCAAAACAATCATGTGCTTAAAACAAAAAATGTCAAAGAACTGGCTGGGCACTGTAGCTCACACCTTTAATCCTAGAAACTCTAGAAGCTGAGCCAGCTGGGGCAGAAAAGTCTGAGAGACTCTGTCTCCAATTAACCAGCAAAAAGGCTGGACTAGAGGCATGGCTCAAGTGGTAGAGTGCCAGTCATGAGTGGAAAAGCCAAGGCAGCGTTGAGGAACCGGCAGTTCAGTGCTGGGAGATAAGCTAAGAGGTCCAAGCTGGGAACTCCGTGCCCCACGACAGCACAGGGCTCCTCAGTGGGACATCTTCAAGGAGCCGCCTGGCTGGTCCAGCCTGGCTTGCACTGCCCTCTGTGCTCCAGCAGTAAGGGGGGCACAGACCTGCTCTACTCGTCTCAGACAAGAGGCATGAGAGCAGGGAAGCTCCTAAGTCTCGCCAGCAGCACTAAGGACAAGAGGAAGCTAACGGTTCCAGCAGGTAGTATCTGGCCCCAATGCCACCCTGTGGATATAGTACTAGATCAACCCACGGAACCCCCAGGCAGGCTGCTCCAAGTCTTTAGGCTGCACACTGAAAGCATCAGTGGTAAGAACACAAGATGATCATGCCTGAGCGTGATCGTGCTATAAATATAAAAGCCAAGGTCCGAGCCCACTACAAGTCAGCTGTTCGGATGGTGTGCCCAAGGTGAAACGAACACTACAATGGACTAGACGAAGCCTGGTGCCTAGAGCAGAGCAAGAGCTTACCAGTCCTAGTTATACTTCCCACCTAGCTAGAAGGGCAGGCACATGCAACCACACTAAGCTTCTATCAGCTGAGATGAGTTCTCATAAACTGTGCAAGCTGACTTCAAACTGCAATCCTCTGTATCTTAGCCTTGTGAGTCGCTAAGATTTCTTTTTTCTTTTTTTTGGGGGGGGCAGTCCTGGGGCTGAACTCAGGGCCTGAGCACTGTCCCTGGCTTCTTTTTGCTCAAGGCTAGGACTCTGCCAATTTGAGCCACAGCGCCACTTCTGGCCTTTTCTGTCTATGTGGTGCTGAGGAATCGAACCTAAAACTTCATGTACACAAGACAAGCACTCTTGCCACTAGGCCATATTCCCAGCCCTTCATTCAATTTTTTTTTAAACACTCTGAATACCATTCCTACTATACACACGCATATGATGATTAGCTGCAGAACCAGTACGCGAACACCACTGGTTCCCACATCCCAGCACAATACTATCCTTGTGAAATAGGATACTCTTCAACCATTACAGAGACAGGAAGGCAAGTGAAGCTACTAAGTAGTTTACCTTTCTACGATGTTTCCTTAAATCACTAGGCTGATAGATGCATGCAAAGAAATGAAGAAAAATCAGATTTACCACACACTTTGAAGTTAAAAAGCATTAATACAGACAAATATATACTAAATGGAAATGACAGGGCAGATATAAGTGACAAAGGATTTAGAAAAATACTTTTGTAAACAGAATAAACAGAACACATTTTCAATGTAAACTTAAACGTAAGTTACTCACCAGAGAACCACTTACATTATTATTCAGAGATAAAATTCTATTTTGAACACATTGTAACTTACTGAAACACAGCTTCTACAATAAAGGGCTCTAATGATTATCTTCTCCAAGTCAACCCTCTGTGTAACTTAGCTTTAATACAAAACAGACTTTAGAATATTCTAAATGATCCAAACTTATTTTAATACCTATTATTGAACAACACAAACTTACTTTTAGTTAATAATATATCTAACATCAATGCAAAACCCTTACCTAGAATTTGATTTACAACTTGTTAAAAATAAATTTATGGGGCTGGGGATATAGCCTAGTGGCAAGAGTGCCTGCCTCGGATACACGAGGCCCTAGGTTCGATTCCCCAGCACCACATATACAGAAAACGGCCAGAAGCGGCGCTGTGGCTCAAGTGGCAGAGTGCTAGCCTTGAGCGGGAAGAAGCCAGGGACAGTGCTCAGGCCCTGAGTCCAAGGCCCAGGACTGGCCAAAAAAAAAAATAATAATAAAAATAAATTTATCATGTAAAGCAAGGTATCTCATGAAAATACCTAAGAACAAAAGCTAACGTAGTATCAGGTAAAATCTTACATCTTACGATGCATGTAAGACATCTAATTAAAAATAGTCTATTACAGATAGCTATCTCATCAGTGAGCTGATGACACTGACATCTCGACCACAACCACCAAAAGCTGAATGCACCCTTTATGCATGGAGTTTCAGTTGATTCCACTCACCAGCTCATCTGTTTATGTAGGAAATGTCTCACTGCTGATTCACACAGATCGTAGGTGTGAAAACACTCAACCAACTATCCCATGATGGTGTTCACCTTTATAATGCAAAGGGTTTGTTTTTTCTTTCTTGAAAAATCTCCACCAGCCACTGCCTAGGCCTAGTCCAGCACAGACTCGCCCCGACAGCTGGGTTCCCATGCAGGTCATGAAGAGAGCCACAGCACGGGGTGCTGGATGGACACATTCTAAATGATGCAGACCTGAGGCCTGGCCCCAAGTGATAAAAACAAGGAGAACCATACAGTCTAAACCAATGACGGAAGCAGATACCAGCAGCTAGCATACTGACTGTGAAGCCAGGAAAACCCACACAGTCACTGTTAAAGCAGCAGAAAGGAAATAAGGACGCAGCCACAAAAGAACCCATTAAAGAGTGTAAAATATTTCCTGACTAGCATGTGATGTACATTATAAAAACTCTAGGTCAAAACAGCACCAAGAAGACTGCTGACCACTTACCATGCCACTAAATGATTAAGTTACATGGGCAACAATGAGCCACAGTGCAAATGGAGAGCAACAGAGGAGGGGACGCAGGTGTGGCTGACAATAAACCTGCTTCACTGCAGTCATCTCGCAGGCGGGACAGCACAATCCCAGGATGGAAGGGGTCCTAACGACGGGTGACGCCCACCTGCTTCTAAGGAGGCCCTAGGTTGGCTGCTAACAGCCTCCTGTGCGGAACCTTAGCCTCGTTTCCTCACTCTTTCTGGAGCCTCGTGCAACATCCCTACAGTAAGCAGATGCACACCACTCCAATAGAGAGACATCTATCCACATTTACTTTGCTCAAGTGTCTATTCCTACAAAACAAGACGTGTTTTCCCTTTTGGCTGCTGTGCCTTGCACAAACCCCTGTCCTATGTTACATAACTAAACGGTGCTCTGATAACTTGGTCATCAAAATAATAAAATTTACTTGGCATAGTTGAATGATTAAATACTACCTAGCCAAAAAAAAAATGTACCTCTTAAAATAACAAATCGACTTGCTTTTCTTCTGGGTAAAGAGACAGGCTCCATGTTTAACTTCACACAGGGTGCTTACCAGAGTCATGACGCCCAGTCTGTCCACCTCCCGAGCAGGGCTGTGAGGCACCCTTCTCGGGGTGGAGCGGCCGCTGCCTGGAGGGGAGGAGCTGGCAAGCGAGGAGGCTGGGTAGGGGGGAATGGAGCTCATTGATCTAAAACGACCAAGGTTGTCTAAACTCCCACTGCCGACTCGACTTTCGATCTCCTCTGCCCGCTGCTCTGTGCTCTCCTTCTCTTCTTGGATCAACCTGAAATCAAAGCAACCACAGTCACCCTCTCTCCAGCAGTGAACGAACAGAAGGGCGGATGCAGTGAAGAGCTCTGCTCTGTATCTCTGTGAGCAAAACTCTCCTTAACCAACAGCAAACTTCCCCTTGCTAAGCTGGTTCTATCATTTGTATTTGATTTGACGTAGTCATGCCCGTCTTGGAGGGGACTGGTTGGGACCTGCGTCTATGGTGGTAGATACTAATCTCCTTGACGAGCAAAGCTTGACAAGTTAAGCTTTGTGACTCTCACCTCCCTGTTCTTACAGCAAAGCGCTACGTTCAGCCACAGATCCCGCTGACCCAGGCGGGAGTGCGCAGCCCTCACTGCACACTGCGCGGGTCTCGGTGTGGGCTGCAGTGGTGCCCTGCTCTGCCACACAGCACTGGGGATGACCCGACCCAGCTGGGATACCCAACTATGCCGATATCTTACCGTCCTTATCAGACCAACTTGACGGGTAAAGGGGAGTATTTTTATCAAGTAAGAGACTGTTAAAAGTAAAAGCTAGATGGGAGTAGCCTTCTCCATTCCCCACGGCAGTGGGAAAGGCTCTCCTTCCACACCTACCAACTGCAGACTCCACTAGGGAAGTCAGAAACCAGGCCGCAGCTGACTTCACGAGGAAGCCCGTGTCCTGAGGGGGCACCACCCCCTCAGCACCCCAAAGCAGGTACCTAAGGCCTCTCAACCACTGCATGGGCAATGCTTGCATCCAATTCCACAGACAGCCCACTGATGTGCCATTTTCCATTGTAACAACTACCTGAGTTGCCAAAGAAAAAACCTTTGAAACACTGGTGACACTAAGAAAACTCAGATGAGGCCAGGAATGTGGCTTAGTAGTAGAGTACTTGCCTAGCATGCATAAAGGCCTGGGTTCAATTCCTCAGCACCACATACACAGAGAAAGCTGCTAGTGGCGCTGTGGCCTAAGTGGTACAGTGCTAGTCTTGAACAAAAGGGACAGTGCCCAGGCCCAGTGTACAAGCCCCAGGACTGGCAAAAATAAATAAAACAAAACATTCTTTTGGGCTGGGAATGTGGCTTAGTGGTGGAGTGCTTGCCTGGCAGGCAAGAAGCCCTGGTTTCAATTCCTCAGCACCACATACACAGAAAAGGCTGGAAGTGGTGCTGTGGTTCAAGAGGTAGAGCGCTAGACATGAGCAAAAAGAAGCCAGGGACAAAAAAAGAAAACTCGGGTGACAGCTTTTGGCCACTCATCCATCTCACCGTCCTTCTGAGGATGGAGTGGGAAACCCGTGGCCAGGTGGAGGCGTGCAACAGGAACTGGACGGCAGGCTGGAGGGCACACTACTGTGGGCTGACAATGCTAGGGACGTACGGGACTGCGAGGAGGCAGGGGGCACTCTGCTTGGTCAGGCTGGTAAGCAGCAATCTACTTCCCACCACACCCTCCCTCCCTCCTCTGCTGGCACGTCTCCTTGTCCCGCTATCACCCAGCACTGGCTGACGGCTCTGGTTACAGCCAGCTAGGGCACACACACGCTCGCACACGCACACATGCACGCATGCACGCACACATGCACACACACACGCACACATCTTCCCCGTGCAGCACTGTCCTTCAAGGCACAGCTCTCTCTGCATGGCCCTGGGCCCTCCAGCTGGGTGTCTCCATTTGACTTTCACCACTGGGAAGGGCACTAAATACCTTCCTCCCCAGCAGCCTATACAAAAGCCTGAGTATTGAGGCTGTAGGGAGGCTGTGTGGGTTATCTCAGCTGGAATCTAAACGTCTCAACATTGGCTCTAAGCTCTGTTACGGTGGACCACTGGGACAATGGGACAATGCTGGCCCTATGTGCTGCAGTCGCCCCTGGGAACAGGGCCCTGGCATACCTGATCTCCTTATTGATGGCATCCAGCTGTTCCTGAAGCATCATGGCCAGTGTTTGTGCATCGGCCTGCCCACTGGGAGACAGCAAGTCCACCGAGCTGAGCAGTGTGTCCCTGTCATCTTCACCGTCGGACACATCCACGTCACTCTCGAACGCCTGTGCTACATTTGCCAAGACGCTGGCCTGCTGGGCTCGTTCCCAATCCTGTTCATTGAGAGTTTGCACCTGTCAATGGGAAAGCACATCTCAGCACACTGAGCAACAGTGCCCATCGGTCATCAGAAAGGCCAACGTGTGAGGAAAGATAGCTCACACCCTCAGGCTGCTGGCACAGGCTAACCAGATGGTATTTGAGAGACAGGAGATGCTGGGCACTGGTGGCTCACACTTGTAATCCTAACTACTCAGAAGGCTGAGCTCTGAGGATTGCATTTTGAAGCTAGCCCAGGCAGCAAAGTCCATGGGACTCTTATTTCCAATTAACCACCCAAAAACTGGCAATGACAGCTCAAAGTCATAGAGCACTAGCCTTGAGCAAAAGAGCTCAGGAATAGCACTCAGAGCAAAGCTCAAGCCCCATGACCAAGAACAGGAAGAGACAGAAAGAAAGACAGACAGACAGACAGACAGACAGACAGGAGAATGGTCATCCAATCACTCAGGCTATGAAAAAAGGACTGAAATCAGGGCCATTCTGGGCTACACAGTGACATCTTGACTCAACAAAATACTGAAAGGAGACAGGTGCTGGTGGCTCATGCCTGTAATCCTAGCTATTCAGGAGGGTGAGATCTGAATCTAGCAGTTCAAAGCCAGCACAGGCAAGAAAGTATGTGGGACCCTTATTTTTAATTAACCACTACAAAACCCGGAGTGGCACTGTGGCTCAAAGTAGTAGAGCACTAGCCTTGAGCAAAAAGAGCTTAGGGACAGTGCCCAGGCCCAAGTTCAAGCCAACCAACCAACCAAACCAACCAACCAACTAAATAAATGGAAGAAAAAGAACTGGTGTTCTTTCTCCATTGTTTAGACCACCTTGTGTGCATGTGAGGCATTCCTAGGATGACTCCCAAATGGGAAATGGCTATCAAACAAAACTTAACATTAAAACACAGAAATCCATCCAGGCTCCAATTGGCTCTCTTTAATGGGAAGCAAAAAATGACCAAACTTTTCCAGTGCCAATGAATCACATCTCTAATCCCAGCTATAGGTAGGAGGCTGAGATCTAAGGATGGCAGTCCAAAGCCAGCCCAGGCAAACAAAGTCAAGAGACTCGTATCTCCAGCTAACCAGCCAAAGGCAGAAGTGGAGGCATGTCTCTAGTGACAGAGTGCCAGCCTTGAGCACAAAACCAGAAGAGAGCGAGAGGCCCTGAGTTCAAGCTCCAGTATGGAGAAAGCACCAAGGGACTCGCTCAGGTCCTCAACTACTACCACACCGGGGGGGGGGGGGGGGGGCCAGCAGTGCCACGGCATTCTGAGTTCCCGCCTCCCTCTCACGAGCCTGGTGCGCTGAGCCCCCAGCTGGCAGGCAGCTGGCAGGCAGATGGGGTTTGTTTTTTTTGAGAGAAGCCGCTCATGTACAGGACTTGAATTTGTAATCAGGACACACACAAAACAGCTGTGTGTGATAATTTCACACCCTCTTTCTCACCCCCATTCTGCGGGGTGAAGTTGATTGAGGCTTGCCCCACTCCCTGGGGTTCCCTCCCCCTGGACCATTGGCGCTCACTGCTCCATCCTCCCGAGCTAAGAGTAATAGCAGTTCCTCTCGCCTTCTACCTCTAACGGTCCACAAAACCTTCACCCCCACTCCAGTGCCCTGCCACCTGCCACCCCACTTCTCTCCGCTGCCTGAGTAAAACCTCTGTGGCTGTCTGTTCCCTCGCCCTGGGCAGCTTGCACTCCAGCAGAACGGCAGCAGGGCAGCACTGCCAGCCCCCATCTCTCCTGGCTTCCTCCTCCCTGACAGGCGCCGCTCTGGCTCTAAGCATGGTGCCTCCATGGACCATGGACCATGGCCCTGCCAACAGCTTCCAAACAGACCAAAACGCCTACAACCGTGACTGAGGTAAACCCCTCCTCTCAGATATTTGCTCCGGTAGCAGAAATGTGAATTTTCACTAAATCACAATTGTATGTATTCACTTAATCAAAATTTTTGTTTAAGAAAAAACACACCAACAAACAAAGCAAGCATGACCTTCAAGTAACTCAGCCCGAAGTGGCAGGAAAGGGAAGAGGGAGGGGAGACACAAGCAGCCCGGGAGGCGGCTGTGGGGGCGACAGGTGGGGGCAAGCTCAGGGCAGAGCGAGGCCTTGCCTTGGAGGGCTCGTCCCGCAGCGCTGCCAGTCGGCCTTTCTGGGGACGCCGCAGCACAGCACTGGTGCTGAAGGCATCCATGTGCCCGTCCGCCACGGGGAGCCGGAAATCCGGGACACTGCCCAGGTGGGGGCGGCTGGAAAGGAAAGGAAAGTTGGTGTTAGAAGCAACTGTACGGCCTACACGTGGCGAAGCACACAAAGGTGATGAAACACGCGGGTTCACCCGCCACCAACATACCCGTGGAGAAGCGAGGCGCCCCGCAGTCTCATCTGGTCGAGCTCGGCCCTCAGTGCTTCAATGTTGAGGACTAGCTGGTCCTGTAAGACGGCAGATGGCCAGATGACTCATAGTAAAAGCTCTTTTATGTTTAAGAACTATTTGCAGGGAGAGAGTGAGGGAAGGGGTGACACTGACCAAAACGAAATGTACTCATTTACCTGAATTTTGTAACTGTAACCCTTCTGTATATCACCTTTATAGTAATAAAAAAAATTTTAAAGAACTATTTGCATTGAACACGTGTAAATGTTAAACATAACTATAACAGGTTAAGTTAGCAGTTATAAATACCGTTTCCCAGCTGAGAAAATTTCTCCCTGAGTTCTGTAATAAACAGACCACCAAATGAACCTACCGCCTGTCGAATGAAAAGGTGTGACTTAGTCACAGGAATGTGCCTGAACTGCAGGGAAGAGAACAGCACTGTGCTGTTCCTCCCAGACCCACATCTCTAGACAACGCTGTCCTTTCTGGGTCTGCACTGTTCAGTGCAGAGACCACTGCCACACACGGCTTCTAGGCCATGAATTCACAAGCCAAATGACACGGGCAGTGACTCCACAAGACTGAGCGTGAAGAAAAACTGTAAAGCAGCTCATTAATGTCACACTGTGCACAATGAAATGATAACATTTGGATATATTAGGCTAAATAAAATTAATTTCACCTATTTATACTTCAAATGTGGTTACTAGAAAGTTCAAGATTATATGGGGTCCATGATGCATTTGCTTGACAGTGTTCTTTTATTCTGAGGGCTTTTTTCTTGGTTTGTGTGGAACCCAGGGCCATACAAAGGCTAGGCAAATTCTCTACCTCAGAGCTACATCTACAGCTCTTATAGCGCTGTTTTTGTTATTCTTTTACGGTTGTTTTATTTTGGCAGTACTGAGGTTTGAACTCAGGACCTCATACTTGCTAAGCAGGCATTCTACCCCTTGAACAATGCCCCCAAGTCCCTGAAAAGTGTTTTTGATGAAAAAGTTTATGCTAATTATTTTACTCTCAACCCCAGGACTCAGGATTCTGAGCATCACGTTATAGATCTTACACTGATGGACTGACAGCTCTCTGAGAGAGTTGATCTCAGTCAGCTTCCACTAAGCGTTGGTGGTAACTTCAACTGCAAGAACCCAGCACCAGTCAGCAACTAATGGCGCTCAGTGACTCAGAGAGGACCTAAGTACCTTATCGTGCTGTGTTTCTTCTAATTGCTTCTTTGCATTTTCAACTTCTCGTAATAAAGAATTCTGGAAAAGACACAGAGTACTTCAGTGTGGATGCTTTAAACACATTCCACAACTGTTAAAAACTACAGTACCGCACAAAAGGAAAGGTCAGATGGAAGCACGAAGGAGCAGCACCCAGCCCAAGTCTGGCCACGAGGCAGTGACAGTTATCCCATTGCTCATAGACAACTGGGTCCTTTTCTGATCAAATTCCCAAATGTAAGCATGCTGAATGAAGTTGTAACGTGTAAGTCAAGGTGTGAGTTTGTTTAGAGCAGATAAACTGGTTTATACTGACTTTCAGGTTTTGCAATTCATTGGTGACTTGAAAAACATGAAATTTAAGTTTCACATGTAAAATAAAAACATTCGTACCTAAGGTTAAGGTTGATCCACAGGCAAGGGGGTGGGAGTAACCTCCCTGTGTGGTCTCTAAGAATGCGGTGTGTGAAATACAGGTGGTGAGTGGTAATCATCAGTCTCTGAGCCGGGTCTGGCTCTCCCTTGTGTGCCAATCTCAGGAGGACTTCGAGCCTCACCCCGGGGATATAGCGCACTCATCACGCTGCTGCCTGCCCAGCCATCTGGTCTGCAAGAACGCTGGAAATGGCCAGAGAGCTCTGCACCTCAAGGGCTGGGAGCCAGGCTTATACTGTGGGCGGCGGGAGGGTGCTCAGCCTTCTTAAACCAAATGGGAGAAGAGAAAGAAGGCAGGGCCTGGTACAGAACAACATTTGGTTTTACTATTATGTCACATGCCTAAAATGCTCTATGTTCAAGGGTTGGGCCAGATAGAGATTCTAGTGTAGAGAACGGCAGACTAGGGTTTACTGGCCAAATTCAGCCCACACTGTTTCTTTAAAGTTAAAAGAAGCATTTTTTTTTTTGAGGCCAGGCCTTGTGATTATAGCACCCAGGCTGACCTTGAACTCATAATCTTCCTGCCTCTGCCTTGTGAATCCTAGCACTTCAGGCCAAGCTTCTAAGTAAAATTTATTGGAACATTCATTTATGTGCTATCTATGGCTGTCTGTATGCTGAATGTTAATTACCACAAAATTAGTTCACTTATTTACACATGATTAGTAGAAGCCTAAACTATTTATTATCTGGGTCGTGTGTGTGTGTGTGTGTGTGTGTTGTGTGCGTGTGTGTACACACACGCACTCATGCATGCACGCCAGTACTGAAGCTTGAACTCAGGGCCTCATGATCTTACTCAGCTTTCTGGTCACAGCTGGTTCTCTACTGAATGAACCACACCTCTAGTCTTTACCTAGCCGGGCCCTGGAAGAAACCACTTACCTGCTTCTCTCTGGGAGAACAGAAAATAAGAACAAATAATTTGCCCCCAAACAAACATAGGAAGGACACAACCAATAAGAAAGTCAGCTCAGTGACTGGGTGGCAGCTTGTGTGTTGCTTCCTGGGCTGTCTACTGTGCTTTCCCTGCTCCCCAACCTTCTCACAGTAGAGGACAGGCACTATTGGGGGGGGGGGCAGTGCTCTGCAGGGCAGCTGCCTGACTACCTTGTCTTCCAGAGCAGCCATTCTCTCCTTCAGGTGGAGCTGAAGCCTCTCATTGGACTCTGAAAGAAGCTTGTCCACAGTGTCTGATAAACGTTTATTATGCTCCTCATTCATCTTTTCTCTCTGCCTGGCCTAAAATAAGAGAAGCAAAGACTTCAGATGTGAAGCAGACATATGGTCATTCCATAAGAGCAACAGGACCCAGCACTGAGTCAATACATGTGCCACTGCTCCTTCCCACTTCCATCCCTAGTCCAGATGCAAACAAAGCTTGGAAAACCACTCCATGGGAGGGGATCTTCTGGAAGTGCTGCTTCCATTAAACAAAGTACTAAGGGCTTGAGGAATGGTCTAGCCACCAGCTGTCAAATGGATGTACAAGGTAGACTCATGAGCATCAAGTTGATATCTACATGCTGGCAGAGAAATTACTGGTGCATAAATAAAAGCTTGGGTCCATCTGAGACAAAAGATGAGTTAGGCCAGGTGCAGGCAGCTCATGCCCATAATTCTAGCTACTCAGGAGGCTGAGATCTGAGAATCACAGTTCAAAGCCAGTTCAGGCAGAAAGGTCTGTGACACTCTCATCTCCAATTAACCACCAAAAAGTCAGAAGTAGGGGCTGGGGATATGGCCTAGTGGCAAGAGTGCCTGCCTCATATACATGAGGCCCTGGGTTTGATTCCCCAGCACCACATATACAGAAAATAGCCAAAATTGGCGCTGTGGCTCAAGTGGCAGAGTGCCTTGAGCAAAAAGAAGCCAGGGACAGTGCTCAGGCCTGAGTCCAAGCCCCAGGACTGGCCAAAAAAAAAAAAAAAAGTCAGAAGTAGAGCTATGGCTCAAGTGGTAGGGCAAGTGGTAGCCCTGAACACAAAAAGCTCAGAGACATTGCCCAGGCCCTGAGTTCAAGCCTCAGGAAGAAAGAAAGAGGGAGGGGGAAAGGAGAGAGAAAAAGAGAGAGACAGGGAGGGAGGGAGGGAGGGAGGAACGGAGGGAGGGAGGGAGGGAGGGAGATGTACTGAATTACCAGGTGGCTCACGTCCATAATCCTAATTGTGGTTTGAAGCTGGCCCAAGCAAGAAAGTCTGTTGAGATTCGTACCTCCAATTAACCACCAAAAGCCATTAATGGAGCTGTGGCTCAAGTAGTAGAGCACTAGCCTTGAGCACAATAAAAAGCTCAGGGACAGCCAATGCCACTAGCTCACTCATGTCACCCAGCTACTCAGGAAGCTGAGATCTTGAGAAGCCAGCTCAGGCTGGGAAGTCTGTGAGACTCTCATCTCCAATTAACCACCAAAATGTCTGCAGTGGAGGTGTAGCTCAAGGGGTAGAGTGCTAGGCTTGAGCCAAAAAGATCAACGACAGGACTCAAGCCCTGAGTTCAAAGCCCAGAACTGGCATTAAAAAAAAAAAAAAAAGAAAAAGAAAGAAAAGAAATGCAATTGAATTACAAAGCAGAACTGAAAAGTGTCAGCAGGAATTGGGAGACTTTTTTCTGCCACGCCTGGGGCTTGAACTCAAGACCTGGGAACTGTCCCTGAGCTTCTTCTGCTTAAGGCTAGTACTCTACTACTTGAGCCACTCCCATCTTTTCTGTTTATGTGGTACTGAGGCATCAAACCCAGAACTTCATGCATGCAAAGCAAGCATTCTACCACTGAGCCATATTGACAGCCCTGGGAGACTTTATCATCATCATCTTCTCCTCCTCCTCCTCTTCTTCCTTCTTTCCTCCTCCTCCTCCCCCTCCCCTCTCCCTCCTCTTCTTTCTTCTGGTCCTAGAGCTTAAAATCAGGGTCTGGGCACTGTCCATGAGCTTTTCTGCTTAAGGTTGGTGCTCTACCAACTGAGCCACACACCTCTACTTCAAGCTTTTTGCTGGTTAATTGGAAATAAGAGCCTCCTAGACTTTTCTGCCTGGGCTAAATTCAATCTTCAGATCTCAGCCTCCTGAGTAACTAGGTTTACAAGTGTAAGTCATAGGCTAGGGATGTGGCTTAGTGGTAGAGTGCTTGCCTAGCATGCACGAAGCCCTGGGTTCGATTCCTCAGTACCACATAAACAGAAAAGGCCGGAAGTGGCGATGTGGTTCAAGTGGTAGAGTGCTAGCCTTGAGCAAAAGCAGCTCAGGGACAGTGCCCAGGCCCTGGACTGGCAAAACAAAACAAAAAACCAGTTTAAGTCACTAGTGCCTGGCTTGAGACTTCTTTTTTTTGCCAGTGCTGGGGCTTAAACGCAGGGTCTGGGCTCTGTTCCTGAACCTCTCTGGGCTCAAGGCTAGCGCTAACCCTAACCCTAACCTTAGCCCTAACCTTGGATGCTCAGAGGCAGCATCCAATTCCCTATCACCAGAATGCAGTTGGTGTACACTCAGGGGCTCCTTGCAGCCACAGAGGACCCTCAGGCTGTGCTGCCCAGGCAGGAGAGCCGAGTCCACAAGAACTGGCCACAGTGCCTGCAAGATCCACAATGGAAAACATGGGTAGCATGCCCCTTGGCTCCCAAGGTCGGCATAGTGTTAAATATAAAGCCCTCAGAATGTGCCTAATAGCTCACAACTGTCATTATCTAAAGAGCCACATACCCACATACTTCACAGGACACAGAGGATCCGATGTCCTTTTTCCTGAAGTGTTTGCTTATTCTGTCAACATATCATTGTTAAAGGAAAATAGCTCAATTTCCAGTTATACACATCCACAACACAACACACTTGCCCTGCATAGCTCCATGAACTGGCTCTGACAATATGTAATGTGGTGTTCTCTGCCTACAGGGCAACAGTGTGTAGAGGTAGGAGGAGGAGGAGAGGAGGAACTGCGCTTCATAGTGATCAATTCCAGGGAGGTAGGCTGATTCTCTGCAGTACATGGCCATGAATACAGGCTTCTACTTATGAGTGGGTATGGAGGGAAAAACAGGGAAGAGAGTGAGGGAAGAAGTGACATTGTCCAAAAAGAAATGTACTCTTTACCTGACTTATGAAACTGTAACCCCTCTGATACATCACCTTTATAACAATAAAAAAATTTAAGTTGTTCTTCTCTCAAAAACTCAGGTAAATCTTCATATAACAGTTAATAAAAAATCAAGTAGTAAGCCCAGCAGCATTGGTGGCTCCCGCCTGTACTCCTAGATACTCAGGAGGCTGAGATCTGAGGATCACAGCTCAAAGCCAGCCCAGGCAGGAAAGTCCAAGAAGTGGCACTGTGGCTCAAAGTGGTAGAATGCTAGTCTTGAGAGGGGGGTGGGAGGCCCTCAAGGACAGTGTGCAGGCCCAGGGCTCAAACTCCATGACCAACCCCTGCCCCCTCACAAAATAAAAACAGAAACTAAGAAATTAAAGAAAGAATACAGGCTTCTTGTAAAAACAAGGTCTAGCAGCCTTAAGCTAATGTCAAAACACTGGCTGATGTGGAGGTACGGGGGCTCTACAATTGGACACCAATGCTTCCTCCTCCATCTTCTTGCTAAAAACCTCCCGGAGACATGCGGCTGGGTGGCTTCCTGGCTGCGCCACTGGGACAGTGGCTCATTTCTGGCAAGGGAAACTTGGAACTGACACCACCTTCCACCATGCTTCCAAAGGCTCCTCTCACTGCAGCTCCTCTGGTTCCAAAACACTCCTCCAACACCTTCCAACAACTCTCCATTTGGGGACAGAAGCCAAGCCTCTGGTCTGAGATTTTGAATGACAGTGTCACATGCTGAGCAAGTGTACAAACTTGCTCAGGGCTTCTGCAGGGTGTTACCATACTGGGGGCCTGTAGGGTTGTTCACCTGGAGCAGTCCCGATCGTTAGATGAGCAAGAAACCTTCCTGGACTTGGTGGTCCTGCCCATTCTATAGCACTGCCAATGGCACAGATCTCTTCTGCTGCAACTTATCCTTAATCTGCCAGTGTGTGGGGAGTATGCACATCCAGGCAGTAGAGATGAGGCCACAAACAACAGCCTACAATAAGAACCACAGCTGGGCTGAAGTGGGAGGCCACAGGGGAGGACCAGCAGGAAGGAGGCCCAATAGCTCTGCCTGGGTCGCACCTCAGTCCTGGGTTCAGTGTCTGCTCAGTACTTCCAGCTCCATACATACCCGTTGCAGCTCCTGGTTCTTCTCCTCCAGCTGTGCCTCCATCTGCCGCAGCCTCTCCTCAATGTTGCCGTGTCTCTCCTCAGCCTGCCAGCAAAGACATGGTGAGCTCACCTACTCACACCTCGCCGCCGACGTGCTATATACTACCGCAGCAGCAGCAAGCACCACATGCTGTGCGTGGACTTCAACCCGATGGCAGGGACGGTGTTTACTCGTCCATCACATCCTCTGTGATCCCGTGTGCTGCACTGTGAGCCAGCTGACCTCTCAGCGTGCGGGTGCCAGCAAGCCGTTGTGTCCCCCCACCCCAGCTGACTTCCGTGGACTCAAGACTCCCCATCCTCAGACTCATTCTGTGAGCCAGCATGGAAAGCAGAAAGCAGCAAGCATGAGAGAGGAGCAAGGTACACATTCTACCTTCCTAAGCTTGGAAGTAAGTTCCAACAGTTTAGCTTCCTTGGCAGCAGAGCTCCCAGAAGACAAAGGGTCAGACTATAAAGCCGACAAGGACAGGCAAGACAGTAGGGAGGAAAGAAACGGAAGACTTTAAAATAGGTCATGGAGGGGAGGCAAGGTTCTGATACGGCGGAGAGCAACACGCTTGGCCGGGGGCAGGGGGCAAGCCTGTGGGTGCTGGGGACCACCAAGTGCACCCTAGGTCTCCCTCACCCGCTGGGCACACTCTCCTCTCCCTGGCCCTCCCTAGCAGCAAAGTCCAAGCCAGTGCAAACAGGATCCTGCCAGGCACCAATATGGTGCGTGCTCGGCCGCTTCTGGGCCGGCCGGCCCAGCCAGCCGACGTCTCTTGCTGAGCCTTCCTCGCCCCGCTGGGGACCGCCTGCGCTGAGCTCCCAAGCCTTCCCCACAGGCCACCTCTTCACCTGCCTCCATCTCCACAGTGGCGGCACTGTTCTTGTGCAGGCCTTGCTCGCGCTTGTTGAACACATGAATACAGATTCCTTGAAACCCATGTATTTTTTAAGCCAGAAATGATCAAGTGCACCTGTAGTCCAGCTAAACCGGAGACAGAGACAGAGGAACTGCTCAAGTCCAGGAGGCTGGGGCCAACCTAGGCACTTTAACAAGACTCCGTCTCAAAATAACACATTTTTAAGTAATTTCAAAACACAAAATTACTTAAAAATTTACTATAAAGTTTATTCAATTGTCTTTAAAAAAGAATAGCATTTCCCTCTGTTTTTCTCATTTTTCTTTTCTTTTTGCTGGAACTGGGGCTTACTTTTGCTAGTGGCTGGCACTTTACCACGTGAGCCACGGCTCCGCTCCTGGCCTTTGGCTGCCCTGGCTTTAAACTGTGACTCTCAGACACCAGCCTCCGTGGCTGGCTGGGATTCCAGGCAGAAGCCGCCAGTGCCCAGCACCGCTCTCCGTTCCTGACAACTCTACTATCCTCCTTTGCCACACAGCTTCCCGTGTACGCTTTAGGCTATGACAAGAACCACAGCACTGTGGACATACAACACATTCCTGGCAAACAGGAGGGCACTTCAGGGAGAGGACAAGGGAGGACACTGTCGGACAGTGAGAAGCAGTCTCGCCTCTAACAAGCACTGACAAGAGTCAGAGCGACCCTAGGGGTTCAGGGGCACTGACGAGAGAAACCAAGTTCTGGCTCTTGACCTGTTACAGCCCAACGCACCTTGGAGAGCGCAGCCACCCTCTGGGCCAGCTCAGCCTCCACCTCCGGTAAGGTCTCGGCTTTCCGCAGGGTCTGCTGCAGCTTCTGCTCCGCCAGCTCCAGGCGCTCCTGTAACTGCCGGTTTTTATCTTCCGTCTAGAGGAGAGCTCAGTGTGAGAGTACAGCGGTCCAGCACTTGCCATGCGCAGCAGAAACAAGTGGAATGCGTACCGCCACAGGCAGCAGGCCTCTGGGTAGCAGCTTCAGAGTGAGGCTTTTCTCATTTATCTTTTTGGGCTTGATGAACAAACTTACTTCACAAAACATCTGCTTCTTCTAAATATCTTTGAAGAAGCTTTATTTACTTTTGGTGCAGGTCCCTGAGCTTTTTCACTCAATCATAGTGTTTTACCACTTGAGCCGCACAGCTCCATTTCCAGCTTTCTGGTGTTAACTGAAGGTAAGAGTCTCATGGACTTTCCCACCCAGGAAATCTTAATCCTCCTGATCTCAGCCTCCTGAGCAGCTAGGATTATAGGCATGAGACACAGGCACCAGGCTAAGCTGACTTATTCTTATAAACAACTTAGGGTAAGAATACTTGGTACTAATCCTGGTCAAAAATAAACAACCTCAGACCCCTCAGTACTAGCTGGGTGTCGTGACCACTGCCTGTCACCGCAGGACTCTGGGAGGTGAGGCAGCAGACTCTCAAGGTTGAGGCCAGCCCAAGCTTCATGGTGAGGCTCTCTTGGAGGGGACAGCTCTGCCAAGAGCACAGAGCAAGCTTCCAATCTTCCAAGAGCATACTTACTCAATGGCAAGCTATACCGACTACTTTGTAAATGACATTATTACAACACTGCTTTCTTTTTCTTTCTTTTTTTGCCAGTCCTGGGCCTTGGACTCAGGGTCTGAGCACTGTCCCTGGCTTCTTTTTGCTCAAGGCTAGCACTCTGCCACTTGAGCAACAGCGCCACTTCTGGCCATTTTATACACACACACACACACACACACACAGACACACACAGTGCCACTTCTGGCCATTTTATACACACACACACACACAGCGCCACTTCTGGCCATTTTACACACACACACACACACACACACACACACGGTGCTGGGGAATCGAACCCAAGGCTTCATAGATATGAGGCAAGCACTCTTGCCACTAGGCCATATTCCCAGCCCAACATTACTTTCTTTAAGGCAAGGTGTCACATGATTTAGCATAAGCTGGCCTCAAACTTTCAATCTTTCCTGCCTCAGCTTTCTGAGTGCTGAGGCTACACGTGTGTGGCTGACTCAGGTTTTTCTGGTTAATTCTCAAGCATCTGAGATTACACAGAATCAAGAGTAAGGGTGGTTTGTCAATGAGTACAGAGATGCTAATCTTATGACTGATTTCTTTTTAACTTGCCATTCTCATATTGTTCCCAGTTACCAACAAGTAATTATCTTGAAATTCTCTGTCACTCTGCTCATTTAGTATGAATGATTAAAACTTTATTTATGTATTTATTTTTGGCCAGTCCTGGGGCTTGGACTCTGGGCCTGAGCACTGTCCCTGGCTTCTTTTTGCTCAAGGCTAGCACTCTGCCACTTGAGCCACAGCGCCACTTCTGGCCATTTTCTGTATATGTGGTGCTGGGGAATTGAACCCAGGGCCTCATGTATATGAGGCAGGCACTCTTGCCACTAGGCCATATCCCCAGCCCTGATTAAAACTTTAAAATAAAGACATCATTAAAAAAAATCAAGGACTGAAGCTCTATGAAATGATTTCACCTTTTGTTTTCCAGTGCTGGAGGTGGAACTCAGGGTGTTGCACATGGATTAAACCTCAAATAAACACAGCTTCTAAGCTGAAGTAACCCGCCATCTCCTCAACATAATATGCTAAGATCATAAAACTGCTACTGGACTTGACTTGCCACATGCAACTTTCAGCACAAAAGGAACTTTAACTTCATTAATAATTAACTGAAGCCAAAAACAGGCCCATGAAGTCCATTACCTGCCGGTGCATAGAATCCTTATTTGCAATCTCGTTTTCCAGTTTGTCGTTGAGGTCGTGTACCGATGTGGCCTCGCGCTGGGCAGCAAGGTAGCGCTTTTCAAGGGTGGTGATCCTCTCCTCCATGTCCTCCTTCTGGGCCATGGCCTGCAGTTCAGAGGGAAAAGGCAGGTGACGATATGCAACATCTGCAAACGCTCTATGGAGAAAACACCTGGCAAAACATAAAGTTGCGGTCCCCCAAACTAAAATGATACATGTCCATTTTCTGAAATGTGATTGAGACGGACCTGCCTCAGACATCAGACACATCCGGCTGTGAGGTGTGACTAGCACAGGTTCATCTGGCGTAACATACTTGATGGCTTATAATGTCATCAATTTTATTCTTTTCTACATATGAAATGTATTAAAAAACACATACAAAAATAAGCTTCACGTCATCAAATATATTTTAAAATATGCACAGTAAGCCACCCCAATACTGTAAGAACCCAAGCAGATGAAGATAACCCCAGTGAGGGGTGGCCTATGTCTGCCCCAGCTACAAAGGAGCTTTGACAGGATGGGGTGCAGCCTTCTTAATGGACATAGCAGCAAGACTCAGGTCTCAATTTTGTGCAGCAGAAGTTGTATAGAAATCTCATGCAATTTACAACATACAAACACATTGAAAAATGGGAATGGAAGTCAAAGTTTAGTTAGATACCACTGAAGTTTGTAATGAAATTAATATTATGCACTACCCACTACTGAGACCAGGACACATAAATTATCTAATGCAGGCAAAAAACTAATATAACCTAGTAGGGTCTGTAATATATGGGAATATTTTCCTTTGGTCTGCACTCTTGCATAAAATTATTCATGCTAAGCTTCTCTGCTCCCCACACATGCTGAGCAGCAAGGAGACCCCATGGATAAGTGCCAGACAGTCTCCAAGCCCAGGCAGAAATGCTGTTAGAAATGGGTACATCCAGGTATGTTCTTACACTATGGTCCCGAGGACCAGGTGAGAGTGAACATCCCACTCTTAGCGCTGGCCTGACCTCTGATAGCCAACACCATACCATCCACTAAAGAGGCACATCAAAACACAAGGTGGCCTGTCACAGACCACCTCACACCACAACAGGATGGCCGATACCAAGTCTACTTGCTAGGTGGACAGGAGAAAGACACCTAACAAGGCAAAGGACACATGCACGGCGCACAGTCTGAGGCAGCGCAGGAGGGAACCCCAGGAAAGCCAGTGTGTGCCCTTCTCTACCCCTCAACATCTGCACAGGAAAAGGCTGTGTTGCCACCATGGCATGAGGCAGCCAGTTCCTGTTACTCACACAATAGTGCAAGGTGGAAGAAGATGGGCGGGCACAAGAGAAAAGCAGCATGGGAAAGGGGACTTGAGCACACTGCAATCTTTGCCACCACTCACTTCTCGGACATCTCGTTGCAACTTTGTGTTCATCTCTTCAGACTTGATGAGATCCTTTCTGGCTGTGTCCAGATCTTCTTCCAGCTCTGCCACATGACTGGAGAGGGCGGCCAGACGCTCTTTCATCTGGCTCTGCTCTCTTGACTGCTTGTCTATGACTTCCTGGAGCTCCATTACCTTCGCAAGGTCTTCCTCGTGGCTAAGGGATCCATCGGAAGATCTCTGATGGAAAAAAGATAGACCCTTACAGACAGACATGTTTAGTACACTCTATGATAAAACACTTCCAGCAAGCAGGGGCTACCCAAGTAAGATTTCTACAGTCTGCAGACACTGCATGCAGGTGCTATATTTTCAGCATAGCTGCTCAACAGCTCCATATAGATGGCGGGGACCAGGAGTACCAGAAGGGAAACCAAGAGAAAGCCCAGTGACTTGCCTTTCCATTCGTGCTTGGTGTGTTTTCCTGCTCGTGGTTGATGTCAAGCACCCCATCTGTTAGTGTTTTCTTCTGATTATTCTGTTCTTTAAGAATCATTAGCTAAAACAGAAAACTTGAATATGAGGAGGGTAAAACATCTTAAATAAGTTAAGTGAGTAAAGATAGCAAAATGCCTTTGGGAAAAGCAAGACTATACACTGCTAAACAAAGAATAAAAAGACAGCATAAGCCCAGGCTCTCCTACTGAACACACACAGGTTGTTAGAATTCATACCTACAGGATAAACCATCTATTCAAAAGACTGAATGCTGACATCAAAGTCTAGCAACCCCAGCAGAATGGTGCACAACTAGAAAAACACCTCTGACGTCTGGCACTCTGTATGCTTAGGGATAGTATTCTATTAACCTCTGACAGTGCCTCAAGCTCACCTCTTTGTGTGTAGCACCCAGTTCTTCTTCTAACAAGCTGCACCTCTCCAGTGCTACTCGGAGCCGCTCTCGCACCTGGAAATAAAGGGGTCACTGCATGCATTTACTTCATAGGTACATATAGGTACAGTTACCTAACGTGGTATTAGTGAGATGGAAGAATAACTGTAGTATCTTTCATTGACATTTACTGTCAAAAGACTTCCTTACGAATGAATTTATTTTGTTTTTGTTTTCTGGGATAAGCTCTCACCAGGTAATCCAGGTTGGCCTGGAACTCATACTCCTCCTGTCTCACGCTTCCCAATACTCAGGCGGCAGGTGAAAACCACAATAACTTTCAACTTTAAATCTGGGAAAATTCTGCCCCTGAATAGATTACCAAAATCGTAATAGCAAATCAATGCAGAGAATTCATCAATGTTAAGACACATGTGCCAGCTGGTGCTTGCTAGCCATGTAGAGCACTCGTCTTCTAAGAGAGATGTCTTTGTAAGAATTCAAGGAACTGTTAACTACAGTGTTGGTGCCTCACTGTGCTGATACCCACAGCATGTCGGTGTTCCTAGTGTCAGTGCCCCACAGGCACCGGTGCCCAGTGTCGGGGCCCCACAGGCATCGAAGCCTCCGGTGTTGGTGCTGCCCCACAGGCTTCAATGCCCCGTGTTGGTGCCCCACAGGTGTTGATGCTCACAGTGTTGTGCCCATGGTGCTGATGCCCACAGCATGTCAGTGTTCACAGTGTCAGTACCCACAGTATTGGTGACCCATAGTGTCAACGACCACAGCATGTTGGTGCCCCACAGTTAGAGCTTGGCAGTACCTTCTCATCCAGGGCTTTGTGGTGCTCAAACAAGGACTTCAGAGCTTTGAGCACCTCCACCTCACTGGACACACCGGCGGGGGACTGTGCTTGTCTCTTCACCACTGTCATCCTAAGAGATCGCTCATGCCTGGACACAAGGCACTCCAAATGCTCCAGCAGCAGCTGAAACAGAAGAATGGAAGAAAGGTGACAAGGAGCAACTCCCAATCACCTCTGAGTCCTCTCAACCAAGTGTGAATCCCTTGAAGCCAGCAGAAAGGTAGAGCTATTCCCTCAGCTCTCAAAGTCTCGTGCCTTGTCTGACGCTGTGCTCACAGAGCACAGTCAACTATGACCCAGGCAGGAGAGCTGTCTGTCTCCTTCGAGGACAGCAACACTGGTCCCCACACTGACTACAAAGGCAGACAAGAGGGCTGGGGATATGGCCTAGTGGCAAGAGTGCTTGCCTCGTATACTTGAGGCCCTGGGTTCAATTCCCCAGCACCACATATACAGAAAATGGCCAGAAGGGGCGCTGTGGCTCAAGTGGCAGAGTGTTAGCCTTGAGCAAAAAGAAGCCAGGGACAGTGCTCAGGCCCTGAGCCCAGGTCCCAGAACTGGCCAAAAAAAAGGCAGACAAGACCCAGAACCAAGACTAACCCTGGTATTGTTCCTTTCTGCTTTCAGCTCAGCAATTTCCTCTTCCCTCTCAAGGAGCTGCTCCCGGCACACATTCAGTTCTTTTGTGAGCGCTGCAAACTCCTAGAAAGCAGCAAAGGAAAAGGACAAACAATCACATAGAGAAGGACTTCCATTAGCCTCCACAGTCTCTGATTCTCTAGAGAGAGGGGAAAGAGCCACCAACAGGCCAGAGACCAAGATTCCCTCTGGATCAGCCCCCAGCCATGTGCCTTCCCACCACCAGGACCCTGGGGTACACATGGATGCACAGCAGGGGGTGGGGGGTCCAAGCCCCCCTCCTCAGCATCCACAGAAGATCAAAGTAATTCCAAAACTGGGACCTGGGATGAAGCAAATGAGGACATTTTTAAGTGACTCACAGTCACATGACCTAGAAGGGAAACAGCTGGAAGGCAACCACCTGGTCTGCCTTCTTGTCCAGATGCTGAGTCTCCCCTGGGAGATCGTAAGGCTTCGGAGATTCCCCAAGGGAGAAGGCTGAGCAGTGTCTCAGACCCAGTTTCTTAAGTCTGCAGAAGTTGCTTAGTCAACTCTACAAGATGGATTTTTCACAAGTAGGGGGGAGCCTTTTGCAAACTGTGGGAAGGCTGCTCATCCATTTGGGTGAGCTATCACAGGGCTGGCTGTTCCCGTGGCGTTGCCATTCGCTAGCACTGCAATACTGCTCTGGACACAGCGGACAGAAATCCACAGCCACCCTCCCTTCCTCCTTCCCGAAAGGAGTAGAAAGCTGCATCTCTGGCCAGTGACCCACCCCTGGAGGTTTCTCTTCTTTTTCTTTTTGTAAGGGTCCTGGGGCTTGAACTCAGGGCCTGGGCACTGTCCCACTTCTGGCATTTTGGTAGGTAACTGGAGACAGGAATCGCATAAGACTTTCCTGCCAGAGCTGGCTTCAGACCACAACCCACAGATCTCAGCTTCCTAGGGTTAGAGGGCACTGGTGAGCCACTGGTGACCAGCTGTGTGTGTGTCTGTGTGTGTGCACGCACGCAAACTCATACTGAAATTCCACTCAAGAGCCTTGCACTTTGTAAGCAAGCTCTCTTCCACTTAACATCTCTAGCTCCTCACTCATATTTCAATGGAACAAAAGACCTTCAAAGTAAGTTAAAGCTTAGCTGGGCACTGGTGGCTCATGCCTGTAATTCTAACTACTCAGAATGCTATGATCTAAGGAACATGGTTCAAAGCCAACCTGGGCAGAAAAGTCCCTGCAAGACTCTTATCTCTAATTAACCACTCAAAAACCTCAAGTAGAGCTATGACTCAAAGTGGCAGAGCACTAGCCTTGAGCAAAAGAGCTCAATGACAGCATCCAGGCCTTGAGTTCAAGCCCTACAACAAACAAAGAAAAACTAAGTTAAAGCAACTGCCAATGTTTCTTTGTTTTAGTGTTTTCCTTTAAAGGGCAGAGGAGGTTTGGTAAACCAATCAGCCCTTCCATATGGAGAGTGCATCAACTGGAGAACTAGGAAAGAATGGACAATTGCATAAGTTGCGTTCTACCCATCCTTCATGACCCAAGGCCAGTGTGGGCTATGAAGGAGCTGAAGCTCTACCTGTGCTGTATGGGACAGAAGAGTAGAATTAAACAATGTATTGCTTCTTGACCATTATTTCAGAGGGAGACTTTGCAGAGACCCTGAAGGACACTGAGTATTTTCATGGTGTGGTAAGCTAGCAGTCACTTTCATTTGCTCAATTTCTCTTAGAAGAAACCACTGTTTCTCTTGCAGGCACCAGAATGTGGGTAATCCACTCCTAGTCTGGCAACAGGAGGACCTCTGGGACCTGCCCCCCATGGGAAGGTAGAGAAAGGGGTGAAAAAACAACTCTTCAAAGCTCCTGGCAATTGCTCCCCATGCAACTGCAAACGAGGAATATGTATCAACGGGTGGCTCTGCACAGTACCTGGGAGGCTGAGGCAGGAGAATTACAAGTTCTCCCCTGCCTTGGTTAGCTTTCACACACACACACACACACACACACACACACACACACACACACACACACACACACGCCCTGGTTAGCTTACACACACACACGCCCGCCCCTGCCCCTGACAAGCCGTGTTCAGAAAAGTCTGTAAGAGAAGCAGGGATTCTTGATGAGAGCAGAGTCCAATCTGAGAAGACAGGCCCAGGTGAAGAATGGAGTCACTGCTTTCTGAGAACAAGTGAATAGGGGAAAAGTGTGCTGAATGACAGAGCTAAGCATTCGATTTCAGGCATGCTGAATACGGGAAGATTATTGTGCAGTTCCAAGCATGAAGTTCTTAGCAGTGTAGGGAAGTGGGTGTCCAGTGAGCTTCACCCCGTGCAAATTACTAAGGCACCAAACGCAGCCTGGGGATGGGGTTCAAACTCTAGAGTCTGCCATCAAAGGGCACCAAGGAGCCTGGGCCTGGCCAGTGAGGCACGAGCAGAACCAGTACACCCGGATGCTGGCAGGTCGAGTCAGCTAACTCAATGCCGACTGTGGCATGTGTTTAAATGGAGACCAATAATGACCACCACATGGTTATAGGAACTGTTTGCTACAGCAGTGGGCTGAACAAAACAGAATGGGGAAAGGAGAAATGCACCGATCTGTGCCATACAAGAGAAAGAGAAAGAAGACAGTGGCTGGGTCACAAATGCCCTTTCAGAAGATGAGACAGATGTTTGCATGTGATGACAAGAATCCAGGAAATGGAAAACAGACTGAGTGGTAACTGAGCAGCTTCATGAGGACAGGGCCAAGTGGCTGAGAGGCTATCCTCTTCAGAGCTCTCCCACAGTATGAGAGAGGAGACGGGAACATCAATCCAGACTTGGGGGGGGGGGGGTGCTGGAGTTGAATCCAGAAGTTCCTTCTGGATTTCTTCCAATTTCACTAAGAAAAATAGATGCACTGTCATTGCATTTATGATTGGGAAGGAACCATCTGGAAGCAGACAGGCCAAGATGTCATTGAGAAGAGACCTAACCGTTGTCCCTCGCTATATCACTTATTGATATAGTTCACTTATTGAGGCTTTAATGTACTGCAGGCTTTTAAAACAATACGTAGTGATCCCTCATCTATTGCAGGAGCTATGTTCCAGAGACCCCGCGATAGGCGAAAACCTGCAAAGTAGCAATAAGTAAACCGCGATATATAAGAGACGGCTATATAATGCTGCTATACTTTGTGGGTTTTCAACTACTGAGGGATCTCCGGAACATAATTCCTACAATAGGTGAGGGGTCACTGTACAGTCAGCAGACCGTGGAGTAAACAAGAGTAAGCTGGGCACAAGTCTCAGCCAATACATGCAACAAAGTGAGAGAGATGTGGGATGCACAGGACTCAGATGACAATGCTGTCACAGGATTTCAGGTGGGCACGAAGCACAATGTGGTAGCAGGAGCCTAGGACATAGGACTCAGGAAGGCAAAGTGGCACATTTATTTTAACAATGAGGCTGGAGGCATGGCTGAAGTGATAGAGAGCCTGCCTAACAAGCTCAAGGCCCTCAGTTCAAACTCCTGTAGCAGTGGGGGGAAAAAATGTCTACAATGTACAAATAAAACAGACAGACAGACTTGGAAGCTGGGAGGGCACTTGAGATGTAGGTATCAAAACCGCTGGACACCGAAAGGTGAGCATGGCCAAATTGCCCCTAGCACAGGCCTCTGTGTCCCTGTTGTCCATCTTTGTCTTGTTCACACCCTTCCCTAAAACTCTGCTGACCCCACACCATCTTCAATCACATAATGGTTAGCTATGCCCACTAAATCCAAAATGGGTATGCTCAGTGGCAGAGTGCCTGCCTAGCACACACAAGGCCCCAGGTTTCATCCCCAACATTGACAACATATACAGAGATACAGATGCACTGTTACTACAGTTCACTCCTATTATTTTGGCTAAATTATAGGTATTTCCAATAAATTCAGTACCAAAACCATCCCCTTGTACAAAGATCTACTATGGGTTAAGAGCAAAATTCATGGAACTTGCCATTATTTTACTCAAAGAAAAATCTTTCTCTTGGGCTGGGAATGTGGACTAATATAGAGTGCTTGCCTCATATACATGAAGCCCTGGGTTCGATTCCTCAGCACCACATATACAGAAAAGGCCAAAAGTGGTACTGTGGCGCAAGTGGCAGAGTGCTAGCCTTGAGCAAAAAGAAGCCAGGGACAGTGCTCAGGCCCTGACCTCAAAGCCCAGGACTGGCAAAAAATCTTTCTCTTTACTCAAGAAGTTGACAACTGAAAATGTATTAAAAGAAATTTAATTTAGGAGTTCAGATAAAAAGTAAGCAGGAAATTCTAGAGTTTAGGATTACAAAACCCAGGCTCTGATGTGAACTGCCTGTATTGTTACTGAAAAAAAAATGACTACAGCAAGCCAAGCGCTGGTGAGTGATAAAATGCTCAAAAAAACCCTCTGTATTACCTACTCGGGAGGCTGAGATCTGAGGATCCCGGTTCAAAGCCAGCCTGGGTCAGGAACGTTCCTGAGACTTATCACCAAAAAAACCAGAAGTGGTACTGTGGCTCAAAGTGGTAGAGCCAAAGTGGTAGAGCTGTAGCCTTGAGCTGAAGAGCTCAGGACAACACCCGGGCCAAAGGTCAAGCCCCATGACCAAAAAAAAAAAGACTACAGCAAACCTCAAACAGAGCCAATAAAGATCAGTTTGATTACCATCATAGTAATCTAATGGTTAGCATACATTGTTTTTTCTTTAATAAGTTAAAGAGAGGGAAGGGTTAACATTATCCAAAAAGAAATGTACTCTGTACCTGACTTATGAAATGGATTATAACCCCTTTGTACATTACCTTTATAATAATAAAAAAATAAATTTAAATAAATAAAACCACATACACACAATTTAGCCAGGTGCCAGTGGCTCGTGTCTGTAATCCTAGCTATAGCTGAGATCTGTGGATCACAGTTCAAAGCCACCCTGGATAGGAACACATCCACGTGCCTCTTTTCTCCAATTAAGAAACAAAAACTCAGAAGTGGAGCTGTGGTTCAAGTGGTAGAGCACTAGCCTTGAGCACCAAAGCTCAGGGACAGTGCCCAGGCCCTGAGTTCAAGCCCTAATACTTTCTCTCCGTCTCTGTCTCCTTGTCTCTGTCTCTGTCTCTCCCAGGCCCAGAGTCCAAGCCTCATAACCGACAAACAAAACTTCACCAACACAACCATTTTAAAGTACATACAGGCTGGGAATATGGCCTAGTGGTAAAACTGCTTGCCTCGTATACAAGGAGCCCTGGGTTCGATTCCTCAGCACCACTTGTATAGAAAAAGCCAGAAGTGGCGCTGTGGCTCATGTGGTAGCCTTGAGCAAAAAGAAGCCCGGGACAATGTTCAGGCCCTGAGTTCAAGTCCTAGAACTGGCAAAAAACAAAACAACAATAAAGTACATACCCAGTCTGTTCATATGCTACAAGCCAGAGCTGGGAGGGAGAGAGGGTCAAGGAGCAACCGGTTTTCAGTAACACTTTGTGGGCCCCAGCCCCATCTGGAGCAGGGAATTACATCTCATTGGAAGTGAGGATGGATCAGCTGGCTTGCAAGATGACAATACTTCACGTCTTCTGTAGTCAATAGCTTACACAGTAATGGCTTGTTATTCCGACTGAAGTCACAGTCATTAACTTCTCTCTCATCACATACAAATGACACCCACTTATACTGATTGTAACAACACAAGTTTTCACGCAGCAGCCACCTCTTTATGCTTCCAGACTTTCTTCTGCAATGACTGATCATCTTTTCAAGCCCACCCATTTTGAGGAAGGACAAACATCCGCCTCATGTCTTCTAGATAGTGCTCCTGCCCAGACATTCATATAATGAAATACTCTACCCTAAGCCAATTTCCTTTTGTCTACTTATACTACAAGAAAAGCACAGCATTGATTTTCTAACATTACATAATTAGATAGATCTTTTAATAAATGTCATTTTAAAACAAATATAACCATTTAAAATATTACAAGAAGGAAGTATTGGATTGCTCTAAGGTGTACACCTAGAAACAGACCTGCTGGATCTGTTATGTGTTTTTCAATCCTTCCAATGTTATAAATTATAGACTATGTCCTAAATACTTTTTTTGCCAGTCCTGGAGCTTGGACTCAGGGCCTGGGCACTGTCGCTGACCTTCTTTTGCTCAAGACTAGAACTCTACCACTTGAGCCACAGCGCCCCTTCTGGCCTTTTCTTTTTATGTGGTACTGAGGAATGGAACCCAGGGCTTCAGGCACGCTAGGCAAGCACTCGACCACTAAGCCACATTCCCAGACCCTGTTAGATTTACGTGTTGTGACAAAACAAAAGTTCAAGACCACAGACACTCAGATGATGGAGTGTAGAGACTCCACTGCAAGGCCAGCTTGACATCCCTGACTAGGACTTTCTAAACCTAAAATGTAGGGAAAGAGACAGGGTTAGATTTGTAGACACTAAGTTCAAGTCTAGAAACACCAAAATAAATACTTTTTAAAAAGTGCATTTCTTGGGGCTGGGAAAGTGGCTTAGCAGTAAAGTGTTTGCCTAGCATGCATGAAGTCCTGGGTTCCATTCCTCAGCACCACATAAGCAGAAAAAGCCAGAAGTGGCACTGTGGCTCAAGTGGCAGAGTGCTAGCCTTGAGCAAAAAGAATCCAGGGATAGTGCTCAGGCCCTGAGTTCAAGCCCCAGGACTGGCAAAAAAAAAAAAAGTCTTAAAGACTTTCCTCCCCAGACTGGCTTTGAACTGTGGTCCTCAGATCTCAGCCTCCTGAGTAGGCTTACAGATGTGAGCCACCAGCACCCAGCCAGTCCTTTGGGTGTTAATGGGCTTTCTGTCACAGACATGAATGATCACATCCTGGCCCCAGCGGACCAGCCTCCAGGTCCTCTCCTCTTCAACTGCTTATACGCAAGACACTTGCCACTTGGAAACTCCAAAGGTTTCGGAGCTGTGAGTGAGGGGCAAAGGACCCCTCTCCCTCTCCCTGCCATTGTGATCATTACAATACAATGTCAGTGGCTGCCTTCAAGCTTATGTTAGCAAATCTCCAGAAAAACTGTGGCATATGCACAATGCTGTTTACTACCAATTTTCATTTGCCTTTTTGTGGTTCTAGGATTTGAAGTCAGTGCCCCACACTGGTCAGGCAGGCTTTGCCCACTTCCCATTTTTCAAGAGCACTTAAGAAAGCCACAATGGAGGGTTGTTTTTTGTTTGTTTGTTTTTTACATGTGATTAAGCAATCCGCAAGCTATCTCCCAGGTGCAGGTCAATGAGAGAGATGGCTGGAGAGCTCTCTGACAGTACTTCCCAAGGCTGTTCAGCCAGTGCTAGCACATGCAGAGGTTAGGAGCCAGGCCCAGGCAGTCACCACCAGCTGCGGGAAGCACTAGTGATGGGAGGGACACTGACACACTACAGGGTCACACAACACTATTTCTGCCTGGGGTGGAGAGCTGAGTTCAGACACACTGAGAAATGCTGGCCAGCCCTTTAATAGACTTGGTCACAACAGAAAACCAAGCCTAGAGGGCGGGGGCAGGAAGAATGAGGCAGGCCACTTTCCTTTTGGTATCTGGTACAGCTTTGGACACATCAGGTGAAAGACAGCAAGCTAAGGTTAATAAGCAGATATTCCAGAATGAATCAAAGGCACTCGTATAAAACCCCTCCTGAAAGCTTTCTGGGAGGATTCCCTCACACATGGAATGAGTGGGCCTCTAGTCCTCCCACTACACTTACTACGCTCTGCTGACAAGTCAAAGAGGCACAAATGCCCCACTGTGTTAAGACCATATATCTAAGGAAGGCTGAATGCAATAGACATAACTGAACTTGAAAAGGCTTTTGATTCTCTGTCATGCAGTTTTCACAGCCAGAATGACACTGCCTACGGAAAGTATGCTGATTAGTGGAGAAGGTAAAGAGAATGGGCTTATTATTGTCAAGCAAGGAAGAGTCTGGACACGTCTGTCTCCAGCCCTTCACAGCCCTGCCTCCGCCAGTGCAGACCACATCTACCGTGATCCTCCCCACGAGAGGTTCTTCCTGTGAGCTCGCAGCTCCCTACGCCTTTCCTTCTCCCACCACCTACCTCCTGGGTGCAGCACCTCCGTCAAAGGACCCAAATTTTCTACACCGCACATCTAGTGTGTGTTCCTCTTGCTGAGCTCTATTCCCACCGCTGTCCAGGCCCCAGGCCCAGGCCCGCTGGCCTCCCGTTACCCTGACTCTGTGAAGGATCTCCAGATCCTCCCAGGGAGAGCGACAAAGGATCGTCTGAAGGCCCCATAGCACTGCCAATGCTGTCCAGTGCTTTCCTAAGTCCACGTGGGTTCTCCATCTCTTATAGGAAAGTGTCTAGCAGAGTGGAAGTGTCCACACTTGAGTACACATGGAATTACTATCTTAGACAGCGAAAACTTCTACCATGAAGTCTTTCTCCCTCCACTTCCATGTTCTGCATACAAAAGAGCCCCCAATCATAAGCAGTTTATCCTCTAACAATCAGGTATATTAAAAATGAACCAAAGTCTAGATAAAGAACTAATGAAGATAGTTTATTAAGTTTTTCTGCCAGGCGCCAGTGGCTCATGCCTATAATCCTAGCTACTTAAAAGGCTGAGATCTGAGGATCGTGGTTCAAAGCTAGCCAGGGCAGGAAAGTCCCTATGAGACTTCTATCTCCAGTTAACAACTCAAAACCCAGAAGTGGCACTGTGGCTCAAGTGATAGAGCACTAGCCTTCAGCACAAAGCAGCTCAGGAACAAAGCCTGAGTTCAAGCCCTACAACCAACAAAAAAAAAGTTTTCCTTTGTGGCTCAAGTAAAGCTAAGTTAACAGCAACTTAAGCTCAAGAATGAATAGTTTTGGGCCTTTGATGCTGTTGTGGTTTTTAAGAGAGGGCCTCAATACGTAGCCTAAGCTAGCCTCCAACTCATGATTCTTCTGCCTTGGTGCCTCCGTGCTAGGATTACAGGCATGCACAGGAGTGAGGCAGGAGTACAAGACACTATGCTCAATACACCTAAGACACAAACTGTAGTAACTCTGTATTTGGTTAATTTTTATTATTTTCAAATTGTTTTCATATTATCTCATCATATTTTATTCTCAGCAACACCAGTAAGGCACAAGCAATTATTACCTCATTTTACAAATAAGAATACAGAACCAGGCAGCTTAGAAAGGTGCAAAGGTCTCCTGGTAAATAAGTGGCTTAAGACTCAGAAGCCACAGAAAACATTACATTCAGGGAAGAGCTCCCAATACTAGTAAAGTCTCATTAAGTGTCACCAAAGCTTCCCCAACGGCAATGTGGAAGGGGCTAAGCTGAGGGATTGGCAGACAGGGGCCTGCTCCCTGCTGGATGGCCATTTTGTGAGGGTGTGAGCCTCACTAAATCTAGCCCTCACTAAATCACATACTATTGAAAAATAAATAGTATCCCAACTTTACAGACAATAAAACTCTTATTGGGGGCTAGGAATGTGGCTTACCAGTAGAGTGCTTGCCTAGCACGCATGAAGCCCTGGGTTCAATTCCTCAGCACACCAAGTCACCTTGTCACTGAACTTGTCCTTGAGGTCCTCTGAGCAGCAGCAGTTTCCAGGCCCACACAGCAACCCTGCTACCAGCTAAGACATCTGCTAACAAGCAGGCTATTGTACAAGCACAAGCAGGTTCACTCCAGGCAAGAGGGCTTCCGGTAGCACCTGGCCTCCCTAACAACAGCCATCTATAGCAGAAACACAACTCAGGGAACAGAAGAGGAAAAAAAGGAAGCACCAGGCTTTCAAGGTTTGTGAAAGGCACAAAAACTCTATCCACAGGAATGTGCTTTCATGCAAAGTCTTAATTCACTGCTAAGCTGTTTTTGGAACAAATATTTCTATGGTTTGCACAAGAAAACAATTATGAACATACATTTTCCCCCATTCCAAGCCTTATTCTACCCACCCACTACCATTTCCTGCACATTCTACCATTCAGCCGTCAGATGCCTCGCTGGTCGCATACACGCACGTGTCTGAGACAGCCTCCTTTCTGTCTCATTGAGATGAATCAGGAGGGGATGTACAAGGGCAGCAATAGCGTTAACGGAAGGAAGGAAATCTGAACAGCTCACTAGGGACAGATGGCAAGTTGTCCTGATCCAGCAAGGATGCACAGATCTCTTGCCTGACAGTGAACTAGCCATTTGGTGCTACCATATGCCACCCAACACCTGAGCCTCCTCCTATGACTAAAGGTCCACCCTTGAGGAACAGCGACTGACTCCAAGGGGCAGCTGATGCGCCAGCCTCTGTGGCCCTCACAGTCACTCTCCCTCAAGCTGCCTCGGAGCAGGAAGGGGACTATCCCTGAGCAGCCACTCAACCCGCTGGGCCCTGCGGTGATGTCAACGGCTCAGGGTGCAGTACAGGACAAGCAGCTTCCCCAGGATGGGCCATGCAGCTCCAAGCCTCATCGTCCTCCCACCTTCCCAGAGACAGTGTGGTCTACTAAAAAACTTCCTGGTTAGTTGGTCTGCATCTCCACACAGGCAGTCTTTTTTTTTTTTTTGGCCAGTCCTGGGGCTTGGACTCAGGGCCTGAGCACTGTCCCTGGCTTCTTCCCGCTCAAGGCTAGCACTCTGCCACCTGAGCCACAGCGCCCCTTCTGGCCGTTTTCCATATATGTGGTGCTGGGGAATAGAACGGAGAGCTTTATGTGTAGGAGGCAAGCGCTCGGGCCACTAGGCCATCTTCCCAGCCCGCACAGGCAGTCTTAAATAAGCCCCAATTGTCTTACTCTCCATCCTGTTCTCTTCTCAATGAGAAGTAAAAATGCACATTTAAAACACCACTCCTAGCAGGGCATAGTGGTACATGTATGTAATCCCAGCACTCCAGGGAAGCCGAGGCAAATGGATCAAGAGTTCAATACCATACTGGGCTAAATAAAACTCCAGGCCAGCTGGAGTAAGATGCTATCTCTTAAACAAAAAGCATCCTCTACTCTGGACATATTGCACGGAGAGACACTGTTACTGTGGGTGTCAGTATCTCTATGATGTTTGCAACTTCTCCCCATTTTTTTTCTTTTCTGCCTACTGATCACCATCAACTTTATCACCAGAAAAGCCAACCTTCACTACCTCAGCAAGCGTAATGACAAAATGGCCACAGCTGTGGAGTGCCTGTACCACAGCAGCCTGTGCCTTGCAGTCCTGAAATCCTGAAGCAGGCCCCGAAGTGAGCCGCAGAGCTAAAGTGACAGCCCTGACAGAGCCCACGTTCCACATGTGACCAAAGCCTCACCCCAC
Organism: Perognathus longimembris pacificus; assembly: GCF_023159225.1. Classification (NCBI taxonomy): domain Eukaryota; kingdom Metazoa; phylum Chordata; class Mammalia; order Rodentia; family Heteromyidae; genus Perognathus; species Perognathus longimembris. Next base: position 60,966,267 of record NC_063173.1, on the reverse strand, counting down.
CACCTCTCAACACCGCAGGTACCCACCAGGAAAATTCTCTTTCGGCTCCTGGCCTGCCCCCCGCCGTGTGTGTGTGTGTGTGTGTGTGTGTGTGTGTGTTTGTGTGTGTGTGTGTATTCTCTTTCGGCTCCTGGCCTGCCCCCCGCCGTGTGTGTGTGTGTGTGTGTGTGTGTGTGTGTATTCTCTTTCGGCTCCTGGCCTGCCCCCCGCCGTGTGTGTGTGTGTGTGTGTGTGTGTGTGTGTGTATTCTCTTTCGGCTCCTGGCCTGCCCCCCGCCGTGTGTGTGTGTGTGTGTGTGTGTGTGTGTGTGTATTCTCTTTCGGCTCCTGGCCTGCCCCCCGCCGTGTGTGTGTGTGTGTGTGTGTGTGTGTGTATTCTCTTTCGGCTCCTGGCCTGCCCCCCGCCGTGTGTGTGTGTGTGTGTGTGTGTGTGTGTGTGTGTGTGTGTGTGTGTGTGCTCATCATTGTTGGTCATAGGGCTTGAACTCAGGGACTAGACAAAGTCCCTGAGCTCTTTTGCTCAAGGCTAGTGCTCTACCACTCACATACTTTCCTGCCTATGCTGGCTTTGTTTTGTTTTCTTTTTGCCAGTCCTAGGGCTTGAACTCAGGGCCTGGGCACTGTCCCTGGCTTCTTTTTGCTCAAGGACAGCACTCTACCACTTGAGCCACAGCGCCACTTCCAGCTTTTTCTGCTCATGTGGTACTGAAGAATAAAACCCAAGGCTTTGTGCATGCTAGGCAAGCACCCTAACGCTAAGCCACCTCCCCAACCCTCCTAGGCTGTCACACGATCCCCAGATCTCGGCCTCCGGAGTAGAATTACAGACATAATCCACCAGCGCCTGGCTTTGGCCCTTCTCTTGAAACTACTATTCCTACACTCAAGGTAGAACTACAACCTCATGCAAGAGTATCTGATGCTATTGACTCTTAGGTGGGATCATTAAGGCCCCCCTAGGACCCCTTCAAGGGCTACTGTAGAGCGGGAAGCCAAGAAGCAGAAAGAAATGAAGTCTCAGCAGGTGAGGCTTCAGGAAGACTACCTGTTATATGAGTCCTGTGCAATGGTCTGTTTACTCACTGGGCATTGGTGGCTCACATCTATGATCTAACTACTTAGAAGGCTGCTATCTGAGGATCGAGGTTCAAAAGCCAGCTTAGGGATTCTTACCTCCCAACAACCACCAAAAAGGTCTAAGTGGAGCCATGGCCCAACTGGTAGAGTGCCAGCCTTGAGTGAAAAAGCTAAGGGAGAATGTAAAACTCTGAGTTCAAGCTCTAGTACCAGAGTGAGCGCGCGCACGCGCGCACACACACACACACACACACACACACACATCTCAGAGATGGGATTCTTCTAAAGGGTTTTAATCTACTGGGTCTATTCAACATCTTGTTCCACAGAGAAGGAACCTCAGAGGTTAGCAGTGACAAACCAGAGCCAGAGCCACCCCTCAGCTGCTAGCACATGTGCCTCCATAGTCTGCCTCCCTGCACTCTACCTATATCAAAGGCAGGGGACAAGGGAAGACCGTGCTGACTGCAACACAAAAATAATGCCTGGCTCATCTCTCATCTTCCCAAATATCACTCCATTTCCCTCTATACTGCCCTAGTAATTTGTTTAGTTACCTTTAAAATACTCACAGAGACATATGCCAACAAGTTTTAAGTTTACAATGGGCCAAGAGTTGATGGACAGGAAATAAAACAACAGTGACAGATGCCTGCAGGAGGCTAACATATGGCATCTTAAACCCGTGGCCTGGCACAGGGAAAAGTTTCCGGGAAAAGCAATGAGGAAAGAGAAATAATCAGAACTCTAAAGTTCTTGGATTAATCAAGCTAGATAGAACTAGACATCTAACAGGTGACTTAGAAGACTAGCCATGAGAGAAACCAACTTCAGATTTTTTCATAATAATTCGATTAACACACATTATACAAGGGGCAGGTGGGCTTCACTGTGACATTTCCACACATGTATACAAGGAATTCCAGTTGGCCAGGACCTCTCCCTCTACCCAGAGATCATTTCTTATTTGATGACATGCTGCTAAGTGCCCTCTGGGTGCCAGGCCACATAGGAAAGCCCCTGGCTCTGCCTCAGGCCTACTGCAGGCAGAGGAAGCTTGTGCAGCGGTACCAAGGACAGAAAGGCAGCTGGCTGGGAGCTAAGACCCTCTGCCCAGAACGATGGGACAGGCCCAGAAGCACCTAGGGGCGGCTGAGGGGCCCTGCTTTGGCCTATCTTGTCCTATAGTCAGACAACTCTGGAGCTCAGAATACTCCAGCACTCAGTACCACTGAGCTAGTCCCCAGACTTCTCTGCCTCAATGTCCTTCGTGAGGTGAGCACTAACATCACCCTGTTTCAGAGCCCCATAATGGACACCAGAGATATTTAGGAAGATGAGAGATGAGCCAGGCATTATTTTTGTGTTGCAGTCAGCACGGTCTTCCCTTGTCCCCTGCCTTTGATATAGGTAGAGTGCAGGGAGGCAGACTATGGAGGCACATGTGCTAGCAGCTGAGGGGTGGCTCTGGTTCTGGTTTGTCACTGCTAACCTCTGAGGTTCCTTCTCTGTGGAACAAGATGTCGAATGGACCCAGTAGACCAGGAGGCCATGAACGGTTAAGTTTTATGTCATCGAATCTCCCAGGTATCTCTATTCTCAGCTTAGATAATGCCTAGCTCCTAACAGACCGTAAGTATTTGCTAAATGAAAACCAATAACTGTCATCCCAAATTTGCTGATGAGAAAGCTGAAGGCTCAGAGATCAGGTGACTTAACAAAGGTAACAAGGGATAGGTGAGCTGTAGTCCCACTTGGCTTTTCTTCACTCGCCCCTACTGACCTTGTAGTTCATGTGAGGAGAGGTGGGGGCAGGGTGCATCTTAAAGACACTCAGAAGGGTAGAGGCACTGTGGTGCTGCACAGTGACAGGCCCACAGAATGTGACCTGTCGTAAACGACTCACGTCAGTCCCCTGAACCAGCCATAACAAGGAATGGAGCAAGGGAAAGGTGCTTAACTGTTCTTGCAAAATGCCTACCAACAGCATGAAGAAGAGCCAGCTCCCCTTCAATGTGCACACACGCATTCACAGGCAGCGGAGACGACCACAACACAGCAAAACTCCACACAGTGCTGCTTTAAACCTCTTTGCTGCAACTGGACTTGACATTTGATCACAAAGACCTTCCTATTTTAATCTGCCTCAGATTACTCAGACACTCAGACTGTGAAATCTTGCCACCTATCTACCCTCTATGACCATGCCTGCTGCTCACGTCTTCTCTGTAAGTCATATCTGAGACAGAGAATTCAAGAAAGATCAACGGCTCACTAGTACTGACCAAGCCCAGGCAGAGCTTTAACTTTTCTTTTTACACATGCTAAGGACAGAACTCAGGGCATGCATGCACGGAAGAGCCAGAAGGGCTGAGCCCTACCAAGCTCCAGCTTTTCCTTTTCTACATATGAGTCAACAACTCAGTATCAGAGCTTGAACTTAGTGCTTCATGCTCACTTGGCTTTATTGCTTATGGTCAGTACTCTACCACTTGAGCCACACCTCCAGTCTGGCTTTTTATCTTTCATTGGTCAATTAGAGTCTCAAGGACTCTTCTGCACTGACCTTGAACTGTGATCCTCAGGATCTCAGCCTTCTAAATAGCTAGGGTTACAGGCGAGAGCCACCCGCATCCAGCTCCATTTTTACATTAGGACTGGCAAAGGTTTAAGACCACATAGGTGGGAAGAGTAATCAGCCTATTTGAAAAGCAGAAAAACTTGGAATGAAGGATATGCTTCAAGTTCCCTAATTTATTTTTGGAGCAAAATGAAATTCCCTCCCCTGAATAAGAATGAGACTCTGTGAAAAGCAGGAATACAAACTCCACAGAGGACCTGCCCTGCCAGGAGAAAGAACCACAACCCAAAAGTCTCGAGACCTCAGCCAAGTACTTACTTTAGCTGCAGTGAAGAAAAAAAACCTACCAAGTGGAAACATTCTGTCCACATCTCTACATCAGCACTAGCGGGGCCAAGAAAACCTTAGCTGAGAGCAAGAACAGGCACTTCACTAACTGCTCCAGGGTGACAGTACAACTCGACCCACGGCCACGCTCTGCGGGGTACTTAACCTTCTTGAGTTTATTTTTTCTCAGGAGCAGTTGTATAAAAATGTACACAGAAGCCGGGCACTGGTGGCTCACAGCTGTAATCCTAGCTACTCAGGAGGTTAAGATCTGAAGATCACAGTTTGAAGCCAACCTGGGCAAGAAAATCCATAAGACTCTTATCTCTAATCACCAAAAAGCTAGAAGTAGTAGTTCTAGTGGTAAAAGTGCTAGCCTTTTTTTTTTTTTTTTCTTTCTCAGTTGTGGGGCTTGAACTCAGGGTCTGGGTGCTGTCCCTGAGCTCAAAGCTAGCACTCTACCACTTGAGCCACTGCACCACTTCTGGGTTTTGAGTGATTAACTGAAGATAAAGAGTCTCACAGGGACTTTTCTGCCCTGGCTGGCTTCAAACTGCAATCCTCAGATCTCAGCCTCCTGAGTAGCTAGGATTACAAGTGTGAGCCACCAGTGTTAGCTTAGTCTTTTTTTTTTTTTTTGCCAGTCCTGGGCCTTGAACTCAGGGCCTGAGCACTGTCCCTGGCTTCTTTTTGCTCAAGGCTAGCACTCTGCCCCTTGAGCCACAGCACAACTTCTGGCCGTCTTCTATGTATGTGGTGCTTGGGAATCGAACCCAGGGCTTCATGTATATGAGGTGAGCACTCTTGCCACTAGGCCATATTCCCAGCCCAGCCCCTTAGTCTTAACTTTTTGTTTTTATCTATCTATCTATCTATTTATTTATTTATTTTGGCTAGTTCTGGCACTTGGACTCAGGGCCTGAGCACTGTCCCTGGCTTCTTTTTGCTCCACGCTAGCACTCTGCCACTTGAGCCACAGCACCACTTCTGGCCATTTTCTATATGTGGTGCTGGGAAATCAAACCCAGGGCTTCATGTATATGAGGCAAGCACTCTTGCCACTAGGCCATATTCCCAGCTAGTCTTAACTTTTTAATAAAGCTCAGGGACCTGAGTTCAAGTCATAAGATCAGCACAGGGGGGAAAAAAAAAGGTAATTCAAACCCTAAAATTAAGAAAGGCAGATGCTAATAATTCATGCCTACTATCTGAGTTCAAAGCCAATCCAAGTAGAAAAGTCCTCAAGACTCCATCTGCAAAGCTAACCAGAAAGAAGCTGGGTCGTGCCTATAATCCTAGCTACTTAGGAGGCTGAGATCTAAAGATTGTGATTGGAAACCAGCTGGCAGGAAAGTCTAAGACTGAGATTCTTGTCTCATTATCTCAATTAACCACAAACAGGAAAGAAAAAAAAAAAAACAGGCCAGAGTAGAGCTGTAACTCTAGTGGTAGAATGCCAGCCTTGAGTGAAAATGCTAAGGAACAGTGCAGAAGCCCTGACTTTAAGCCCTACTACCTGGCATACACAAAATTAAGTAATTAAATTAATTGTTTTTAATTTTTAAAAAGCTGGGGGCTAGGGATATGGCCTAGTGGCAAGAGTGCCTGCCTCATATACATGAGGCCCTGGGTTCGATTCCCCAGCACCACATATACAGAAAATGGCCAGAAGTGGCGCTGTGGCTCAAGTGGCAGAGTGCTAGCCTTGAGCGGGAAGAAGCCAGGGACAGTGCTCAGGCCCTGAGTCCAAGGCCCAGGACTGGCCAAAAAAAAAAAAAAAAAAAAAAGCTGTGCTGACAGCATGGCTCAGTTAGCAGAGTGCCAGCTAAGCAAGCAAGCTGGAAGCTATGAGTTCACACTCCAAGACCACCAAAAAAACAAAAACAAAAACACCAAGAAAAAGGAGTTGGGTATTGGTGACTCACACCTGTAATCCTAGCTATACAGGAGGCTAACATATGAGAATTACAGTTCAAAGCCAACCTGGCCAGCTAAGTCCGTGAGACTCTCATCTCCAATTAACCACCAGGAAACTGGAAGTAGAACCGTGGCACAAAGTGGTAGAGCACTAGCCTTGAGCCAAGAAACTCAGAAACAACACCTAGGCCCTCAGTTCAAGCCCCATAAAGGAAAAAAAAAAAAAAAAGAGGGCTGGGAATTTGGCTTAGTGATAGAGTGCTTGCCTAGCATGCATGAAGCCCTGGTTTTGATTCCTCAGTTGCACATAAACAGAAAAAGCCAGAAGTGAGTAGCACGCTCGCCTTGAGCAAAAGGAAGCCCAGAGACAGCACCCAGGCCCTCAGTTCAAGCCCCAGGACTGGCAAAAACAAACAACCAACAAACAAACCAAAAACACCATAAAGAAAGAAAAGGAAGAAAAACAAACAAAAAAAGAAAACAAAAACCCATTTGTGGTAATATAATTAGACCTGGAGATTGTTGGGGTAACAAAGTACAAGCATAAAATAAAGGAAAAATTGAAGTTTTAATTGATGAAGTAAGGACTTTTCAATGAGTCATTTTCCCTACTCTGTCCACTGCAAACCCAGAAGAGGCCAACCGCTGTGACTATGAGCACTGTCTGCTGTGATCAGGAGCACGGCACGATCCACAGACCGTGACTGGCTCAGGGGCTACCGGGAGGGAGCCTGGAAGAACACCACAAGAGGGGCCTGGAACAAACTGTGCTAAAAAGCAATGAAACCTTCCCTCCACACTATGCTTGGTGCTGGCTGGAGGCCACTAAGAGCATGAGGGACGAGGTTCGGAGGAGGGAAGACCCAGCGTCCCTCCTCACAGACTGCATCAGCTGACAAGCCCAGGAGCTACAGTTCAGCCACAAGGCTGGGCTCCAGGAACAGGACTGAGGAGAGTCTGAGGAGAGGTCAGCAGTCCAAGTATGGGAGCCCTGAACAACAGTGTCCCCGAAGGAGAGAAGAACTGGGGCACAGCAGGTGGAAGACACACACACCCTCTACAGTGGGAATTTAATTTAATTTACACATTATTTGCCCTGTAATTCGTCTACCAATAAACTATGTGAAAATCTAAGCTTTGAGGTAAACACCATTACACACACCTCTTCCAGGAAGAACTGTTGCCCTTAGACAAAAAAACTGCTTAGTCAGAATATGAGTGAGGATTGTTTTGTTTTCATGTGTGTGGTGCTGGGTGGGGGTGGAATCCTGAGCCTTTTGTGAGCTACCACTGAGCCACCCCACCCCCCCGCCCCGACCGAATATAAGCATTTCTGAGGAACTTTGGGACATAGAGCAGAACTCCTTCTCCAGAAAGCTGTACTAAATCATTTAGCCCAAGTTAGCATAGGGCTGGCAAGCAGAAAACAGGATAACAAAGGCCTAGGCTTAAAGAACAGACCATCTGGCCAGAAGCTACAAGGCAACAATGAGCCAGGTGCCGGTGGCTTATGCCTATAATCCTAGCTATTCTGGAGACTGAGATCTGAGGATCTAGGTTTGAAGCCAGCCTGGGTAGAAAAGCCCATGAAATTCTTATCTCCTCTTAACCAGCAAAAAAAAAAAAAGAACTGGAGGTATGGCTCAAGTGGTAGAGTGCCAGCCTTGAACAAAAAAGCCAAGTTCAAGAGAAGAAGGCCCTGAGTTCAAGTCCCAGTACAACCACACACCCCGAAAAAGAAAAATGAATCAGCACGTGAGGCACTACTAGCAGCAGTCAGAGAGGCAGGGAAAAGTCAGGAACATGTCACATGATGGACGCGCTAGGAGACGTCTTTAGCCTGACCCAGATGGAGACCTGAAGCATTTTAAGCTAAAGGAAGCTGGATTTGTTGTTGTTGTTGTTGTTTTAACACGGTCTTGCTACATAGCCCACGTGCAATCAGTCTCTGGAGTGCTCCTGGGTGGATCTGCATTTCACCAAGATCACAACAGCCACTGGAGTCAGCCCAGTAGACACAGGGTCCAGATCACACTGGCAGGTCTCTGAGATGGAAAGGTTCCAAACCCCTAGCAAGATGAGGTCAATGCAGAAGAGCTCCAGCTGCTCCCAGCTGTGTCTCCCAGCACAGGTTGTCTGACCACTAGTAGGAAGTGGCACCATTCACAGGAAGAGGGAGTGATCTGGGGAAAGATGGGTTTGGTCAGTACTGACTTAAGAAGCTTAACTGGAGTCAAAGTTAAGTAATAGTGCTTGCCTAGCAAGTGTAAGGCCCAAGGTTCCCTCTCCAGTTGAGGGAGGGAAGACGGGCAGGCAGGAAGGGCCTAACATCTGCCCAATGGAACTACAGACAAGCAAGTGCTCTCTCCACGTGTGTGAGACACTGAGCTGTGACAATGAGGGCACAGTGGGTCACTGGAGCAGGGAGAACCACTTGCTCCTGTACTGGCCACGTCAGCACAGATGAACAATGCCAAGTCTCCCCAGGGCTGTTCAAAGTAGAGTAATATGGAATCTTTCTTTCTTTTGTCTTTTTTCTCCCAGGTAAAACACATTTGAACTACATCACCATTATTACATATTGACTATTCAGCACCTAGAACAGTGCCTAGACCAAGCAGGCACTCCATAGTATACTACTGGAATGTTGATGGGTTTGTTGTTGTTGTTTTTTGCTTGTTTTGTGCCAGTGCTGGGGCTTGAATTCAGGGCTTGGGCACTGCTCCTGAGCTTTTTGTTCAAGGCTAGTGCTCTACCACTTGAGCCACAACTCCACTTCTGGCTTTTTTGATGGTTCATTGGAGGTAATAAAGAGTCTCAGACTTTTCTGCCAGGGCAGGCTTCAAACCATAATCCTCAGATCTCAGCCTCCTGAGTGGCTAGTATTACAGACATGAGCCACCCACCGGTGCCATAAAACACATACACCAAGATATTAAGTCTATTAAATTAAAATATTAACTGGCTCTTTGGCGCAATAGATAGTGCATTGGACTTCTAAATTAAAATATTATGCATTATGTACATAAATGTAAAAGTGTTCTGTGGTTTAGAGATAGGTGATGCTAAGGGGGTTTTAGCATTTGCCCAAAGCATGAATGTTACAGCCCAAATCATGTCTGGAGGTGAGCTTCCTTCCACAACCACTCCTGCCTCATTCCCAACCTACCACCCATACCTCACTAGATCACCTCATTCCTGACTGCCCTCCACCAAGCACACCAAGCACAGAGACCTCCAGGACGCTTTAACAAAACAACTTCCTGTTAGGCAAAGTGGTTGATACTCTCCCCGGATACATAGCTGGAAGCCTACCTGGTTCCAGTTTTCCCTTCCCTCCAGGTTCAGGAGCAATGACTCTGCTCTTGAGACCTGAACATCCAAGTTCCTCTATGCCTCAGCCCATTCCACACTGCCCTGCTGCGAAGAAATCTCTCACACCTGGCGCCTCCTAGCCTTCAGCTCACAGGCAAAAGCCACCCATCAAAAAGGTCTGCCTCCCAAGCTGGGTGCTGGTGGCTCACACCTGCCATCCTAACTACTCAGGAGGCTGAGATCTGACGATGACAGTTCAAACCAGCCAGGCAGGAAAGTCCATAAGACTCTTATCTCCAATTAACCACCAGAAAACCAGAAGTGTTGTGGTTCAAGTGGAAGAGCACTAGCCTTGAGCTGAAGAGCTCAGGGACAGCGCCCAGGCCCAGAGTTCATGCCCCATAACCAAAAAAAAAAAAAAAGAAATAGAAAGGTCTGCCTCCCAGATAAGCACACACTAGACAGTATCCTGCATGCACTCAGGCACACATGCGCGCGCGTGCGCGTGCGCACACACACACACACACACCATTTTGTTGTCAGGAGTCTCTTACAGCCTGTGGTAAGCACAGGCATATAGGACCTTGAGAGCTTGTTTGGAGGTTCTAGCAGGGGAGCACAGCTACTAGTATACCCTTGATCGAAAACCAGTCCTGCTCTATCGGGGATGGTCATCCTCTTCAGCTGAGCACACAGCTTCGGGAGGGACACGCGTGGAGGAAGGGGACACCCGCCTAGCTAGCCAGATCAGCCTAATCAACCCTAGTGACAGATGTCACCGCCCTCACATCCAGCAGAGGTATACAGGAAGGAAGGCCTCCATCTCCACCAGCACCAGGGGCTTAACAGTCATATTCACACAGGGCTCCAGAGTGCAGGAAGGAGGGGCAAGAAGGACAGGCTGCTGTGGAAGTGACAATGGACAGTGCGGGCACAAGAGGAGCTGCGCATCTTGATATAAGGTAGACTTAATTGTTTCACAAACCACAAGCAATGGCCGAAAGCGTTATTTTAAAAGGGTTTGCCAACACACCACAGGACATGATGGAGGCTCAAAGCTGTCAATCCTCACCACCTGGGTAAAGACTTGGCAGCTTTCACACAGTGCTGATGCTCCCTCAGTTGGATCAGCAAGCAGGACCCAGCCCTCAGCAGTGGCACTGAGTGGTAGTTCCACCGTGCCTGACAAGTGCCATCAGTGCTTCTGCTTAGGGTCCAGACAAGTCTTTGTGGTGGGCCCCACTATAAAAGGCTTCAGAGCACCCTTACCCCTAGTTCTGACATGCAAACTCCTCCAAACACCAATAAGCCGCCACACTCCTCCACCCCCACCGACACTGCCCAACTTGACCTGGGCAATTCCTCTAGGGCCACCCTTCTGTCCAGTGGATCTTCTCCAGCTGCCCCTCAGACTCCAGTGCTCCTCCACGACAAATCTCCTGCCCACAACACAGAAAGCGCCTGCACCTGGCCTCTGTGCGCACTTCCTGCCTGCCGGCCCAGTCCGCTGACCCCATGACCCCGACAGCTTAACCTCCACCCACTGCTTCCACCAGGCACACACCTGACATAGACACACTCGGGGTTATTTAGGACCTCACTCCTCACAGCCTTCTGGTTCCGGTCTCAGGGGTCCTCACATTCCGCACGAGACACAAACAAAATCCTGGGCCCACTCTGCAACTCAGCCCCCACAATTTCCCTTTTGCGGCTTTATACACTTCAAGTGAAATAACTGAAAAGAATTCAAAACCACTTTACCAGACTATGAATAAAATCTGCAGTGAAAATGCAGCTGAAACTTTATAAACTGAAAGCACCTAGCTGCAGTAGTACCTTTGTAGTAACAGGGCTCAAACTCCGGGGCTCGTGCTCGCTAGACAGGCAATCTACCACTGAAACTACTCGTCTAGCTCTTAGTTGCTTTAGTTATTGTTTGGATATGGTCTCACATCTTTGCCTGAGGCTAGTCTCAGATTGCAATCCTCCTACCTATACCTCTGAATAGTTGGGAATACAGGTATGCATCACCACACACAGTAAAAGCAATATTTTAAAGAAAATTCAACTCCTGGGGCTGGGGATATGGCCTAGTGGCAAGAGTGCTCACCTCGTATACATGAAGCCCTGGGTTCGATTCCCCAGCACCACATATACAGAAAATGGCCAGAAGTGGCGCTGTGACTCAAGTGGCAGAGTGCTAGCCTTGAGCAAAAAGAAGCCAGGGACAGTGCTCAGGCCCTGAGTCCAAGGCCCAGGACTGGCAAAATAAATAAATAAATAAATAAAAGACGAAACTAGCCTCATTTATAAAAAAAAAAAAAGAAAGAAAAAAAAAGAAAATTCAACTCCTTACGACCTACATGTGATCTGCTCCCAGAATAAGCCTCATACATCTCCACTTCCCTGCCCTCCACTTTCACCACTACCTGACTTGCCATTGTAACTTCCCTGGAGACTTCGGTAGGGTGGGGTGCCCCACACTGAGGCCTCCAAAGCTGCTGGGGGTAGCCTCCTGCAGGGGACCTGCACTGGCCGCTGGCTCCATGTCACCCCCAACAGTCAGGGATTCTGATTAGAAACTGAACAATGAGCAGTGGGCAAGGATGAGAGAGCTGTTTGCTCTCAGACCAAGCGATGCTGTGATCGGTGATTACCATGTCTTTCTACTGCTGTTGGAGATGGAAAAGGCACGCCAGCTTCTCTTCCACTTCTAGTTACGTGTATGGGCAGTCTGATGCACATCAACCCACCAAGATCTAGAAAAGTTCACTGTGCTTGCTACAAATCTGTCTGGCAGATGGGAAAACCCATACTCAAAGTCTTCTCTTCCCTCCAGAGCATCAAGGCAGAAGACAACTCTGGGAAGGTTGAGGGCAGTCACCAATAAACTGGAGAGAAAAAGGAGCAGAAAGCCACAGCTATGAGAGGTCTGGCTGTTCTCCTGGGACACAGAAGGCAAAAGCAGGAGTACAAACCTGACAGCTAGGACTTAAAGGGGAAGATCCTAAAGAAAGCAGACAGACAATGGGCCACAAAGCCTGCGGTGAAGCTGCTTTCCTAGTCTCAAGATGGCAGGGAGACCAGAACTGGGACCTGCTCAGGACCTGCCCTGCAGTGAGGAACTGGGGAACACACACTCCAGGACTTCACCCTGCAAGTGATGGTGACAGCGGCCATGGCTTGGAAGACTGAATTCCAGCCTCAAGCCATGTGATCCTCCCTGAACTGAAATCACTGCCTTCCTAGAACCCAACATGAGACAAGAGGAAGACAGTGCCACCCAACCCATCATGCCTACACACCCTGCCTGGCACTCAAAGAAGCAAAATCAGTGTTTTGATAAAGAAAGGCAAGAGAAAAACCAAAAATGAAATCAAGCTGGGTGCCAGCAGCTCACACCTATAATCCATCATGGTTCAAAGCCATCCCAAGCAGGAAAGTCCATGAGACTCTTATCTCCAATTAACCACCAGGAAACTGGAAGTGGCTCTGTGGCTCAAAGTCGTAGAGCACTTGCCTTGAGCTGAAAAGCTCAGGGACAGCACCTAGGCCCTAGGTTCAAGCCTCACGACCAACAAAAGGGGGAAAAAAAGTAAAGGCGAAACAGGTTTTTCAGACAAATATCATTCAGCTCATCACACAGAGACATGAACTAAGGGATATGTGAAAGAAAGTTCTTCAAGGAAAACAAGACAATCCCTCATAAAACATGAGAAAGAAAAGCGGTGAAGAGCAATAAAATGGATAGCTATGGCCGGGCACAGTAGACTATATCTATAATCTCAGCATTTGGAAGTCTAAAGCAAGATAACTGTGAATTGAGGCCAGCCTGTACTACACAGAAGACTCGATCTTTTATTTTTTTTAAGTAGCTATGAGAATAAATCTAAATAAAATAAACAGTAACAGCCCAAACAATGTTGACAACATAAAAATAGTAAAATTATAATAATGATACAGATTGGAGGCATTAATTGTAATTCAAATACCTACAGCAACGGCAATGTCTGAGAAGCAATAAAAAACTAAATTTGAGGAGTTGGAGATATGGCTCAGTTGGTAGAGCACTTGCCAAATAAGTGAAAGCAGCAGGTACCAAGTTTGGGTCCCAGTCTCAGACCTAAAAAGAAAAATTGAAATTAAGCCAGGTGCGTGTGGGCTCATACCTGAAATTCTAGCTTCTCAGGAGACAGAGATCTGAGAATTATGGCTCAAAGCACAAGCAGGAAAGTCTGTAAGGCTCTTATCTCCAATTAACCAGCAAAAAAGCCAGATGTGGAGCTGTGGCTCAAGTGGTAGAGTGCTAGACTTGAGCAAAATAAAGCTCAGGAACAGCACCCAGCCCCTGAGTTCAAGCCCCAGGACTACACCAAAAAATAAGAGAAAAAAACAAAAGAGCAAAGCAAAGCCAGGCACCACTGGCTCATACCTATAATCCTAGCTACACTGGAGGCTATGATCTGAGGATCAAGGTTTGAAGCCAGCCCAGGCAGCTAAGTTTGTGGGACTATCTCCAACTAACCACCAGAAAAATGGAAGTGGCACTGTGGCTCAAAGTGGTAGAGTACTAGCCTTGAGTGAAAACTGTCAGAGACAATGGCACCAGGCTCTGACTGCAAGCCCTACAACCAATAAAATTGAAGATGATGATGATGATGATGATGACGACGAAAAATAGAAAGAGCCAGATACAGGTATAATCCTATAATCCTAGCTACTCAGGAGGCTGAGATTTGAGGATCGCAGTTCAAAGCCAGCCTGGGAAGAAAAGTCCATGAGACTCATCTCCAATTAACCAATTAAAAACTAGAAGTGGGGCTGGGAATCTGGCTTAGCAGTAGAGTGCTTGCCTTGCATGCATGAAGCCCTGGGTCAATTCCTCAGCACCACATGAACAGAAAAGGCCGGAAATGGTGCTGTGGCTCAAGTGGTAGACTGCTAGCCTTGAGCAAAAAGGAAGCCAGGGACAGTGCTTAGGCCCTGAGTCCAAGCCTCAGGACTGGCAAAAAGTAAAAAAACAAGCTGTAAGTGGTGTTGTGGCTCAAGTGGTAGAGCACTAGTCTTGAGCACAAAGAGGCTCAGGGACAGTCCACACCCAGGCCCTGAGTTCAAGCCCCACCACCAACAACAACAACAGCAAAAAAAAAAAAAAAAAAAAAAAAAAAAAAAAAAAAAAACAGAAGAAAAAGAACAGACCTTAAGCAGGGCACCAGTGGCTCATTCTTGCAATCCTAGGTATGTGAAAGACAAAGATGGGAAGGATTGTGGTACAAGGCAAGCCTCAGCAAAAAGTTTACAAGACCATGTCAACCAACAGCTGGATATCCTTGGACATGCCTGGCATCCTAGGTACAACAAAAAATCTAAGTAGGAAGATTGGCATCCAGGCTGGCTTGGAAAAAAAATAAGTGAGATCTTATTTTGAAAATAATGAGAGCAGGGGCTGGGAATGTGGCTTAGTGGTAGAGTGCTTGCCTAGCATGCATGAAGCCCTGGGTTCGATTCCTCAGTACCACATACACAGAAAAAGCCAGAAGAAGTGGTACTGTGGCTCAAGCGATAGAGTGCTAGCCTTGAGCAAAAAAGAAACCAGGGGGCTGGGGATATGGCCTAGTGGCAAGAGTGCCTGCCTCGGATACACGACCCTAGGTTTGATTCCCCAGCACCACATATACAGAAAACGGCCAGAAGCGGCGCTGTGGCTCAAGTGGCAGAGTGCTAGCCTTGAGCAAAAAGAAGCCAGGGACAATGCTCAGGCCCTGAGTCCAAGGCCCAGGACTGGCAAAAAAAAAAAAAAAAGAAACCAGGGACAGTGCTCAGGGCCTGAGTTCAAGCGCCGGGACTGGCAAAAATAAATAAATAAATAATAAAATAGAAATAACCAGAGCAGCTGGCTCATGCCTATAATCTTAACTACTCAGGAGGCTGAGATCTGGAGGATCATAATTTAAGCCCAATGTAAAGAGAACAGTTAAGATTCCATCTCCAAAATAACCAACAAAAAGCCAGACTGACAATGTAGCCCAAATGGTAGAATGCAAGCCAAACAAGAAAATCAAGGAAGCTCGAAACCCTGAGTTCAAACCTCAGTACTAGCAAATAAATAACCAAGGCTGGAGGCATGGCGAAGTGGCGAGTACCTACATAGCAAGAGAGAAATCCCGAGTTCAAACTCCTAGTATGACTGCTTTAGAAAACAAAACAAAGCACATATTGCCCATCTTAAAAAGGAAGCGGAGTGCCGACACTCATGCCACTAGAGGGAAAAAAGAATGACTAAGCGAGGGACATCACTCTAGATGGATATTGTAAACCATGTTGCTCACTTATTTACTTGTGTGCTGTAGTGTACTAGGGCTTGGACTCGCCTTCTGCTCTCACTTAGACTGGCACTCTGCCACTTGATCCACAGCTCTACTTTTTTGACTTTTTGCTCATTAATTGGAGATAAGAGTCTCATGAACTTTCCTGCCTAGGCTGGCTTTGAACCAAATTTTTCAGATCTCAGGATTGTAGGCATGTGCCACTAGCACCCAGCTATCATAAAGCATTTGTTTGTATGTGTGCCAATCCTGGGGTTTGAACTCAAGAGTCTCGGTGCTGTCCCTGAGCTCTTTTGATCAAGTTGGTGCTCTACCATTTGAGCCAAAACTCCCCTTCCAGCTTTTTGTGGTTAACTGGAGATAAGAGTCTCACGGACTTTTCCTGTGTAGGATGGCTTCAAACCATGATCCTCAGATCTCAGCTTCCCGAGTCGCTAGAAGTATAGGCCTGAGCCACTGGCACCCAACATTATCACAAACCATTTTAAACTTACAAACTGGAAAGTTTGGGTGGCTTAAATAAATCCCTAGGTAGAGAATACCTTGCCTAAAAGACAAGAAGACATACTGTATCAGAAAAATCCTAAATTAACTGGGCTAGTGTAAAATTGATTCTGAAATGTTTCCTTCTTACAAGGAAAATCCCACAACCATCTGGCTTTCCCAGTGACTTCTTTCTAACAAGGAGGAAAGACCAACTTCATCACAGGAAGCCTTCCAAGAACAGAAAACTAAGCAACAGTGTCCACCTTGTTTTTATGAGACCAGTGGACTCCTGATGCCAAAACTCAGCAAGGAAGTAAAAGCACAGGCCAATCTTCCTCGTGAATATAGACAGTAAGAGGAAAACATAAGAGACAAGGCTGGGATTGTTCTAGAAATTCATCTTAAAAAGCTAAATCATGGGGCCAGGAATGTGGCTTAGCGGTAGAGTGCTTGCCTGGCATTCATGAAGCCCTGGGTTCAGTTCCTCAGCAACACATAAACAGAAAAAGTCAGAAGTGGCACTGTGGCTCAAGTAGTAAAGTGCTAGCTTGCCTTGAACAAAAGGAAGCCAGGGACAGTGCTTAGGCCCTGAGTTCAAGCCCCAGGACTGGCAAAAAAATAATAAAATAAGATAAATCACCACATTAGTAGAAAAATCTTTTGACTACCTCAAAAGATGCAAGAAATGCATGATATTCTGCAGTTATTCATGACTTTCCAAATAAACTAGAAAGTTCCTAACTATCAAGTTTGGGACCAGCCGAGGCTACACAGTGAACTCATCACCAGAAAAACCTCTTAGCAAACTTAAGAATCAAAAAGAATTCTGATTGAGAATATATGCAAAATGCTGCCAATTCATCTCATTCATGGGCAAGACTCGGGCAGCACCCCAACACCACAAGCAAGACAGGACGCTTGTACCCACTCTGTCCCACCGGCCCCAAAGGCCTCGGTGCAGTTCAGCAAGGCAAGGAGACAAGGACAAAAACAAAAAGGAAAAACTGACGAGTATGCAAAAACTTAGTTCTACCACTATACACTAGTAAATGATTACGGACTAGAATGATTCACGGACTAGAAGATCAATACTAAAAATTTCTCTTTTCTTCCCACAGTAGTCTATACAGCAAAACAATCTCAGTTAAAATCTAGCACTTTTTTTTTTTTTTGCTGAGATTGCCAGCACATTCTACTTTGATGTGTGTGTTTTTTTTTTTTTTTTTTTTTTGTTTTTTTTTTGCCAGTCCTGGGCCTTGGACTCAGGGCCTGAGCACTGTCCCTGGCTTCTTCCCGCTCAAGGCTAGCACTCTGCCACTTGAGCCACAGCGCCGCTTCTGGCCGTTTTCCGTATATGTGGTGCTGGGGAATCGAACCTAGGGCCTCGTGTATCCGAGGCAGGCACTCTTGCCGCTAGGCTATATCCCCAGCCCCTTGATGTGTGTTTTTGAGACAGGGTCTCACAATGTAGACCTTGCTCACCTCAAACTCACCATCCTGCTGGGTCAACCTCCCAGGGCTGGGACTTCAGGCATGCACTACCACACCCAACTCAGATTCTAAAACGTATCTGAAAATGTAAAGGGTCAAGGTTAACTAAGGAAATGTTTTGTTTGGCTGTTTTTAGGGTCCAGCTATTGTAGGTCAGGCTGGCCTTTAACTCAACAATCTTCCTGCCTCAGTCTCCCAAGTGCTAGGATTGTAGGAATGTGCCTCTATGCCTAGAAATCTTGGAAGAGCTAAGGTGGAGGACTTAAATGACCAGATGTCAAGACAAGCCCTGCAATTTAGACATGAGAGTTGTGCAGAGGATAGAAACATCAATGGAGCAAAGCCAAGCCCATCCATGCCCAGTCACTGCACCACTGAGACACACCACCACCCCAGCCTAGAAGATGCATAAATGTGACATGAGCACGAAACATTTCTGAAATTGCTGACCAACTGAGCTACATGAAAATGCAAACCTTTTACTCATCCAGAGATACTGGAAGTGGCTGGGCTGGGCCCGGCATGTGGGCCATGTCTGCAACCCCAGTTACTTGGGAGTTTGTGGCCCCAGGACTTTGCAGGCCAGCCTGAGCTACATAGTGAGCTCACAGCCGTAGGCTGCATAGAGATCCTGTCTAAAAAACCACCAATAAAGAAAGAAAATACTTACAGAGAATGAAAGGACAAGCTAGAGTATAAAAATAATCTGTCATGTACACATGGTACTAGACTGTACAAACAATTCCTCCAAACCATTAAGAAACAGACAACAGTGTCAACAAATGAGCAAAGACAATCATTTCACAATAAAGCCAGTGAGCATCCTGTGGAGAAGCTCAAGCCTGCATGCTGGCTTCTCACAAGAGAGCAACAAGACCACACGCAGAGCCACCTCCCACTAAACACCACCAGGGGAGGACACACACACACACACACACACACACACACACACACTCTACTGGTAGTGATCCAAGATGACAAACTGCCACTTGTGACAATACTGCACAAAGCTGAGTAAGCACAACTATCATTCTGCAATTCTACTCCTCTGAACACACCTGGTAGAAATCCCTACCTATCTGTACCCCTCGAAGAGCAAGACAGTCAGGGCAGCATCTACAAAGACTAGAAACAACCTGATGTTTGCCATGGAAAGAAACCATTGCATGCCTGTGTTCTGGATGAGTTGTGACCAGGAAAATAGGTACAAATGAGAAAACATAGCTGATCCTCACACTCAGTGTTCAGTAAAAGACCAAGACAAAAATACACACTTCCTTCTACCTCCATCACAAGCAGGCAAAGCTCATCTATACTACAGACTAGGGCCCTGCTGACAACTGGGGACAGTTCTTGGGACTAAACTGGGAGGCTGATAACATCTCATCTCTTGACCTATGCAGTCCCACAGGTGACACCTAGGTAGGGTTCAAGAGGTCACACTTCAGGCTGTGTGGGATGTGCTCCAGTTTAGGTGTTCAAATGAACACTCTGACATGCTTGTCTAACCTGCCAAGAGTACTCATGCACACACTCCTCCGGTCACACCAGGGACTACCACAGACAAGCCTGATTTCTGCAAGGGCAAAGTCTAAAACAAGTTTCCTTCATGCTCCCTGTGCTTCTAAAATGCTGGACTCAGGAGCTCAGGTGTGATGTGTGCCATCATCACCACTACAAAATCCTCTCATAGGCATTTACAAGCTGCTTCGCTGAGCAGTAGCCAGAAACAAATCACCAGGCAACCAGCTAGTCAGCCAATACCCACTGCCAAGACTAACTGTGCAAAATCCCTATCACTTCCGACACATCCTGGGTTCCCATTCTTCCCCAAACTACTTTATCATATACCTATGTATTAAACACTTCAGAATATGTGCCTGAAGTTACATTACAATAGCCAGGCACTGATGGCTCATGCATGCAAGCATAGCTACTTGAAAGGCTGATGGAGCGTGGGCAAAAGTATTCCCAAGACTCCTTCTACACCAATTAGTGGATGCAGTGGCACAGGCCTGGCAGAGGGTGTGACCCCCCATCTCACAAGTAACTAGTGGATAAATGGGCTGCAGGCCTGTCTCAGCAGTAGACCATCTACACAGCAAGTACCAGGTGCTGAGCTCAAACCCCAGTACTGGGGAGAGGGGGGAAAATACAATTATGAGAACAAAATCACCAGAAATTTACAAATATGTACAACAAAATCCTGGTAAAACATAAATTGCCAATCCTTATAAGTTTGGGGCTGGGGATATGGCCTAGTGGCGAGAGAGCTTGCCTCGTATACATGAGGCCCTGGGTTCGATTCCCCAGCACCACATATACAGAAAACGGCCAGAAATGGCGCTGTGGCTCAAGTGGCAGAGTGCTAGCCTTGAGCAAAAAGAAGCCAGGGACAGTGCTCAGGCCCTGAGTCCAAGGCCCAGGACTGGCCAAAAAAAAAAAAAAATACAGCCAATCCTTATAAGTTTGTGGTAATTAAAATCTGACCTAGGCAGACTTGCTAACTTATAAGATTTCAATTTTTAAAAATGCCTCTAACCCCACAAAAAAATGGAGCAGATAGAACAACAGCTTATTGCTTCTAAAAATGAAATTCATATATATACCTTATCAATCTTTCAGGAGAATTGACTACAGCCAAGAAATGCATTAAGGCTAGTAACCATTCATTTGCTAATCTACCACTGCAGACCCATCATGAGGATGTAGGCACGGTTACTCAGGTCTACTTGAGTGCACCATAAAGGCATCTCCTCTAAGTGATGTGGCATCTGGACAGCTCACAAACTTCTAAGCAACCTACTTATCTCCCACTGTTCTGTGAGTCGTTCACTTCTTACTCGTCTCCACCACTTACTCCCCTCACCAACCATTAAATTCTCCTTTGCAACACTGGTCCAAATAGGACCTACTTAGACAACTGCTTCCCTTGTGCCAAGAAGGAAGTTCCATCTTTTATGTACCCTAAACAAATTTTATTTGCAAATCACAAGTGTTCTGATAAAGGTGTGCTGTGGAAACACTTTTTCGGTTAAATCAATCCATGAGATGCAGCTAATGGGGAAGACACACCCCGTCCCTGAGATACAGTGCACAGGAAGTCTGCAGTTAGTAAGAAAAAAATGTAAGACAACACACTGGAAGACACCCACAGCTTGGTTACTTATGCTGTAGGGCCCTTTTATAAATACTTCAAAGCACTTTCCCAGATTTAGGCAAATCCTCACCGACAGGGATGAGAGTAAGGTACATTCACAGGACGCTGGAGGACTCCAACTTTTCTAAGAAGTAACTTCATGTGTATTTACCAACATCACAAACCACAATCTCACAAATGCGTTATGCCACACACTCAGCTAACACAGTAACAAGAGATACCATCAGACAGAGACAGTGGGAGAACACCATAGTTTCAGGTTGAACACAAGCATACCTGTGGAAGTGCAGTGTTGAGTTGTCTCTGCAAAGAGTCTCTTTCGTGTCCGACCTCATGTAATTTCCCCTGGGTTAAGGCCAGCGTTTCTTGGGTCTCTCTCAGCGTGTCCAGGAGACGATCCCTTTCCTCTAGCATGGACACCATGAGCTGTTCAAAATGGGAATCTGCATCTGGCTGTGATGGGGAGCCTGACCCATGGCTCCCACTTCCTCCTGGGGGGCCCTCTGCTTCACTGATGGTTGGCATCACCTCGCACATCATCTTGAAAGAAAAGACCCAAGCTGGAATCACTGAGTGCAAGATCCAGGTTACCTGCAGCCTTCTGAGTATCTGCAGCTAACAAATAAAATGCAGCCAGCCAGAGCTGGTGGCTCCCGCCTGTGATCCTAGCTACTCAGGAGGCCGAGATCTGCAGTTCAAAGCCAGCCTGGGAAGGAAGTCTGAGAGACTCTTATCTCCAATTAACGATCAAAAAAGCCAGAAGTGGGGGTGTGGCTCAAGTGGTAGAGCACTCGCCTTGAGTGAAAAGTTAAGGGACAGTGCTGGGGCCCGGTTCAAGCCCCAGGACCAGCACCAATAAGGGAAAAATTTAAAAAACACCGCACTGACAGCCTGGCTATCCTCAGCAATGTTAGGCTTCCGATGCAAACACTCCTGGAAAACAGGCACAGACAAACACCGGGTGAAGATCACAGGACTCGAAGGCAGTTAAAAAACAACAACAACAACAACAAAAAGCGGTCAGAAAAGACAAGGACCAGAAGCGGCTATCGCTCACGTGAGGAGCCAACCACGGGAGTGGAGTGTGAAGTTGTAGGAAACAAGTAAGCCCGCCGCCACCCGCTTTCTCCCCCTATTTCCCAGTTCGGGGGGGGGGGGGGTGTCCCCCAGTCACTGCCCAGGACGAGCGCGGGAGGGGCACGCCGCCGAGCACCCACTCCATCAGGTGTCTCCCGGGAAGGGCTGGCGGGCTCCTTCGATTCTCGTCGGGATTCGGTGCGCGCGGCGGGGAGCGGCGTCGTGGGGCCAGGAGAGGCGTTTTCCAAGGGCTGCGGTGCGCGCTGGGTCAATCGACCTGACTTACGTAAGTTTGCAGTGGAAGGAGGAGTGTGGAGGAGGAGGAGGAGGAGGAGGAGGACTCCCCGGCGGGAGTGCGGGAGGTCGCCCGCGGCCCGGCGCCGGGACGGGCAGGGAAGCGGGCTGCGAGCCCCCGCCCCGTCTCGGACGGGGCCCTCGGGGCCGCCGGCGCTGGCGGGCAGGGCGACCCCCGAGGCGGCGGCCCGGGGTCGGCGCACCTGACGCCCGTGACCTCCAGCCGCCCGCCCCGCCCCGGCGCCGCGGAGCCCCGGGCCCCGCCGCCCGCCGCAGGTGCGGCCCCGTCCCGGCGCGGGGGGTCTCGGAGGCGTCGGGCCCGGGGGGGGGGGTCCCGTTAGGCCCCCCGGAGCGGCCCGGCGCCGGGGCCTCGCCCCCCCCCCCCGGCCTCCCCGGCGGCCCGGCCCGGTGACGTTCGGGAGCGCGCGGCCGCCCGGCCCGCTCGCCGCCCGGCTGCCTCCGATCCCCGCGCCTCACCTTGCTCGCCGGCGGGAGCGGCGAGGGGGCTCCGTGGAGGCCCGCGGGCCGCGGCTCGCCACGCGCGAGCTCGAGGGCGACGAAGGCGGCCCGCGGCGGCGTCCCTGCCCGCCCCACGACGCGGCCCGGGGCCCGCCGCCCCAGTCACGAAGGCCGGCCCGCGGCCGGACACTGGCTGGCGCGGAGGAGCGGGCCCGGCGGCGCGTCGCCGGCGTCAACGTGCCCGACGTCGGGCGCGTCGGCGCGAGCGTCAGCACCGCCCCCCTCCCCGGCGGGGGGCGGGGGGCTCGCCGAGGACCGCTTCGGGAGACGGCGCGTGCGTCACCTCCGCGGGCGGGAGCGGGCGCCGCATCCGGAGCGCTGATTGGCTGCGTGCCGCGGGAGTCCCGCCCCGCGCCCCGCCCCCGGAGCGCCGCCGGCGGAGCCTCAGGTGGGAGCCCGGGTGGGACTCGGGTGCCGGCGCCGTGACCGGCGTGGGCCGCGGGGGCCGTCTGCGGGCGGCGGCTGGCCAGACACCGCCCGGACCTCGCGTCTGCCCCGGAGGAGCGAGCGAGGCCCGGGTCGTCCCCGGGCCTGCGTGGGGACCGCGCGACTCCGCCCCGGCCGCGGGGCCGCCCCACGGGCTCCGAGGGACGACGCGGTGGCGGCCGGGCGCAGAGGAGCTGGGCGGTGTGCGGTCCTGAGCCCCGGGGAGGCGTGTGGAGGCGGCGGCTGCAGCCGGCCCAGGCCGGCCGGGCCCCCCCAGGACCTGCCGAGAGGACGGATGATACAGCGTTGCCGGCGCCCGTGCCTCGGGCCTGGACTCCTAGTTACCCCACTCCGGAGGCTGAGATGGGAGGCTCACAGTTCGAAGCCAGCCCGGGTAGGAAAGTCCGCCTTGCTCTGATCTCCAGTAAACTGCCTCGAAGCAAGCCAGAAGTGGCGCTGTGGCTCAAGTGGCAGAGTGCTAGACGTCAGCAAAAAAGAAGCCAGGGACAGCGCCCAGGCCCTGGGTTCAAGCCCCAAGACAGACACAAAAGGAGCCATAAAAAAGTCACCGAGGTACATACAAACGAGTGTTCATAGTAATCCCCTAAGTGCAAAAAAGAAAGCTACCCGTGTCTAGGTGAGAAAGTGTTGCATCAAATGTAATGTCGTGTATGTGAACACCATAGAGTGTTATTAAAGTGGTAGTTTGTTTTTACACTTTTTATTAGCATACATTAGTTGTGCTAGGGGATGTTTCACTGTGGCATTCTATACATGCATGCAATATTAAAGTGATTGTGTGCTGGTCTTGGGTCTTGAACTCAGGGTTGAGGTGCTGTCCCTGAGCTTTTTGGCTCAAGACTAGCGCTTCGCCACTTGAGCCGCTGCTCTACCTCTGGCCTTTTGGTAGTTCACTGGGGATAAGAGTCTCATGGGCTTTCCTGCCCCGGCTATCCTCAAACTGCAGTCCTCAGACTTCAGTCTTCTAAGTAGGAGTACAAGCATGAGCCACCAGTGCCCAGCAAAATGATGAGATTTTACAATTAGTTTTTGTTGGTCACTGGTGGCTTGTGCCGGTAACCCTAGCTACTCAGGAGGCTGAGATTTGGAGGATGGCAGTTCAGAGCTAGCCCTGGCAGGAAAGCCTGTGAGACTCATCAGTTAACCACCAGAAAAGCGCAAGTAGAGCTGTAGCCCAAAGTGGTAGAGTGCCAGCCTTGAGCCAAAGAGCTCAGGGAAAGCACCCAGGCCCAGACCCCCAGTTCAAGCCTCCAAACAACAACAAAAATTAGTTTTCTATGAACTGAAATATTCTTTAAAACCCTAAATTTAAATGAAAAAATATGTATATACTTGGAAATGTTCCTACTGTTTTCCATTAGTTTCTCTGCCCACCCCCCATAAATATGTATATGCATCCTTTCCTCTCTTTCCCTCCTTCACTTCCTCCCTCCCTCCATGTATATATTCCTGGAAAGAGATATATCAGAATATTGACTGTGCGTCTCTTGATGAGATTAGTTTTCATTTCCTTTTAAGTACTAGTCTGTATTTTGTAGATGATTCATTGTGAACATGCACTGTTTTTATCATTAGAAAAACCACCACAAATGTTACTTTGATAAAAACCTAGGCAAGAGAGCACAGTGAAGAATTGCTTTCAGGAGGCTAAAAATAGTCTGGTACAAGAGTGCTTGGTGGCTCACGCCTGTAATCTTAGCTACTCAGTGGGCTCTCTGAGGATTGTGGTTCAAAGCCACTCCTGGCAGGAAAGTCTATGACACTCTTATCTTCAGTCAACCACAAGAAGCCAGAAGTGGAGCTGTGGCTCAGGTGTAGAATGCCAGCTTTGAGTTAAAAGGCTAAGGGATGGTGCCCAGGCCCCGAGGTCAAGCCTGGGTGTGGCACACAGACACAGATACACACACAGAGCTACACTATTCATGTGCACTACAAAACCCACCACAAAGATGAGGGCATCCCTGGGAGGCTCTTCCTAGAGCTGGTGCCCAGTGGCTCACACCTGTAATCCTAGCTACTTGAGAGGCTAAGTCCTAGAGGCTAAGTAAGTCCCAGTTTGACGCCAGCCCATGCAGAAAAGGTCCAGAGACCTTCTTAACAGAGACCTGCATTTGAACCTGATGGCTACACAGGGAACATAACAGCAGACCGTGCCCAGACAGGAGACAAGACTCCTATATTAAAACCAGAAAAAAATCAGAGCTAGTGGCATGGCTCAATGGTAGCCTAGTAAACATTTAGTCTAGAGTTCAAACCCTGGTGCCACCCAAATAAATAAAGAGTTTGAAACAAATTTCCTCCAGTTCTAAAGGCTTGGTAAGAAAAATAAATGTGTGGTAGGCATAGGGACATAAGTGGAGACACCTTTAAAAGGTGGGGCCTAGGGGCAAGAGTGCTCACCTCGAGTACATGAAGCCCTGGGTTCGATTCCTCAGCACCACATGTATAGAAAACGGCCGGAAGTGGCGCTGTGGCTCAAATAGCAGAGTGCTAGCCTTGAGCAAAAAGAAGCCAGGGACGGTGCTCAGGCCCTGAGTTCAAGCCCCAGGACTGGCAAAAAAATAAAAGGTGGGGCCGAAGCAGGGCGACATAGGCTCACGCCTGTAATCCTAGTTACTCAGAAGACTGAGATCTGAGGACCATGGGTCAAATCCAGCCTAGACAGGAAAGTCTGTGAGACTCTTACCTCCAGTTAATCACAGGAAAGGCCAGAAGCAGCACTGTCACTGGGCAGAAAAGGATCTCCTAGGAACAGCGCCCAGGCCCAGAGTTCAAGCCCCACAACCAGAAAAAAAAAAAGGCAGGGCCTAGTGAGGAAGTAAAGGAAGTAAGGTAATTCCTGGGTGGTGAGTGATTATAAAACAAGCAAGACCAGCTCTTCCTGCTCCCCGGTTTTCCCGTCTACCAGTGTTATCTCTACAATCTCTTCAGCATTCATTCCCACCACTAATGCCACCCACTCTGAGGGTGGCAGGCTTCCAACAGAGTGAGCTAAATAAACCTCTTTTACACTGCACCAGCCTTGGGTCTTTCATTACAGCAGCAGAAAGGAGACTAAATACAGTTATCAAAACAAACATTAGCCGGGTACTGGCAGCTCACACCTGCAATCCTAGCTACTCAGGAAGCTGAGTACTGAGGTTTGCAGTTCAAAGCCAGCCTGGGCAGGAAAATCCATGAGACGCTCATCTGCAATAACATACCCAGGAAAGGCTGGAAGTGGTCCTGTGGCTCAAGTGGTAGAGCACTAGAAGCTTAGGGATAGCGTCCGGGCCCTGAGTTCAAGACCCAGGACCGGCAAGGAAAAAAAAAAAAAGGAAAACAAAGAGTATTGCCCCAGAAAACCTCTTCATCCCCCAAATAGAAGCAATCCAGGAAGAAAGGCTCCTGCTGATATTAGGGTACGGCCTCATCTTTCTAGAACGGGGCGACGCGCCCCAAGGGCAGGACTCTAGGACAGCATGTGCTGGAGGGGCCCGGCCAGGGGTGCAGTGGAGGAGGCAGAGCTGAGGCCCAGAGACACACACAGGACTTGCCAGGAGACAGACGGCCCAGGCCAACCCACGGCAGTGCAGTCAGTCCTGCCGCTGTCCTCATCTTGCTGTGCCCAAGGGAGATGGCTCTCAGGGACAAGTGACGCTTACACGTTCGTCACTGTGTTTTGCGTGCCCCGGAAGTACTCCGGGGCCCAGGACCGAGCCAGCTTCC
Organism: Perognathus longimembris pacificus; assembly: GCF_023159225.1. Lineage (NCBI taxonomy): Eukaryota > Metazoa > Chordata > Mammalia > Rodentia > Heteromyidae > Perognathus > Perognathus longimembris. The sequence goes on along the minus strand of NC_063173.1, from coordinate 60,939,543 downwards.
TGTCTCATGTTTGAAAGGATCTGGGTTGGGTTGCTGCCTGAGTTCTCCGTCTTGTAGCCCAGGACGTGGAGGGCCCAGTGGCTGCTGAGCTGGACGTCCTGTGTCCCCTGGGAGTTCCCTGCGTCACGTAAGCCAGTGGGTTGAAATGGTCCTCCGTGGCAAACTGCATTTATTTCCACAGGTCAATCTTAACAATAGGGAAACTACCATACATGGGTGGCTCATGCCTGTAATCCTAGCTATATAAGTGGCTGAAATCTGAGTTCAAAGCCAGTCTGGGTAGAAAAGTCTGTGAGCCTTTTTTGTTTTTGTTTTTGGTCAGTCATGGGGCTTGAACTCAGGGCCTAGGTGCTGTCCCTGAGCTTTTTTGCTCAACCTAGGGCTCTACCACTTGAGTCATAGCTCCACATCTTGCTTTTTTCCTGGTTAATGGGAGATAAGAGTCTCACAGACTTTCCTTCCTGGATGGGCTTTGAACCATGATGCTCAGATCTCAGCCTCCTGAGTAACTAGGATTACAGGCATGAGCCACCAGCAACCCGGCCTGGAAAAACACGTTTATAAAGCATCTTATAGGGAAGTCCTTTCCTACCCAACACCACAAATGCTCACAAGGATAGTCCATGTACTTTCACAAGGAAGCACTCTGACACTGTAGTGTGTGCACTATTTGGTAGAGCTTGGACTTGAAGCTCTTGGGGTTCACAGCCTGTATGTACTCTTGTGGCCATATCAAAAAAGATCCCAGGGCTGGAGGTGTAGCTCAGTGGTAGAGCACCACCCTAGCAAAGCCCAGTACCACCATAAAAAAGGAGAGGGCCAGCTGGTGCCATTGGCTCAGGCCTGTAATCCTAGCTACTCAGGAGACTGCTGAGGACCTCAGTTTGAAGCCAGCGTGGGCAGGGAAATCCAGGAGACTCATATCTCCAGTTGGAGATGAGAGGTTCAATGGTAGATCACCAGCCTTGAGCAAATAAGCCAAGTGGGAAGCCTTGAGTTAAAATCCCAGTACCAGTGTGCACGCACACAAAGGAGAAGGTCTCCAGGCTCTCAAAGATGGGGTCAGTGATGGACCACTGACCCCCAATGCTTCCCAAATTCTGTGATTTGGTCTTATTCTCTTGTGCAACATGGCTCCATGATACCACCAGACATAGGGAAGATACCAACTCCTAGACAACTCTGGCCACCAGCATGGGGCACCAACTCCATCACTTAGTGTATAATTAATACATTCTTCCCCCCCCCACCTCCCCCATGCTGGTAGTGGGCTTTGAACTGTAGGATTCAAGATTTCTCAGCCTGAGAAGCTGGGAATGTGGCTTAGTGGTAGAGCACTTACCTAGGATACATGAAGCCCTGGGTTCGATTCCTCGGCACCACGTAAACAGAAAAGGCCTGAAGTGGTGCTGTGGCTCAAGTGGTAGAGTGCTAGCCTTGAGCAAAAAAAAAAAAAAAGATTTCTTAGCTTGCTTGACTGGTGCTCTACACTTGAGCCACATCTCCAGCCTGGCTTTTGCTATTTACTTTGAAGATGAAGTCTTGCAGACTTTTCTGCCCAGGCTGGCTCTGAACCCCAGTCCTCTGGATTCAACCTCCTGAGTAGCTAGGATAACAGGCGTGAACTACTGGTGCCCAGCAGTGCATAATTATATTCTGAAAGGCAAGTTATAACATTTGTCCATTTGTTTCACTTGAAAATCTAACTATATTCATCAAACAAAGTAGCCTAATAGATCTATGCAGTTATTACAGGGACAAGGCTAGTCCAACCTCTCAGAAGTCTCTGCCGACCCCAGCTCTTACCTATGGCTAGCTCTCTACCACTTGGGCCACAGCGCCACTTCCAGCTCTTTCTGTTTATGTGGTGCTGAGAAAGTGAACCTACCATTTCATGCATGCTAGGCAAGCACTACCACTAAGCCACATTCCCAGCCCCTCCAGGAAATTCCTTTCTACTATTTCTTATGGTTTTTTCCCAATACAAATAGCAAGAAAAAAGTAGGCAAGAGACAGGTGCTGGTGGCTGGCTCCTGTAATCCTAGCTATCCAGGAAGCTGAGATCTGAGGATTATGGTTTAAAGCCAGTCCAGGCAGGAAAGTCTGTGAGATTCTTATCTCCAAATAGCTACCCACAAGCCAGAAGTGAAGCCGTGGCACTAGTAGTAGACAGCTAGCCTTGAGCCAAAGAAACTCCGGGACAGTGCCCAGGCTCCGAGTTTAAGCACCAGAACTGGCACAAAAAAATATATAGAAAGAAAGAAATGTACTCACTACCTTACATTTGTAACTGAAACCCCTCTGTACACCACCTCGACAATAAAATTAAATTAAATATAAATAAATAAATGGCAAGAAATGGAGAAAAGTGGGGAACGTGTTGTAATTCTCTTTGGGAAATTAAATTTGATGATCAACACAGAGAGGCTTATGGTTCAAAGGACCCCCAAATGTCAAGTGCTCAGGTACCCAGAAATCCCGAGGCTGAGATCCAGAGGACTGAGTGAAGAAGGCAAAAGGAGCTGGGAACGGGGGCTCACGCCTATAACCTTGGGTACTCAGGAGGCTGAGATCTGAGGATCACAGTTCGAAGACAGCCAGGCAAGAAAGTGCAAGACACTATCTCCTAACCACCAAAAAGGCACCAATGGAGTTGTGGCTCAAAGCGGTAGAGCCCTAGCTTTGAGCAAAGGAGCTCAGGAACAGGGCCCAGGCCCTGAGTTCAAGTTCTAAGACACCCCCCCCCAAAAAGCCAAAAGATCATCAAGCCCTGAGTTCAAATCCCGATTGCCCTGCCCCCCCCCCCACTAAAAAAGTAAACTGAGAGAAGACCCTTCAAAGCAGACACAAGGGCTGACCGTGGTGGGGTTCCGCAGTGTGGAAAAGCGCGTGAGGCTCCTCCAGATTCCAGGAGACCAGAAGTGCAGCAGTGCCTGGCTGGTGGGGGGCGGGGGGAGGAACATTGGGGTTCAGTGGGGGCAGAGTTTCAGTTTTGCAAGATGAAAGAGCTGGGGGGTTGGCGGTGATGGGGGGCGGTGATGGTTACCCCACATGAGCTCAGTGGCCGAGCGGGGTAGGAAGGATGGCTAAGATGTTCAGTCTACTTCACCACAGATTTCAAAGGCAGCCACGGGCTGGGGGTGTGGCTGGGAGGTTGGCACCTGCGCGGCAGGCTGGGGACGCACCTCGGGGGAGCGCTGCGGGCCCTGGCCTTAGTATGATGATGTAACCGCCCCACAGCCCCAGCAGCGGGCGCTGGGATGGTGCCCAGAGCCGCCTCCCGTGGGCCAGGCAGGCGCCTAGGTCCTAGTCTCACCCTGACATTTGGAAGGTCGTCCACATGAAATGAATGGATTTTTTTTTCTTTTTGCCAGTCCTGGGCCTTGAACCCAAGGCCTGAGCACTGTCCCTGGCTTCTTTTTGCTCAAGGCTAGCACTCTACCACTTGGGCCACAGCGCCACTTCTGTATACGTGGTGCTGGGGAATCGAACCCAGGGCTTCCTGTATATGAGGCAAGCGCTCTACCGCTAGGCCACATTCCCAGCCCCACGTATGGACTTCTCAGACAGCGACTTCTGTGTGAGCGCCGCCGCGCCGAGTGGCCCAGGCAGCCCTTTGCTGTCTTCCCGGCGGGCTTCTCCTTGCCCCGACGTTTGAGGCGGGTTCCGGAGCAGGGAGCGTGAGCTGCAGCCGCGCTCCGCGGCCGCTCAGGCGGAAGTCCCCGTGCCGCGGGGTGCCGTGCGGGGAGGGGCAGCCACCACCCGTTCCCAAGAGCCGCATCCGTGTCCCACGGGGCGCCAGGCGAGCGCGCGCGGGGAGGCCGGGAGGGCGGGGCCCGCCCTGTGACTCAGCCCTGGGCGGCTCGGCGCACACGTGTGGGCCGTGTGAACGTCCTGCAGGTGTCAGGGCGACTGTCGCCGGGTTGCCTGTGCGCACGGGTGCTCGGGGCTGCAGAGGCCTGGGGTGGGGGAAGCTCCTCTTGCTGGGCTGTGAGCGAGGGGGGGGGAGGGGAGAGGGGGTCGCCTCCCCCGCCCGCCCGCGTGGCTCTCCACTTGGAGCAGGTGCTCAGGCCTCGTCCACGGGCAGCTGCTGCTGTCGGCCATGAGACCACAGAGTCCTTCCTGGACGCCTCCCTGGGGCTCCCCGCACCGTGGGGTGCCTCGTGCCGGGTGGGCAAGCCCAGGTCCCGCCCCCCCCCAGGTGGGCCGCAGGCAGGAGGGCGGGGCCGTGCTCGCTCTGGTCTCCTGGGCAGACCTTGGAAGCCTCGTGCATTCTGGGTAACCACCTCCGTCCTGCAGGACAGCTGTGCTACCAGAAGCCACAGAGGCGGCCGGGCGCGGGGGGGCTCACGCCTGTAAACCCCCAGGAGGCTCAGACCTGGGGACCACAGTTCAAAGCCAGCCTGGGCAGAAAAGTCTGTGAGACCCATGACCCACCAGAAAACCAGAAGTGGCGCTGCGTGTGGCTCAAGGTGGCAGAGCGCTAGCCTTGAGCGGAAGTGCGTTCGAGCCCGCCCCAGAAGGAGGCCACGCCAGGCGCGGAAGGGCTGCTCTCAGGGCCACCCGGATGCGAGGTTAGATGGGGCCTCGGGCCGCCTGGGAAAGAGGAGGGCCAGGGCCCCGGCACTTACCCCCTGGCATGGAACCAGCGCCCCTCCCTCAAAGGCAGCCCACGCCGGGCCCTGGCGTTGAGCTCATTCCACAGGACGGCGTCTGTGGGGGGGCGAGCTGTCGAGGCTCGGGGAAGGCATCCCGGGCCGTGTGAGTGCTTGGGCAGCAGACGCAAGCATTGTACACTCACGCTCTGTGGGCAACTGTGAGCGCGTGGGGCGTGGGCAAGAAGCAGGGGGCATGCGAGGAGAGGGCCGGGGCGGGGGCTGGCGCCCGGAAGCCCCGGCTGCTCGGGAGGCGGAGATCTGAGGATCTCAGTGTGAAGCCAGACCGGGCAGTTAAGTCAGCAAAGCCGCCGGGCCGGCACCGGCAGAGGCCAACCACGCTCCTTGGCTTGTGGCACACTTGGAACAACACCTAGAGCCCTTCCGGCCTCCCTCCTCCTGAGCCTCTGCGTGCTCCTCCAACCTGCTCAGCTGGTTCCTGCCCCAGGGCCTTTGCACTTCAGTTACTCTTCCTAAAAACACACCGACCCGGCCCCTCCTTTGGGTGGCGGGCTCAGTCACTGCGTTCTCAGGCCGTGAGGTGACTTCTTTCATGAATCGCCCCGCCAACAACCCCGTTGCCTCCTGCGTGCGTCCCCTGCGTTCCCCGCTCTGTTCCTGACCTCAGTGAGGAGGCACGAGCTCCCGGCGGCCGACCGCTGCCCGCCGGTGTGCTGCGGGGTGGGAGAGGCCGCCGGTGCCCTCCAGGAGGACGGCCGCGTCCGCGGGCGGGGAGGCCCGTCTGGTCTCCAGGAAGACTGGGGGGGGGAGGGGGAGGTTCATCCTGAAGCAGGTGCGACAGTGAAGAGGCGCAAGTGTTCGCTGCCTGGGTGGGGAAGGCAGAGGGACCGGCCGGGCCGGGCTCTCCCTCGGGGCCAGCCTGGGGCCCCTGGCGGGGCTGGCAGGGCAGGGACCCTCCCCGCTTTCCCACGCCCGCCGTCAGCGCGGGCGGCGCGTGGAGCGGGCGCAGGCCAGCGGGGACTTGCCCGCCCGCGGACAAGGGGCTCCCGTCACCCGTGGGAAACAAGCCAGACCACGAAGGCGGGAAGCCCAGCCCGCTGCCGACGCCTGAGCTAGGAAGGGCCGGGCGGGGGCAGGGCGTGCGGGGGGGGGGGCAGGGCGTGGGGGGGCGGTCAGTAGGCTGCAGACAGACCACTGGGCCAGGCTCGGGCTGGAGGAGCCCCCCAGTTCTCAGCACAGCCCCAACCGCTGGCCCCTGGAGAGGAAGCCCCGTCTCCCGTGCCCGTGCTCGGGCCCCACGGGGGAGAAGAGCCAAGCGGCCGCCGGACCCCACGTCTACGGGGCTCAAGCACAGGGCCGGCCTGACGTTGACCCAGGCCCCGGAGCGTCCGTGCTCCGTCCATGCCGTGAAGCCTGGGCGCCAGGCCCCGCCGTCCTGGGGTTCCCTTCTGCCCTGGGGACACAACAGCAGCGCTTCCGGCCGGTCCTCCCCATCCCCCCATCCTGGTCCTCCCGTCCGCACCCCCGCAGGGCTCGGTGCTCCTACACGTGGCCAGACGCGGCTCCCTTCGGGTTGTGCGGCCGGGCTGCGGTGTGGGCTGCGGCGGCCTCAGAACCCCGGGACCCGCTTCGGTGCTGACTGTCCCCCTCCCCAGGCTCGGGTGTAGACAGCGCGGCCTCTCCAGGCCTCCCGTGGCAACCGGGGGTGGCGGGGAGCCGGGGAACACCGAGGCTAGCGAGGGCTGTGGAGCGGGTGCTGCCGGAGGTCACAGCTCGGGACGCCTGGGCGCCGAGGGGGCGCACGAGCCCGTGCAGACATGGGGTGCCCCCTTCTGGGTCACGGTGGCACCTGAGCCAGGGGCGCTGGGGAATCACCTGGGTCAAAGGCCAAGGCCCACACCTGGCCCGGGTGGGGACGTCCGGCCCTCCCCGCCTGCCCAGCCGAAAGCAAGCATGCCCCCCACCCGCCCGCCGCCATGCCGGCTTATTTGTTCTGCACTCTGCAAACAGACAGAGCCTTTCTCACGCAGCCACCGGGACGTGGGCTGGGCCGGGCAGGGCAGGGCGGGGCAGGTGGCCACAGGCCGGCGGCAGGGCGGGCACGGCTGCCCGGAGCAGCCGCCTGGTGGCCAACTGCACGTGCCACTGAGGACAGGGCCGTGGACCGGGCCGCCTGCGGGGGACAGAAACTGGGAGCAAGGGCACAGCCCAGTCTTGTGGAGCCCGTTTTGAGCAATGAAAGGCCACGCTATGTGCACATCTGGATATGAGCTCATGCCTGCAGCTGTTGTACACTATTAACCGCCAATAAAACTTCCCGTTGGGAGAGGCGTACAAAGCTAGTCTACACGGGTGGCGGCAACTCCACGTGTGGCACAGCACTTGCACCGTGGGGAATCACAGGGCGACCCCCGGCCGGGTGCAGGGGCCTCAGACCTACTGCCCTCAGCGGCCCGGGGCCCGGGCACACATGCTCCCACTCGCCGGCTCCGTGGCCTGCGCCCACCTCGCCCTCCGTCACTGGGCTTTAGCTTGGGGAGGACACGGCACGCCCTGGTTCTGTGTGCTTTGTGTCTCCCTAGTTAGCAGGACTCACTGCACATTCCTGCTGGGGTGAACCCCGTCTCAGTGCCCGCAGCCCAGGGCCCGAGCACAGGCAGCCCCTGCCATGTTCGCCCACCAACTTCTGGGCCCTCGGTCCACGGGGTCAGAGGAGCCAAGCACATGACTCAGAAGAGCGACCAGCTCCCAGGGCAGCGGTCAGCTTGTGCTTCTGGCTGTTGGAGGGGGCAGGGGACGTGAGTCGGGGGATGGGTGTCATTCTTGGCGGGGTGACAGGTGCGGTGCAGGGCCCAGGAGCTGGTGGGGAGGAGGGACACCAGGCGTAACTGGGCACCATAGGGCAGATGTGCCCCTTCCCAGCCCTGACTTGGCAGGAGGGCTTCTGCACCGGGGCCCTGTCCCAGTGCGGACCCAGGAGCCCTGGAGGCAAGAGCGTCAGAGGGCTGGAGGAAGCGCCCGAGTCACACGATGGGGTGGCCCGAGCTGGAGCAGCCCCGGCTTTGGATCCCGGGGAAATGGAAGGACAATGAGTTGGTGGTTGGTGGGAGGGGTGCTGCAGCCCCCCACCGGGCACCTGGAAGCCCTGGGAGCAGGTGGGAAGGCGGCAGGGTGTGGCTGAGGACCAGAAGCGCGGAGCTGACAGGAGAGGGGGCAGGGCGCGGGCGGGCGGCGTGGGCCGTGGTTCTGAGGCGGACAGGGAGGGCGCCCGGAGCGGGCGGCAGGGTGAACAGACGGGCGCTTGCAAGGCCCAGGGGAGCGGCCTCTCTGTGCCAGGCTGGATGCCCCTGTGAGCGACACCTGGGTGCAGGAGCGGGGTGTGCCTCGAATCCCAGTTGCCACGTGAACCCCAGACTACCAGAAACACAAACTACGGGATTAGAGAGGAACACACACTTTTTTTTTTTTGTGCTGGTCCTGGAGCTTGAACTCAGGGCCTAGATGCTGTCCCTCAACTTCGGTGCTCAAGGCTGGTGCTCTGTCACTTGAGTCAACAGCTCCACTTTGGGCTTTTTTGATAGTTAATTGGAGATGAAGTTTCACAGATTTTCCTGCCTGAGCTGGCTTCAAACGGTGATCCTCCAATCTCAGCCTCCTGAGTAGCTATGATCACAGGTGTGAGCCACCAGTGCCTGACCAAGTGTGCTTGCTTTGACCCATGATCCTGCTATGTAGCCAGGGTCGGCAATCTGCCCGTTTCTGTCTCTGCAATGCTGGGATTACAGGCATTCGCCAACACACCTGGGTCTCGGCGCTTCTTCTATTCACCTTTCCCTTTTGCACAGTGCCAGAATGGCGGTGGTGCCTGAGCGCCATCTTGAAGGGGAGGTGTATACAAGTCTGCCCATCCCTCTGCTCTTTGGCTTGGCTGCCAGGGGCTGCCCATCTCCTCCCTGTCCTGGGACTCACCATAAAGCCTTGTCCTGGCAGGGTGAGGTCACAGGGCAGGTCCGGGGTCTGGAGGGCCTTTAAGGCTCGTGTCCTACCTCAGTGGAACAGTGCTCTGTAGGGCTTTGTCTACAGTTTGAAAAACCCTAGGTCACTGCTGGCACTCAGGACGTTTGTCTGGCTTGTCCCAGGTAGCAAGGTACCCTGTATGACAGGGTCAGTGCCCACTGCTGGGGGGAGTGAGCTCTTAGGAAGCTCCTCTCCTTATCCACACCAGGGGCGAGCTCCCAGCGGGCTTCCGGGGATAAGGCACGAGTGGAGTGGCACTGGCACCTCAGAGGATGTGGGACTGAGTCCTTGTTGGAAACAGGAACCCTGTGGCAGAGGGCTCCAGGGAGGCAGCACTTGGGATTCTGATACAACCCCAGGGATCAGAGCCCTTGACGGAGCCAACGATGGAACTGATCAGGGAGACGAGGCCCCCAATCCTCACACAGCCACTCCTGTCCCTGCTTGGCAAACCTCAGGGGTACCACTTGCTCAGAGATCATGAGCTGTGTGGATGTCCTCACTCCCAGACCAGGAGGCCACCCAAACCTGCAGTCAGATCTGCCCATGGCCTGAGGGAAGAGAACACCCCAAGGCCAGCTGGGGGGACAGCAGCAGACTGACGTGAGTTCAAGAGTCCGATGTGCCGTAGTCCAGCTAAGTCTGTGAGGTGCTGAGCTGCCAAGGAAGGTGGCTGTCTTTGGTGGAACCAAGTCCACACGAGGAGTGGCAGGCCCATCAAGGAACTTCCAAGGTGGGCACGTCTCAGTCCCATGACATCGGGGACGCAGCCCCACTCTTGTTTCTGGACGCCTGGGCCTGCTGCTCTTCCTCCACCAGGTCAGCCACCAGGTTCATCTGGCAGGCCCTCAGCGCCTCCACCAGGAGGGCCACGGTGGCATTCTCCCTCTCGGCGTCCTTCCAGATCCTCAGCGACTCCCTCACGCGCTCCGTCAGGCTGCGGGGGTGCCTTTCCTCGATGTCATCGATCCTGGTGTCCGAAACCTTCAACTGCCGGGCCAGTCTTCTCCAGTCTCTCCCCACGTGGTCACAGACAATGTCAAAGGCCGCACGCAGGTCTAGGAGGAAAAGAGCAGGCGACTCACAGGGGGGGGATCTGGAGACTTGTGGAGGGGCAGGGCACCCTCCACCTCCACGGGGTGCACAGAGCTGACCTAGGGCCACGTGGGCAGGCTGCCGCACTAAGGCCCTGCTCCGGCCCACCCCTTCTGAGTCACTGTAAGCTGACTGCCTAGGCCAGGGGAAGAGGGTGTGAGCGGGAAAAAGAAAACCGGGCTGCCCTTACATCTCACCCTGGTGGGCTGGGTGGGGTCCTCGGGAGCCTTGAGTACTAACTCTCAGTGAAGGCCTTGATGGGCCTCACAAGGTACACGGGGGGTGGGGGGGGCGGTGACAATGGCGGCCCGGACTGACTTAGCCAAGAGGAGCGGGAAGGAACAAGGCGGGCCCGGCCCGTCGGGAGTGTGGCCCCGCGGGGACACCTGCCTGCCCCGCCTTCGGGGCCTCGGGGAGCCGGCCCGCGCCCGCCCCCGGGGCCCCGGCGCCCACCTGCGGCCCCCGGCGCCGCCGCCGCCGCCCCCGCCTCGAAGTCGTCCAGGCGCCGCAGCAGGTCGTGGCGGCGCAGCGAGGCGAGCAGCTCCCGCAGCAGGCCCGGGCGCGCGGGCTCCAGGTCGCCCCGCTCCAGCAGCACCGTGAAGAGGTCCAGGCCGCTCTGCACGCGCTCCAGCTTCCGCTTGCCCACGCGCCCGAGGCACAGGAACTTGAGCTCCGTCAGCTCGGCGCTCGTCAGCCCCGCCGACACCGAGTGCAGCAGCACCAGGAACGGGTCCATGGCGGCGCGGGGACCGCCCGGGCCCCGCCACCGCCACCGCCCCCGGAAGCCGCCGCGGGCCGCCCGGCTCCGCGTCTCGCGAGAGCCCGGCGCCCCGCGCATGCGCCCCGCGGGCGAGCGGCGCGGTTTCCGCCCGGGCTGGCGCCGGGTGCGCATGCGCCCTGCCGAGAGCTCGCGCGACCCGGAGCCCCCGGCTCGGCGGGGCGCGCAGGCCGCTCCCCGGGCCCGGCTCCACGGGTGGGGCGCGTGCGGCCCTGCGGTGTGCAGGGCCTGGGGATAATGATAATAATAATAACAATAACAATAGACATCAATGTGGGGGGAGGGGGAGGGGGTGTGCCCGCGCGCGTGCCAGGCCCGGGGCTCGGGCTCCCTCCTCCTCTCCCTCCCTCCTTCCTGTTACGGGGTGCGGGGTGTGTGTGGGGGTAGGGTCCACGCCCCCCCCCTCCCCAGGAGCCCACGGCTCAGAGACAGTCTCAAGCAAAAAGATGGGTTTATTGGGGAAGCATAAGGCGGGCTGCCGGGCCAGGGCCGCAGCGCGCACTCGGGGCGCCGCCCCGTCCCCCCCAGCAGGCCTCAGATTGGGACCCCGTCCCCCCCCAGCAGGCCTCAGATTGGGACCCCGTCCCCCCCCAGCAGGCCTCAGATTGGGGCCCCGTGCCCCCCCCCAGCAGGCCTCAGATTGGGACCCCGTCCCCCCCCAGCAGGCCTCAGATTGGGGCCCCGTGCCCCCCCCAGCAGGCCTCAGATTGGGGCCCCGTCCCCCCCAGCAGGCCTCAGATTGGGGCTTATAAAGGTAAGAGCGCAGCTGCGCCAGCCGGGGCTCGGCGCAGGGGGCAGAGCAAGCAACAAGCAAGTCATTTACAGAAGAAGAATTTTTTTAAAAATAATAATTATTTATTGTCAAAGTGATGTACAGAGGCGTTACAGTGTCATACGTAAGGCCATGGGTACATTTCTTTTTTTTTTTTGTTTTGTTTTTGTTTTTTGAATTTTTAATTTTTTTCTATAATTTTATTATATATAATAAAAATATATAATATATAAGTATATATTATATATAATAAAGAAGCCAACAGGATGCAGCAATACATAAAGTTGTTACTTATGTATCTGATTAAAAATGCTTACATTTTCTGTATGGAAGGAATTTGGCTACAATGATTAGTTTCCAAATTAATATCTCACAGAATGATTTAATCAAGTACTACTTTGAGGCAGTATCTCACTAATAATTTTACCAGACTGTCTTAGAATTAGTGCACTTCCTGCCTCAGTTTGCCGAGAGATGTCACACCTTTATTCCACATGCTATTACCATAGATTAGTATATTTAAAACTCTACAGTGGCATATGTACACTTCGTTTTTAAAACTCATAGTTATATAAATGGCTCTTGTCAAATGGCAAACTAAATGATTTTTTTAATCTGGTAGAATCGGGAATCATTTCTGGAAAAAATTCTAAAGATTACAATTTTATTGCTGTAGGGCCAGCTCTGTTCTTTTTAAAAAAAATTTAATTTATTTATTAATTGAACACAAATTTTTTGACAAGGTGTTGTGCAAAAAGGGTACAGTTACATAGTAGGGCAGTGTGTACATTTCTTGTGATATCTTACGCCCTGTTTTTCTTTCCCTTCCCTAGGTCAGGTAGACATATATACAATACACAATGTACCAAGAACATATACAGTAGCCACGTGGCCTACGCCAAAGAAAATTCGCCTAGGCTTTAAATGTAATGTCGACATTAGACAATATGTCGACAGTAGTCTTATAGGAACGTACATACATAGCTATTGAGCTATTGTGATCCACTGAGAGGTCACTTTTTGACCTTTATATGTTGAGTAGTTGTTTGGTTTTAGTTACATAATGTTGGGTCGCTGACCCAAACCTGTGGGAAATACCATTTGACAAGCAGTTTTTGGTTTCACAGACGTGGTCTCTACTGTCTCTCCGTCACCCCATCTTAACAGTCATATATCAGGGAGATCATGCCCCCTTGTTTTCTGTGTTCTAGGCTTGTCTCGCTCCACATTATTTGTTCGAGTTCTGACCATTTCCCTGCGAATAACAATATTCCACCATTCCTAATCGCTATGTAGTATTCCATTGTGTATAGGTACCATATTTTTTGGATCCATTCGTCTGTGGAGGGGCATCTGGGTTGTTTCCATATTTTGGCTATTGTGAATTGTGCCACGATAAACATGGAAGTACAAATGCCTTTTTGATATCTTGGAGTTTGCTGTTCAGGATAGATGCCTAGGAGTGGTATGGCTGGGTCATAAGGTAGGTCTATATTGAGCTTTTTGAGAAACCTCCATACTGTTCTCCAAAGTGGTTGTACTAATTTGTACTCCCACCAACAATGGGGAAGGGGTCCTCTTTCCCCGCACACCCTCCAGCATTTGTTGTTGCCTGAGTTCAGAGTATAGGCCATTCTAACTGGGGTGAGGTGGTATCTCAGGGTTGTTTTTATTTGCATTTCCTTTACTACCAGGGATGTTGAACACTTCCTCATATGATTCTTTGCCATTTTTCTCTCTTCTCTCTCTCTTTAGCTCCTTTGCCCATTTCCTAATTGGTTTTCTGGGCTTGGAGGGGCTTAGTTTTTTGAGTTCTCTGTAGATGACAGATATCAGGCCTTTGTCTGTTGCTGTGCTGGTGAAGATCCTTTCCCATATGGTTGGCTGTCTTTCTATTTTGGTGGCTATGTCCTTAGCTGTGCAGAAACTTTTTAATTTGTAGTAGTCCCATTTGTCGAGTCTCTCCCCTATCTGTTGTGCCCCTGGGACTCTATTCAGGAAGTTCCTTCCTGTGCCTGTAAGTTCTAGTGTCTTTCCTACTCTGTCCTTCAGTAGTTTCAAGGATTCGGGTCTGATATTGAGGTCCTTGATCCATTTTGAGTTGATCTTGGTGCATGGTGATAGGCTTGGGTCTACTTGGAGTTTACAGAAGAAGAATTCTGGGGTCAGGTTGACCTAATCTCCTGCCCCCCAACATTTCCTACCATGTTTCCCTAGTCGAGATGGAGTCAGCTCCGCTCCCTACAACACTTCCTTTCTCTTTATTCCTCCCTTCTCCTTTCTTCTTTCTTTTTCCTTCTTTCTGTCCCTCCCTCCCTCCCTCCCTCCCTCCCTCCCTTCCTCTCTATTTCAGATGCAGGCCTGGGAGGAGAGCCCCCCCCCCCAACCCGGGGCTTATGTGAGCAGACCCCATCCCCTCGAGTGCTGTGAAGGACACCTGGGGACATGGCCGCCTGAGAACTTGGCCCACCGTTGCCCCTGGAAGTCCAGATAGGGCCTCCTGCCCCAGGAGAAGGTGGCGGTGGCGTCTGTCCGCAGGAGGGCGGGCCGGCCGTGCCGTGAGTCCCGCCCGTGGCGTCTCTGACCTGCAGGGCGGCCGGCACCGCACAGGGGCGCGTGCAGCTCTCCAGGACACCGGCAGAGGGCGGCAGCCACCAGCGGGAGGAGACCGGCCGCTGGGCTTCTGGGGAGAAATCAACGGAGGTTTCGGGGTGATGCAAAGGGCCACTGTGTGAGGCTCTGGAGAAGCTGTGTCTTGGCAGAAGTCGATGTGCCGTACCTTATGATATGTAGGTCTAGTGTCATTAACAGTGAGGATGGGGGGCTGGGAACGTGGCTGAACGGCAGAGCGCTTGCCTAGCACGCATGAAGCCCTGGGTTCGATTCCTCAGCACCACACACACAGAAATAGCCAGAAGTAGTGCTGCGGCTCGAGTGGTAGTTGAGCAAAAAGAAGCCAGGTCCTGAGTTCAAGCCCCAGGACTGGCAGAAATAAAGAAAGAAAGTGAGGACAGAAAGCCCAGCGCTGGTGGGTCACGCCTGTCATCCCAGCTGATATTCAGGAGCTGAAATCTGAGGATCACAGTTCAAAGCCAGCCGGGGCAGGAAAGTCTGTGAGGCTCTTCTCTCCAGCGGACCACCAGAAAACCAGAGGTGGCACTGTGGCGCAAACTGGTAGCTCGGGGAGTGGGCCCGGGCCCAGAGTTTGAGCCCCACAGCTGACAGAAGAAAAAAAAAAGGACAGAGAGAGAAAGAGGAGAGGGGGAGAGAAGGAGGGAGGACAGAGAGGGAGGGGGAGATACAGGGAGAGGAATGCAAGAAAGGATTGGAGAGGCAAAGGAGGGGAGGGGATGGGAAGGAAGGGAAGAGGCCATGACTCGGCCCAGCCCCCTTCTCTCTGTGGCCTGGCCCGCGGGCGCCATGCCGTGGGCGGGGCTCGCCATGCGGCTGCCTGGGCCGTCCAGGGCGCCACTTCCGCAACAAGCGTCAGCGGTCACGTCTGTGAGCCGTGAGCGGGCCGGGGCCTGGCTTCGTGCGGCCGGGGGCCCCAGGGTGTCTCCCACCAACCCTTTCCTCTCACACCAGCACACGGGCCGGCCCAATCCGGAGGCCCTGAAGCCCGAAAGCAGAGCGGCCTAGCTGCCATCACCCATTGATCCATCCGTTACCCACCATCCACCCATCCCTCCGCCCTCCGTCCTCCCTCCCATCATCCATCTACCCATTGATCCATCCATCATCATCCATCCACCATCCACCCCTCCCTCCGTCCTCCCTCCCATCATCCATCTACCCATTGATCCATCCATCATCATCCATCCACCATCCACCCGTCCCTCCGTCCTCCCTCCCATCGTCCACCATCCAACCACCCATCCAACCACTCATCCACCCACCCATCCATCGAATCCAGGGCTTCCTGTGTGCTAGGCAAGCTCTCTACCGCCAAGCCACGCTCCCAGGCCCCACCCGCTGGCTTTGGGCTGCTGAGCTGGAGATGAGTCTCATGGGCTTGTCCGCCTGAGCTGGCTTCAGATAAAGATGTTTGGCTCTGGCCCCCGAGTAGCTGTGGTGACAGGCGTGAGCCCCACGGCTCGGCCCTGCTCTCCCGCCGTGCCTCCCGGTAGCAGGCGCTGAGCACGCGCTCCGCGGAGCAGCAACGGGCATGTTTAGGAGACGGCGTCCCGGACTTGTCAACGCCAGGGGCCTGGGGCCCACGTGTGCTAAGCGGAGCCAGAGACCCCAGTGTGTGGGCTCCTGGGGCCCCTTGGGGAGGGGCCCGCACGCTGGCCATGGGGGCGTCCTTCCTGGGCCTCTGTGCACCCGAGGGAGTGTCTGGCTTTGGAACCACGCCGTTGACCACGGCCATTGACCACGGGCAGGCGGGCCGCCGCTGGCCTGGGGCGCCTCCCTCCCCGCGTGCCAGTGTGAACCTCGGCATCACCCCAGAAGCTGTGGGGGAGGATGTCCCCCGCTGAAGGGCGAGCTTCCTCTCAGGAAAATCCTGGCACCCCAAGGCTGTTCCTCAAAAGGTTTTGGGGAATTTGAGTTCTATGAACCGTAAATAGCAGTCTGCTGGGATGTGGGGTCAGTGGCCTGGGTTTGAAGGCTGTGACAGAGGTTCTGGGAAGGCAGGACGACAATCCCTCCTCCCTCTCTCTCACACACACACACACACACACACACACAAAACAGACAGGTTTGCAAGTGTGCACATGCAACTATACAAGCACCAATACACCATGTACACACACAGCGGAGGCAAATCCACAAGTCCACCTGGGTGCTTCACAAAGCCATGCACACACAAATGCACACACAGGCACACACACTGACACGCGGACCCACAGAGCAACGACGCACGTGTTCACACACAAGCAAATGTACACGTTCTGTACACAAACCCACAAACCAGAGGCATTCACTCGTACAGGAGGCACAGAAACAGCTCAGACACAAGCCAACACAAACGTGTACACGCGTGTGTGTGCAGGCAGGCGCATGTACACACGCGTGAACACGCGGGGAGACGAGCCCCAGGACATTCTCTCCCAGCTCGCCGTGCCGACCCCGCCACCGGCCAGGCCCCCGGGGACGAGCTCGCGAGTTTTCTTGGACAAAAGCCGAGGGCAGAGAGCATCGTGTATTCAAATTTATTTAAACGAACGTTCAGCCACAGTCTTCTGTGGATTTGTTGTACATTATTCTGTTTTTTCTCTTTTAAAAAATGGTCTTCATAAAAGGATTTTTGGTAATCACCTCATTTTTTTTTGATACAACATGTATGTACAAAACTTCACTTGAAACTATTGACTGTACAGGAGACGGAGCCCCGGGCTGCGGGACTCGAGCGGAGCGGGAGGGGGCGGCGCTGAGGGCTGGCTCCCGGCGGGTCGGGTGGGGACGGGAACGGGAACGTGGCAATCCGTGATCGGTGGCGTGGGGGACGCACCGGGCGGCCTCCCCGGTGCTGACTCAGCTTCCCAGGCCTCTCCGGTGTTGGAGAGATTTCAGAGGATTGCTTAGCACCCCTGGCTAATCTAGAGCACAGAGGAGACTTGTTTTGTAAAGCTTTAAAAAGGCCAAGTGCCCCGTGGTAACCATCTGTGAGGAAGTAGGAGGGCATGTATAGAATATAGAAGAGGATTAGCAAAATAGAAGCCTTTATTAATAAAAATCTTTGGTAGTAACAGTATTTGAAATTCCTGTCAAGAGTATCTAGTTGACTAATAAATTCCTTCCACCCTGAACTAAGGGGAAAAAAAAATCCTCAAATCCACCACACCACTGATTTAAAAGAAAAAAACAAACCACCAACAAACCAACAACCAATAAATAGGTTAAAGCTTTGAACAGACCCACGGAAGCTTTGGGACTTTGTGAAACCCTTGAACCTCTAGAAGTGGCCTTTTAGGGGGTGTCCCCCGCCCCGCCCGCTCCCTGCCACCCCGTCTTTTCCCACCAGGGGAGGGTGGGCTCCGAGGTGAGCGGACACGATTTTGCGGGCTCACCAAGGGCCAGACGCTGGTTCGTCAAGGACGGCGGTCCCCACCCCCCTTCCTCCTCCAAGCCTGGAGGACACGGCAAGCCGTCCACGCGGACCGGTCCACTTCCTCAAGCCCGACGTCCCGGCTCGTGAACTCAGGGGGGACGAGGCGATGGAAAGCCACCTGGTTTGCTTTTCCTAGCGGCAGGCGACGGCCCTCAGATCACTCCGCGCCTTTGATGCCTTCTCCCTTCTTCTCTTCACTTCTTTTCCATCGCCCTTTCCTCCCTCTCGGCGTCTCTGCTCCCCGAGCCGTGGCTGTCCGAGCTTTGCGTGCTGCGCGTTGGGTTCCTCTCACGGCATCAGACCGGGGAGGGTCTGGGGGGTCCCGGCCCTCTTCCCGCGGCGGGAGAGACGCGCCGCCTCCCCGCTCGCTCACCGGCAGCCAGCCGCCGTTCCCGTCCACCTCGGAAACTACAGATAAAGAAGATCTCCCTGCGTAATGGTTTTGTGCAAAAACAAGGAAACAAATAAACAGAAGAAAAGTCCCCCCCAGAACACAGTGGTCGCGCGCGCCGAGCGCACGGGCCCCGCGGGGCCCCGGGGGGCGGGGAGCGCCGGCCCGCGGCTAGGGGGCGCCCCCGGGGTGCTCGAGGACTCGGGGCGCGGGCGAGTGGTTGTTGCACCGGCCCTCTCGCCGGCAGCCCTTCTCCATCCACGTGTCCAGCAGCTGCTGCTTGCCCTGCTCCTCGCGCATGAACAGCTCCACCATCAGCACCTTCTCCTTGTGAATCTGCTGGCTGATGTCCTTGGGAATGTCGGGGATCACCCAGTCCACGAAGTCGCTCATGAACATCACCAGGTTCTGGGGGGGAAGGGGGCGGGCGGGAGGGGGGGTCACCGGGGCGCCCGGCCCCTTGCTCTACCCAGAGCAGCAGTGGCAGGGGCTCCCTCCCGCGGGGGGCCCTCGATAAAGGAGCCCGAAGCCCCTCTCTCCCCTTCTGCCCTGGGGTCCTCTCGGGTCGGGCCGCGCGCGGGGCCGGGGCGGGTGCCCTTCTCGGGCTCTCGGGGCACAGCCCGGGCCTCCGGGGGCCCCTGAGCTCGGGGGGGGGGGCTGGTGGCTCGTGCCCCCCCGCCACACACCTGGAAGACGATGACGAAGGCCAGCCGCGCGGCCAGCACGGCCCAGAAGTCCTTGGAGACGTCGTACTTGTGCTGCGACCACGGCGGCTCCCGGTAGTCTTTGTACCTGGGGGGGGGGAGGGGGGAGCTGAGGGCGCTCACGGGGGGGGGGGGGGGCAGGGGCACAGGCGCCTGCGGGTGCCGGGCGGCCCCAGAGAGAAGCTTCTCAAGCCTGGCCTGGGCCCGTGCCCTGGGGCAGGGGTTCCCCCCCCAGGGGTGTCTTCATGCTGGGCGGGGTTCGCAGGGCCCAGGGACTTGGTAACAGTCATCAAGGCAGAGAGGCGGGGCAGACTTCTCCCGCAGAGGGGTCTCCCCTGAACCCGGCAGGTCCCAAGAGGTGGGGCCCCCAGGCCGGAAGCCCCGGTTCCACAGAACTGCCCGTCCACCCGCGCCCTCCCTCGGGGCGGCCGTGAGGGGGGGCCGGGCGTCCCGGGGGCTGGCTCCCCCCCTTGGACATGTGCACACATGTTCCCCGGGGAAGCCCACTTTCAGACTGGGCCCCATTTCCCGCTCCTCCCAGGCCCCAGCCAAACCCCAGGCCCTTCTTCCGTAGCCTCCTTTTTCAGGTAGGATGTGGAGTTTCTGCGGCGCGCTGGGACCACGGGCCCGCGCCCCCTCCGCCTTCCCGGGCTCCCTGCCGGTTCTCTGCCCCCCTCACCCACACAGGGCCGGCTCCCCTCCAGCCCCTTCCCCCTCTGCACCGGGCCAGGACGGGGGCCTGGACTCGGGGCTTGGGCGCCGTCCCTGAGCTCGCCTCGCTTCCAGCTTCCGGCCGGCTCGCTGGTGACCGCCCTCTCTGCCCACACTGGCTCGGAACCCTGACCCTCAGATCTCAGGCTCCGGGGCAGCTGGGGTGACTGCTTCCTCCTCGTAACACGCCCCGTCGCGGGCGCGGCAGAGGGTGAGGTCTCCCCCCCCCCCCCCGGGGTCTCCTGGGCAGGCGTGGGCTCATGGGGCTCAGCCACCCTGGAGTGGGCGCTCAACAGCAAACCACGCTTACAGCTGGGACTTAACAATGCGGGGGGGGGGGGGGGGATGTGAGGGGAGGGATTCCATGCACTTAGCGTGCTCTCAATTTATGGGGGAATCTGGAGCGCTACACTGTTACAAACTGGGGGTAGCGCCCGTGTGTTCAAACTTTGAAATCGCAATAAGTAGATTGTTTTCTTTTTTTGAGACAGGATCTTGCTATGTGGTCTAGCCTGGCCTCCAATAATCCCACTGTCACCAACACACCCAGCAACTCCTCCCCTCCCCTCCTCTCTCTTCCCCTCCCTCCCCTCCCCTCCCTTCCCTCTTTTCTAGCAGTGGGCGTTTGTAGCTGGGATAACGGACCCGCGTCTCTATGGTCGGCATCTTATTGGTTGAGGCATGGTCTCTGGAGCTTCGCGTCTGGGCCGGCCTTAAATCACAAGCCTCCCAATCTCTGCCCCCCGGGTAGCGACAGATGCGAGCTGCGGTACCCAGCTTTTGGAGTTGTCCTGTCAACGGTCCTGGCTCAAAGCCCGGCCTTCCCCGCAACCCGCCCGTGGCCTCTGGAGCGTACCTGCAGATCTGGACCTCATAGCCCAGGTCCAGGGGGTCGTTGGGCGCTGTTCCGTTCTGGAAGTCGCTGACGTTGAAGGAGGAGAGGGTGTGGTTGACGAAGCCGTGCATGGTCCCGTTCTGGCTGTACATGTACAGGTACACCAGGCGCGGGATGAAGTCGGACGTGAAGGAGATCACGAAGGCCTGGCGGGGCAGGATGGGGTCAGGGCGGCCTGTCCCGGGAGCCGGGGAGGGCCAGGCGGCCCGTGGCCCCGCCCCAGCCCCGGGGGAGCAGGGACGGCCCATGGGGTAGGCAAGTGCCGGTTACCCCGATGACGGCTGTGCGGCCTGGGACAGAGCGCCTGGCCTCTCTGCGTGAACAGGCCGACAAACAGCCGGGATGGCCTAGTTCTTGTTCCGGAACCCAGCCTGCACTGGGGGGCCAGGGGGACCTCAAGCCTGACAGCTTCCGGCTGGCCGCTAGCCTTGGGGCAGTTGCTGCCGGGGGGGGGGGGCTCTCAGGACTGCGGGCGGGGGTGAGTGCGTGGCCCCCGGAGTTCCCGGCCCGCGTTGGTGCAGGCACGCCCTCGGGGGGCCTCAAAGCCTCAGGGGGGCCGGGCTGGGGCTGGCAGGAGGGAAAGGCGGTGTCCGGCGGTCCTGAGCCCCCGGCCGAGGGCATGGAGTCGCGGGGTCTCACTGTGAGCGGGTACCCCAGGCTTGAGGACATCGCTTTGGGGAGCTGCCTGCCCACCGGGCACAAGGCGCCCGCCTCTGGGGCCTAGACCCAGCTCAGGGTGCAAGGGGGGGTGTGGGAGTGGGGCCCTGGGGTCTGGTGGGGCCCGGGTGCGGGGCTGGGCTCTGGAGAGGGGCCGGGCCGGGGTTGTAGCGCCGAGTCGGGAAGGCCTCTGGCGGTCGGC
This sequence comes from Perognathus longimembris pacificus, assembly GCF_023159225.1. Lineage (NCBI taxonomy): Eukaryota > Metazoa > Chordata > Mammalia > Rodentia > Heteromyidae > Perognathus > Perognathus longimembris. The sequence continues at coordinate 60,918,653 of NC_063173.1, read as the reverse complement.
TGGCCGCAGCGGCGGCCTTGGCGGAGGCTCTGCGGGCCTGGGCCGCGGGCCTGGGCAGAGCGGGGCAGCAGGAGCCTCGCGGTGTGCGGTGCCAGGGACAGGGCTAAGGGCCGCTCTCCCCAGGGCGGGCGCAGAAGGGCCTTGGCACCTCCTAAAGCTTCTTTAGAGAGCGGCACGCATTGTGAACATGCAAGGACGGGTTTCTATCTTTCTTTCCTTCCTGTCTGTCCCTTCCCACCATTTGTCTCTTCTCTGGTTTCTCTCCATCTCTCTCACTCTGTGTGTGTGTGTGTCTGTCTGTCTGTCTCTGTCTCTCTCTCTCGTGCCAGTCCTGGGGCTTCAGTTTAGGACCTGGGCACTGTCCATTAGCTTTCCCGCTTACTGCTTGAGTCACAGCCTTTCTGGCTTTTTGCCTGTTACCTGCAGATAAGACGCTCAGACTTTTTCTGCCTGGGCTGGCTTTGAACCATGATCCTCAGATCTCAGCCTTCCGACTAGCTGGGGGAGGAGGCGCGAGCCGCCAGGGCCTGCTTCCCCCATCTCTGGTCTGTGGTGTTCTGAGGACTCGGGGCAGGGAGGGACCTGGGGCCCAGGCAGGCTGGGGTGTTCTGAAGCACGACGTCCCACCATGAGGACGGCAGAGACCAGGCGCGGGGACAGAACCCACGGCCCAGGGAGGAGCTGGACTGCCCGCCGTCCATCCCGGCTGAGGCCGCCGGTCACTCACGTTGATGATGACGGCCAGCTTCCCGATGCCGCTGAGGATGTTGTACCAGATGCCTGGGGGCGAAGCACGCGAGACCCCTCAGTCCAGGCGCCCTGCCGCCCCCCCATCTCGCACGCGAGACCCCTCAGTCCAGGCGCCCTGCCACCCCCCAATCTCGCACACGAGACCCCTCAGTCCAGGCGCCCGGCCGTCCCCCAATCTCGCACGCGAGACCCCTCAGTGCAGGCGCCCGGCCGCCCCCCCATCTTGCACGCGAGACCCCTCAGTCCAGGCGCGCCCTGCTGCCCCCCCCATCTCGCACGCGAGACCCCTCAGTCCAGGCGCCCGGCCGCCCCGCAGAGGCGGTGCCCTGCACACAGCCTGGACAGGAAAGCCCGCGGGACTCTCATCTCCAATTAACCAGCAAATAGCTGGACTTGGAGCTGCGGCTCAAACGGGGGAGCGCGCGCCTCGAGGGAACAAGCTACGGGACAGCAGCAGGGCCCCGAGTTCCAGTCCTAGCACTGGCGCAAAAAACAAAAGATAAAAATCCCATCCCATGGGACTGGAGGCCCGGCGTCCAAGAAGTGCTTGGGAAGAGCTGGGGGGGGGGGCGGGGGGACATGGTGAGGGCGGTGCCTCCCCCCCACGGCCTGGGGGGTGTGGTGAGGGGCGGCATCTGACTCCCCACGGCCCAGGGGTGCACGCAGAGAGCAGGGGTCAGCGTCCCCCAGGCTGGCGGCCTAGAGCCCGGTCTTCATATATAGATGCGCCCCCCCCCCCCCCGTGGTCCTGCAGGGATGGGCTGTGTCCCCCCCCCCCTGTGGCCCTGCAGGGACGGGCTGTGCCCCCTCCCCCCGTGGTCCTGCAGGGATGGGCTGTGTCCCCCCCCCCCCGTGGCCCTGCAGGGACGGGCTGTGCCCCCCCCCCGTGGTCCTGCAGGGACGGGCTGTGTCCCCCCCCCGTGGCCCTGCAGGGACGGGCTGTGCCCCCCCCCCGTGGTCCTGCAGGGACGGGCTGTGCCCCCCCCCCGTGGTCCTGCAGGGACGGGCTGTGCCCCCCCCCCGTGGTCCTGCAGGGACGGGCTGTGCCCCCCCCCCCGTGGTCCTGCAGGGACGGGCTGTGCCCCCCCCCGCGGTCCTGCAGGGACGGGCTGTGCCCCCCCCCCCCCGCGGTCCTGCAGGGACGGGCTGTGCCCCCCCCCCCGTGGTCCTGCAGGGACGGGCTGTGCCCCCCCCCCCCCGTGGTCCTGCAGGGACGGGCTGTGCCCCCCCCCCCCCGTGGTCCTGCAGGGACGGGCTGTGCCCCCCCCCCATCGTGGTCCTGCAGGGACGGGCTGTGCCCCCCCCCGCCCCGTGGTCCTGCAGGGACGGGCTGTGCCCGCCCCACTTGGCTGTGGAGTAGAGCCCGGGGCACCTGCACTTGGGGGCGGGGCCGTCCTCAGCCACAGCCCCTGGGCTGCAGGTCACAGAGGCCGCGGGGCGCCGCGTCCTGGGCCGCTGGCCCGAGGCCCGCACGGATCAGAGGAGGAACACAAAAGCCCATTGAGCGAAAGGTTCCAGGCCAGGAGTCCACACGCAAGCGTGTGACAGACGCAGAGGCCCGCGAGCGGCAGGCAGGAAGCCGGAAGCGGCGGCCGATCTCTGAGACGAGCAGCCCCGAGTCAGACGGCCCAGGCTGGCCGGGGAGCCGGCTGCAGGGCTGCCCGCCCGCCCCGCGGGGCCCGGGGCCACCCTGGTGAGGCGCCAAGCGTTTGGAGGCCGCCAGGGGGCGCCGGGCAGCTTCGGGACGCCCATGGGGCCCAGGCCGGCCGGCGGACACCTGCCCGTGGGGGAGGGCTGAGGGGAGGACGGCCCGTGGGGCCCCCGGCCTGGCGCCCGGCTGCCTCAGGTGTGCTATTCCGGGGGGAGGCCCAGCGCTTCGGTGCTGCCTGGCCGCAGACTCCCAGTCTGGGCAGCGGCTGGGGACTGGCGGCCCGGGCTCCTCCCGAGTCCCTCCGAGAGTCCAAGGCCGACAACGCGCAGGGAAGCCGGTGGCTCCCGCCTGTCATCCCAGCGACTCGGGGGGCTGAGAGCTGAGGACCAGGGTTCAAAGCCAGGACAGTCTGTGAGACTCTGATCTCCAAGGAACCACCAGAAAACCGGAAGTGGCGCTGTGGCTCCAGTGGTTGAAAGCTAGCCTTGAACTGAAGAGCTCAGGGACAGAGCCCAGGCCCAGAGTTCAAGCCCCACGACTGACAAAAACCCCCCAAAACCCCAAAAAGCAAAACTCTCTCAGGGAACGCTGGGGTTGGACCCAGCTCCTGAGGTGGTCTTCAGGGTGTGTGTGGGGGGGCTGATGGGATGCTAGGTGGGCACTGTGCTTGGCTTCCGAGGCCCTGACCTAGCCCGGGTCCACTTGCTGTCCGGTCCTTCAGCCAAGCACGGATTCACGTGTGTGTGTGTGTGTGTGTGTGTATTATATATATAACATATACACACATACGTGGACTGAGGTTCTGAACCCAGGGCCTGCAGTTCACTCATCAGGTGCTCTTACTGCTGGTCCACACCTCCAGTCTTTGGGCTTGTTGTTTTCGGGGGGGGGGGATCTTCTCGCCAGGCTTGTGCCCGGGCGTGATCCATCCCCGGTAATTAGGACAAGAGGCACCCCCGCTCTTGACTGAGGGGGTCTCGTGATGTTTGTTTAGTTTCCTGCCCAGGCTGGCCTTGAACTGCCTCCCGGGCAGCACAGATTACAGGGTGAGCTGCCCGGTGTGTGCTTTAGGGTGCCTTCTGCGGGGTGCAGCCCGCCCGGCGCCCCTCCTCCTCCCGGCCAGTTAGGGGTGTGGCGGGAGGGCTCACATGACCACGAGTGGGCGGGGCCTCTGCCTGGGGAGGGCCCCGAGGGACCTGGGTTTTGGAAGGCGTTCAGATTGGAGATGGGATCATGGGTGTTCTTGCTGCCCGGGGCCTCGTCCCCCACACAGCACCCCATCTCGGGGCCTCTCTCCGCAGGCCCCGAGGCCCAGACATGGGGCCGTGGGAGCAAGCGGATAGGGTCGCTGCGGTTTGGAGGTGTCTGGGGGGCGGCACGTTGCCGGCGCCATCGGGAGGACGGTGACACCAAGCGGTGGGTGTCTGGTCACCCGGGGGGGGGGGTAACATCACCACTGGCCGAGGAGCTGCCAACCAGGGCGGAGCGCACAGATGGCAGGATCTGGGCATGCCCACGGGGACCCCGACGTCCGGGACTGGAGACGCCCCGGGAAGGAGCACCGCAGTGGGCAAGAGCTCGGCCCAGAGACCCTCCTCAGCCAGGCACTGGCACCCCGGCTGAACAGTTCACGCTTCGCTTTAGTCCAAGAATCAGCACAAAGGTGCTGCTCTAAGTCTGGGCTACAGAGGAGCTCGGGAAGTGGGCGTGCTCTCGGGGCCGGCCGCCCCGTCCTTGCCGGCTCCGGCCGAGGCTCGCGCGGGGGTCTGCCGCCCCGCCCGCCCGGCCACCCGCTCATCTGGACGGTACCCTGGGCCTCAGCGCGGCTGCTCGACCGGGCGCGCGCGGCCCTGGGCCTGGAACCGAGGGCCTGGGCGCTGCCCCTTTGCCTTGCCGCTCACCGCTGGCACTCTACCACTGGAGCCGCAGCTCCACTGCCGGTGCTCCGGTGGCTAACTGGAGATAAGGGTCCCACGGACTTTCCGGCTGGGGCTGGCCTCGGACTGCGATCCTCAGAGCTCAGCCTCCTGAGCAGCTGGGATGAGAGGCCTGAGCTGCCCGCGCCTCCCCCTCCGCCCCCGCCCCCTCCCCCTCCGTCCCCTCCCACCTCCGCCCCCTGACCAGGCCCGGTGGGCACGGGAGCTGGGGACGGGTGTAGAAAAGACGTCCACAGATCCTTGTCTGAGCACAAAGCCCGTGGGGTGCCCCCCCGGCCCCACGAGGCCGGCTCCGGCCGCACCCCACGCCGTCCTTCCCGGCCGGCCCTCGGGCCCACTCACCGATGTCCTTGGCCCTGACGGCCACCGGCCTCCGCAGCTCGGTGACAAACTTCTTGGCGTCCAGGCGAATCTCGATGATGTTGTTCAGCAGTGCGAACAGCGGGGCCAGCGGGAAGGACGCCACGAACAGCGTGACGAAGCCGAACTGGATGACTGCGGGGGCGGGGGGGGGAGGGGAGAGCCGGGGCTCAGCCACGTGGGGGACCCCGCCCACCCGCGCGGGCCTGGGGCCCAACAAGAGACACCAAGGCCCTGGGCGACCTCCGCACCAGGAGAGACACAAGCGGGACGCCGCCCCGAATCTCAGGGCCCGACCCTTGAGTCACGGCCGCCCATCTCCTCTAGGTCTCATCTTGTGTGTGTGTCTTAATGCCAGAGCTTGAACTCAGGGCCTGGGCATTGTGCCTTGGCTTTGTCCTTCAAGGCTGACGCAGCTCAGTGGTTAACTGGAGATCCGAGTGTCGGAGACCTGCCTGCCCTAGCTGGCTTCCAACTGCAACCCTGAGATCTCGGCCACCGGAGTAGCTGGGATGACAGGCGTGAGCCGCTGACCCCCGACTCTGGGGGTCAGTCTTCTCCCGTGGGGACGGCGTCCTGCTCGGACTGGCCTGCCCCCTCCACGCTGGCCTGGGGAGGGGTCCCAGTTGTGGCTCTGTCCTTCTGTGCAGAGGGCTGACCCCCTCCCTGGAAGCCCCGGATTTCTCCCAGAGGCCTGCGGGGTGCACGGGCAGCCGCGCTCCGGGCCGGCCTGGCTCTGGGGCTTCGCCGGCCCCGGGTGGGGCGCCGGGCCCGGCCTGGGCTCTGGCAAGGTCAGGGAGAGGTCACGGGAGGAGCGGCGCTGGGTGCTCCTTGCCAGCTGGTAAATAAGGAAGGCAGCAGAGTGTCCCCCTGCGCCCTGCCGGCTGAGTGGGGCCTTTGTGAGCCCCGGGGGGAGGGGCGGGCACCGTGGGAGCCAGGTGTCCCCAGGAGTCTCCCTGGCTTCCTGACCCGCGGGCGGGGCTGCCGGGTGGGGGCCCCCACTTCCCAGGGACAGTGCTGGCTTGTCCCCCACTGAGTGAGCGAGGAGAGCGGGGGGGGGGGCGAGGGGCCTGTGGGGACCCTGGGTCTTCCCCGTTTGGCCCATGGCGCACGCCTCAGGCTGGCAGAGAAGCCGGGGTGCAGCGTGGGTGCTGAGGTGCCAATCACCCGCAGCCCGCGGCAGGGGTGGGAAAGCACGCAGGGGCCCCCGGGGCGGGCACGGCGGGGTCCCCGCGGGCGCCCGGAAGCCGAAGCAACCGTGGCTCCAGCTGAGAGGCTTGCGGCGCGCCGCGGGCATGGCAGCCGCCTTCGGGGCTCGAGAGAAATGCAGGCTCCCAGGCCGGCCCCCCCGCGTGGTCTGTGTGTGTGCGCGTGCGCGTGTGCACAGGGCCTGGGTGCTTGCTGTCCTGCCCTCCGCCCCTCGGCCTCCCCTCCTCCGCCTCCCGGGTGGCCGGGACGGCAGGCCCGAGCCTCGGGCGCAGCCGCTTGCTGCTTTGAATTGGGTTTTCAGGTAGCGTCTCGTGCCATTTATTGCCCGGGCTGGCCTCGCACGCCGGCCCTTTCACCCGGGGCCCGAGGAGCTGGCGCCGCGGGTGTGCGCGCGGGCGCGAGTGTGAGAGCAGCGTTCCCAGAGCCCGCCCACGGAGGCGGAGGGCGTGGCGCCGGTCCCCCGGGCCCGCTCACCTCTCCACCGAGCGCGCTCTGCGCACTGCTGCGGACCTGGCCTGGATGGGGGTGGGGGGTGGGGGGAGGGGCAGAACGGGGGGGGGGGGCTGCTCAGGAAAGCTCCCTGCCGGGGGCAACTCGGAACAGAGTCCTGGACAGGGAGAACCCCGCTTATACTTGGGGGAGCGCGCGCCAGCAGGGCCACAGCCGGTGCAAAGGCCCCGTGTGGTCCGAGCTGCGTGTCAGGGGTCCGCCTGCCACCGTGGAGAGGACAGGGTCAACGCCGCCCAGGAGCCGCGGGGGCCGCCCCGGCCCTCCCCACGGCCCGCACAGGGGCTCCGTGCCATCTCTGCGCAGCGGGCCCGCGTGCGTGACTGCAGGTGGCAAGGCCCAATCTTAGGGTCTCCACTGGGTCTCTGTGCCACCCTGGGGAGCTCAGGGCGGGCGGGAGGGGAGTGGGGAGCTCAGGGTGGCTGGGGGGAGGCGTGGGGAGCTCAGGGCGGGCCTCCTTAAGGGCCTTGGGGTGGAAGAAGTGCCTGGCAGTGGGGCCTAGGCCAGAGAGGGGCTTAGCAGCTGAGGGGGGGGGCAAAGCCCTGGCTTAGGGGGGCAGCGAGAGAGGAGCTGCTGGCATCAGGCCCCCATGGCACATGGATGCTGCCAGAGGGCTCAGAGGGTCACACAGCCCTCTGGGGGCCGGGGCCCCCCGGGAGGGGTCGGGGATCACACAGCCAGCCCTTTGGGGGCCCCTAGGAGGGGTCGGGGTCACACAGTCAGCCCTCTGGAGGTCCCTTGGGAGGGGTTGGGGTCACTCAGCAGCCCTCTGGGGGCTGGGACCCCCCGTGCGGGGGTGGGGTCCCTCAGCCAGCCCTCTGGGGGCCCCCCGGGCGGGGGCGGGGTCACACAGTCAGCCCTCTGGAGGTCCCTTGGGAGGGGTCGGGGTCCCTCAGCCAGCCCTCTGGGGGCCCCCCGGGCGGGGTCGGGGTCCCCCAGCCAGCCCTCTGGGGGCCCCCCGGGCGGGGGCGGGGTCACACAGTCAGCCCTCTGGAGGTCCCTTGGGAGGGGTCGGGGTCACACAGTCAGCCCTCTGGAGGTCCCTTGGGAGGGGTCGGGGTCCCTCAGCCAGCCCTCTGGGGGCCCCCCGGGCGGGGGCGGGGTCCCTCAGCCAGCCCTCTGGGGGCCCCCCGGGCGGGGGCGGGGTCCCTCAGCCAGCCCTCTGGGGGCCCCCCGGGCGGGGTCGGGGTCCCTCAGCCAGCCCTCTGGGGGCCCCCCGGGCGGGGGCGGGGTCCCTCAGCCCTCTCACTCACTCATCTCCATGTACTCGGGCGTGAGGCCGGCGAAGGGCTCCAGGTCGTAGTCGACCTCATAGCGCTGCTGCTGCTTTTTCACGTGCTCCTCGTGGTCCGCCGCCCTGCGGCGCCTCAGCCTCAGGTAGCGGATGAACTTCTTCATCTTCCTGCGGGAGACACGCGCGCGTCGGGGGGCACGGGCGGGCTGGGGCCCGGCCTCGAGGCCACGCTGACCGGTCCCTCCCCTCCCCTCCCCCTCCCCCTCTCCACTCCGCTTGCGCCACAGTTGGAACGCAGGGCCTTGAGTCTGCCAGGCGGGAGCTCTACCTTGCGAGCCAGGCCTGCAGCCTTCTTTCCTGTCAGTTATTTTTCAGATCCAGTCCTGGGTTTTTGCCCAGGTCAGCCTCAGACACCCCTTCTCCTCCCGGGACCTCCCGCACAGCAGGAATTACAGATGTGCACCACCACACCTGGCTTGTTCTTTGAGATGGAGACCTAGACTTTGGTGCTGGTCCTGGGGCTTGAATTCGGGGCCTGGGTACTGTCCCATAGCTTTTTTTGCTCAAACCTAGTGCTTTACCACTGGAGCCACAGCTCCACCACTGGCTCTAGGTTTTTGTTCAGGCTGGCCCGTAGCTGCAATCCTCACCAGGTCTGCCTTCGCAGTAGCTGGGATTATGGGGTGAGCCACCACGCCCAGCCAGCCCCAAGCCCGGTGGTTTCCATAGTGACCACTGCCCGGTCTCCCGAGCACGGCCGCTCGGCCCTTCCTCTGGGAGGCGCGGTGGCCGTGACGGTTTCATAGGAGACAGAGGGGGTGCTGGCAGACGCCCCCCTGAGCCACAGGTGGCCCGGCCCAGCTCAGGGACAGGAGAACAGGGGTGGGACCTTGGTCTGGGTGGACTCCTGGGGCACAGGTCACGGAGTATGGCCCTTAGCCCTGTGGCCCTGTACCCCACAAGCCTGGCAGCCAGCCCAGGGGCTCTGAGGGGGGCAGTAGGTACCCCAAGTCCTCAGCAGGCTCGGGGACCAGTCACTTGCCTCTCCTCTCTCCTTGTCCACGATGGGGTGACTTTTGCCCCATGGGTCCTTGGCCCCCTTTCACCCTCCAGGACGCCCCCACCTCCCCGTTCCTGGCATTCCCACACTGGCTGAGGCTGGGTGCGGAAGCCGAACGGGGACCCAAGCCCCCGCTCCCCTGTGTCCCACGCCAGAAGCCGCGCTGCACTCACGGAATGCCGATCTCAAACAGGTTGTTCTGGATCAGCTGCTTGCCCAGCATGATGATGCTCAACTGGATACAGAGCTCCATCAGACAGCCCCCGGGGGCGCACTGCGGGAGGGGCGGGCGGAGAGCGCATCAGCCACGCCCACGGGGAGACGGCCCCACCCACAGCATAAGCCCCACCCTACAGGGGACCAGGCTCCGCCCACAGGGAGATGGCCCCACCCACAGTGTAAGCCCCACCTTACAGGGGACCAGGCTCCCCCCACAGGGAGATGGCCCCACCCACAGTGTAAGCCCCACCCTACAGGGGACCAGGCTCCCCCCACAGGGAGATGGCCCCACCCACAGTGTAAGCCCCACCCTACAGGGGACCAGGCTCCCCCCACAGGGAGATGGCCCCACCCACAGTGTAAGCCCCACCCTACAGGGGACCAGGCTCCCCCCACAGGGAGATGGCCCCACCCACAGTGTAAGCCCCTCCCTGCAGGGGCCAGGCTCCCCCCACAGGGAGATGGCCCCACCCACAGTGTAAGCCCCTCCCTGCAGGGGACCAGGCTCCACCCACAGGGAGACGGCCCCACCCACAGCATAAGCCCCTCCCTGCAGGGGCCAGGCTCCCCCCACAGGGAGATGGCCCCACCCACAGTGTAAGCCCCACTCTGCAGGGGCCAGGCTCCCCCCACAGAGAGATGGCCCCACCCACAGCGTAAGCCCCTCCCTGCAGGGGACCAGGCTCTGCCCACAGGGAGATGGCCCCACCCACAGCATAAGCCCCTCCCTGCAGGGGCCAGGCTCCGCCCACAGGGAGATGGCCCCACCCACAGTGTAAGCCCCACTCTGCAGGGGCCAGGCTCCCCCCACAGAGAGATGGCCCCACCCACAGCGTAAGCCCCTCCCTGCAGGGGACCAGGCTCTGCCCACAGGGAGATGGCCCCACCCACAGCATAAGCCCCTCCCTGCAGGGGCCAGGCTCCGCCCACAGGGAGATGGCCCCACCCACAGCATAAGCCCCACCCTACAGGGGCCAGGCTCCCCCCACAGGGAGATGGCCCCACCCACAGTGTAAGCCCCTCCCTGCAGGGGACCAGGCTCCCCCCCACAGGGAGATGGCCCCACCCACAGTGTAAGCCCCACCCTGCAGGGGCCAGGCTCCCCCCACAGGGAGATGGCCCCACCCACAGTGTAAGCCCCTCCCTGCAGGGGACCAGGCTCCCCCCACAGGGAGATGGCCCCACCCACAGTGTAAGCCCCTCCCTGCAGGGGCCATGCTCCGCCCATAGGGAGATGGCCCCACCCACAGTGTAAGTCCCTCCCTGCAGAGGACCAGGCTCTGCCCACAGGGAGATGGCCCCACCCACAGTATAAGCCCCTCCCTGCAGAGGACCAGGCTCTGCCCACAGGGAGATGGCCCCACCCACAGCATAAGCTCCGCCCCACAGGGGGCTAGCCCGGCTCATCATTGAGCCAGCCGGAGTTGTGGCTGATTTGTGTCCTGACTCCCTGGAACCCGGGGTGGGATCCTTTTCTGGAGAAGGGGCCTTTGCAGATGTGGCTGAGCAAGAAGAGGTGCTGAAGCAGGGCGGGCCCTAGCCAACTAGTGTCCTGATGAGGAAAGAACACGGAAGGAAGACAGCGCAGGGAGCAGGGGCGGGGGGACTGGACGGGCGGGGGTGGGTCCGTGGCAGAGGCTGCGTGTGCGAGGCCTGGCACGCCTTCACCTCGCACCTCCGGCCTCTGGCCAGCGAGCGAGCACGCTTCCGTCATTTCAGGAGCCCCAGCTCTGGGCTGGGTGCCTGGCAGCGGGGCTCGGAGGAGTGCATGGGGGGGGGGCGGGCAGGAGAGAGGGCACACCTCAGCCTCCCCCTCCCTTTCCCAGGGTCGGCGGGCGCGGGCCCACACCAGCCCCCCGCATGGCTGCCCGATGACACGGCACTCGCGAGCCGGGAGCCTCGCAGCCCGGCAGCTAACCCCCCCCAGCCCCCCCATCCAGGCCCGCAGCCCTGCCTCCAGCCGGGCGCGTCGGGGTGAGATGCTCGACTCGCCCAAGCAAAAGGGCGCCGGGGAGTCGCGGGGCACGCGGACCCCTCTCTTTTTACAGAGTTTGTCTCGGGGAGGCATCATTTCATTACAAAGATCACGTCCTTGGCTTTATCTTACAGGGACGCCTCCTCGGGGTCTCTAAGCACCGCCGCCTGGCAGGGTGGCCCGCGGCTGACGAGAACGCCATGCTGACCGTCGAGGGGACTTTGTGGGCCTTCCCTGAGCCCCGGCACAGGGGACCTGACGCCCACCCGGCCCTGGGGACCCCGACCGCAGTGTCCCCGCCTGGAGGTCGCGCCCCTATTCCCCCCACGAGGAAACCAGGGCTGGCTCCCCCGGGACCTGGAACCACCGCGTCCGCGCTTGGTCTGGCGGAGCCATTGGTCGTGGGACCAATACAGCGAAACAAAGCCCGGGGCCGCGACTCGGCAGGAAGGTGCCGGCGCCCCGTGGAGGCGCGGGGGGGGGGGGGGGGGAGGCAGAAGCCACACACGCGCCCGCCTTGCCTGAGGTCAGAGAGACAGACATTGCAAATGAATTAAAAAACACACAAAAAAAGGAGCTGAGCTCTGGTTTCCTCCCTGACTCATTCCCACCACAGAAAGACTGCAAGCCGAACAGAGAAAGGGAAGGCGGGAAGCGGGGCCCCCCGCCACAGGGGCAGGCCACACTTTGGGGGGGATCTTGTGGTGGACACTGAGACCGGCGCCCCGCAAGCCAGAGGAGAGCAGAAGACGCCTAACAAGAAGCAAGGCCGTGGGGCACAGGGGCGCGCACGCACACGCAGAGGGCTGACGCGGAGTCTCCGTTACCTCCTCCATCCGGAACGAGCGGAAAATGTACACGTAGTCCCCCGGGCGACCGACGAATCTGGAATGATTGCGGCGTTTGAGTCAAGAGGAGGCGTCGCGCTCGCGGGGACCCGCGGGGACCGTGCGGGAGGAAGCCTCCGGAAGCCCTTCCTCCAGCCGGGTCCCGTTTAGGGACGGGGCCCCCCGGCTTGCTGTACCTCCTGCCCGCTCGCCTGCGGCCCGCAACCCCGGTGGGGCCCTGCCTCCCGGAGCTGGGCCTGCGCTGCTGGCGGGGGGGGGGGGGGGCTCCTCTACCTGGATCCTCACAACTGGGGGCTCTGTTGTCTGGGGTCTGTCTTCCCTGGGGTCTGTCCTGCTGAGGGGCTCCCCGCTTGGGGTCCCCACTGTCTCTCTGGGGTCCATACTGCTGAGGGGCTCCCCACTTGGGGTCCCCACTGTCTGGGTCTGACTTGTCTTGCGGTGGGGGGGGGTCTCTGCTATTCTGCTGCCTCAGCCAGAGCCAGGCTGTCCCTGAGCCCCACACTGTAGGAGCCTGCTGCCTACCCCGACCCAGACTTTGGGGCCTCCCTAGTACAGGGCCAGGCAGGGCGGAGTGTGTGTGTGTGTGTGTGTGTGTGTGTGTGTGTGTGCACGTGTAGGAGCAGTGGCCGGGTGGAGGCGTCCCTACCGGCCTTTGAAGAACGCCACGTAGAAGATGGGGGTGTAGGAGTTCACAAACTTCAGCAGGAAGGCCTTGAAGATCAGCCTGTCCTCGAAGCTCTTCTCCGTCTTGGGGACCTCTGTAGGGGTGGGGGGGAAGATGGGGGCTGAGCCGCAGCCTCGGATGCCGTGGCCCCCGGGATCGGGCCCCGGGCGGGCGGGCGGACGCCGTGGCCCCCGGGATCGGGCCCCGGGCAGGCAGACGCCGTGGCCCCCGGGATCGGGCCCCGGGCGGGCGGGCGGATGCCGTGGCCCCCGGGATCGAGCCCCGGGCGGGTGGTGTGAACGCCATGGCCCCCGGGATCGGGCCCCGGGCGGGCGGGCGGACGCCGTGGCCCCCGGGCCCTGGCACGCGGCACTCACCGATCTTGGTGAGCCACCGGGCGATGCAGCCGTACACCTCGTCCAGCAGGATGATCACCACCAGGTTGATGATGACGGCCGTGGCCGTGACCGTGACCCGGATGTTGGACCGCACGGAGGGGGAGGAGTTCATGGCCAAGGCGGCGGCCGTGGAGATCCTGTAGATGATGACGCCGAGCACAATGGCGAACGTCACGGCGATCTGCGAGGGGGGAAGAGGGGCGAGCTTGGCGGGGGCCACGCGGGGCTCCAGGGGAGCCGCCCGCCTACTCTCCGCTCAGCCCCTCCCAGCCAGGTCTTCTGTCAGGAGGAGGACAGGACCCTGGGCAGTGGGGAGGCTGTGCAGACACCCCGCGCAGGGCCGGGTCTTCACGGCGGGGGGGGGGGGGCGAGTGCTCACTTGCCTTCCTCCTCGTCCCCTAGCAGGGCCTGGGACCCAGTGCGCTCACACCCCAGCACCGTCCCGGGGCGCCCTAGCGCAGGCTGAACACCTCTAATTTGGGGTGGCCAAGCCCCCACCCCAGCACTGCGGGAGGCAGTGGGCTGCACTACGGGATGGGGGGCGGGTCAAGGCCCCTCTTCTGCCTTCCCAAGAGCCACCAGAAACCTGGCTTCTCCATGACAGCCAAACCCGAGGCCTGGCAAATCCCACACAGGCGGGATTCCCGCCGGACCCGGGGGCAGCTCCGCCCTGCCCGTCGCGTCTGTCTGCCTGCCTGTCCAGGCTGCTTCGCCCAGGAAGTAACTACTCCAAGACCCAAAGGGACCTGGCACCGGTGGCTCTCACGCCTGTCATCCCGGCTACTCGGGAGGCTGAGATCTGAGGATCACAGTTCAAAGCCAGCCTAGGCAGAAAAGTCCGTGAGACTTTTTATCTCTACCGCTAGGAAACTGGAAGTGGCGCTGCGGCTCCAAGTGGTGGAGCACTAGCCTTGAGCAAAAAGAGCCCAGGGGGGCTGGGGATATAGCCTAGTGGCAAGAGTGCCTGCCTCGGATACACGAGGCCCTAGGTTCGATTCCCCAGCACCACATATACAGAAAACGGCCAGAAGCGGCGCTGTGGCTCAAGTGGCAGAGTGCTAGCCTTGAGCGGGAAGAAGCCAGGGACAGTGCTCAGGCCCTGAGTCCAAGGCCCAGGACTGGCCAAAAAAAAAAAAAAGAGCCCAGGGACAGCGCCCAGACCCCAAGTTCAAGCCCCACAACTGACAGAACAACCAACCAACCCAAACCCCAGGGAGCGGCTGCCCCTCGGAGGCGGGCATGTGGGAGCGGGTAGCATGGCAGGTGCCGGATGCAGTGCCCACCCCACCATGCCTCCCTCCCAGCTCCTAGGCCTGCAGGGAGGACTGAGGCTTGCTGTTCCCCAGGGAGCCTTCTAGAAGGCGTGGCACACGCTCGGAGCCTCCAGCACTGGCTTCTGCAGACGTGCCCTGGTCACTCGCCGTGGCCACGCTCGGCCGTGGGGCGAGGCGTGGGTATCGCTAGGGCAGTGCCGGGGAGCGGGGCTCCTCAGAACTCCCCCCAGGCCGGCCTCACGGTGCTCGCCCTCCCAGGAGTGGACGTGGAGGGGCGGGGGCCGGCTGGCCTGCTCAGGACCCGGCAGGGGGACTCTGGAAGTTCCAGCCATGGCGGGGGGGGGGTGTTGAGGCAGGAGGACCCCATCCCTTGAGCCCAGGGGTTCAAGAGGCAGCAAATAAACCAAACGAGGCCAAGTGCACCCCGCCCCACCCTGCCCCCCAACCCCCATGAGGAGGTGACGGCGACCTCTGAGGCGTGATCTCGGGGGCCCCCCAAGGAGGATGCCGCTATCGGGGTCTCCTTTACGTGAGTCGAGGTCCCTTGTTGAGAGCCAGAACCTGCGTCCCAGGATGCCTTCCAGCCCTCTGCCGGCGGCCCCGGAGCCCCTGGCTCAGCCCAGCAGACCCCGCCCCGCCTGCCTCCACCCGTCCCAGTGCCTGCAGGGGGAGGGGCCTGCGGGGAGACTGAGCAGCCCCACCCCGAGGGCCGGCCGGCACCCCCTCCGGGCCTCGGCTTCCTCCCCGGCCAGAGGGCAGAGCCGTGTCAGGACTGGCTGGTCGGGAGGACCCAGCGGGACGCGCCCTGCCGGGGTCTGCGGCCCGTGCCGGTGGCATGGCACCAGGCTGCGGCGACAGGGGTCTGTGCCAGGCCCTCTCGACCCCTCCCGGCTGGGCAGACGGGCCCACAGGCCGCCCTGACGGCCGGAACGACGAGGCGCACGCAGGTGGCGAGGGCTGAGGGTTCAGGGGGGCCTGGGCCCCTCGAGCCAGGGGGAGAGGCTTGGCCACAGGCCCGGGGCCCCTCAGCAGCAAAGCCATGGTTTCTGTCCAGTCTGGGTGCTATTTTCTTGATACTTTCTTTGGCTGAACTCAGGACCTTGCTCTTGTTGGGCAAGCGCTTTGCCACCTGGCCCATAGCCTCAGCACTTTCTGCTTTGTTCTTTTTTTTTGGCAGCCTTCTGAGTGTTTGCCTGGGCTGACTTTATTTTGGCTCTCCTATCTTTGTCTCCTATGTAGGTAGGATTACAGGCTTGTACCAGAATGCCCAGCTGTGTGTGTGTGTGTGTGTGTGTGTGTGTGTGTGTGTGTGAACTTAGGACCTGGGGGCTATCCCTGAGCTCTTGTGCTCAGGGTTGATGCTGTACCACGTGAGCCACAGCTCCACTTCTCGGTCTCGGGTGGTTAGCTGGAGACAGGCATCTCATGGACTTTCCTTTCCGGGCTGGCTCTGAACTGTGATTGTTAGATCTCAGCCCCCCGGTGCAGCTGTGACTGTAGGCACGAGCCACCACACCGGGCTTGGGTCCAGTTCAATGGTTTCTAAAAGACTCCTCAGCCTGGTCTGAAACGATGAAACAACTACGTGACTAATTACCTACACAGATACCACTCTCGAGGACAGCTGCCTGTTCAGGGAGCACTGGGAACAGGAACCAGCGAGCACTGGGAACCATCAGCGAGCGCATGGGATCAGCGAGCGCATGGGATCAGCCAGCGCATGGGATCAGCGAGCGCATGGGATCAGCGAGCACTGGGATCAGCCAGCGCATGGGATCAGTGAGCACTGGGAACCATCAGCGAGCACTGGGAACCATCAGCGAGCACTGGGAACCATCAGCGAGCGCATGGGATCAGCGAGCGCATGGGATCAGCGAGCACTGGGATCAGCCAGCACATGGGATCAGCGAGCGCATGGGATCAGCCAGCGCATGGGATCAGCGAGCGCATGGGATCAGCGAGCACTGGGATCAGCGAGCGCATGGGATCAGCGAGCACTGGGATCAGCGAGCACATGGGATCAGCGAGCGCATGGGATCAGCCAGCGCATGGGATCAGCGAGCACATGGGATCAGCGAGCGCATGGGATCAGCGAGCACTGGGATCAGCCAGCGCATGGGAACCATCAGCGAGCGCATGGGATCAGCGAGCACTGGGAACCATCAGTGAGCACTGGGAACCATCAGCGAGCACTGGGAACCATCAGCGAGCGCATGGGATCAGTGAGCACTGGGAACCATCAGCGAGCACTGGGAACCATCAGCGAGCGCATGGGATCAGCGAGCACATGGGATCAGCGAGCACTGGGATCAGCCAGCGCATGGGATCAGCGAGCACTGGGATCAGCGAGCGCATGGGATCAGCGAGCGCATGGGATCAGCCAGCGCATGGGATCAGCGAGCACTGGGAACCATCAGCGAGCGCATGGGATCAGCAAGCACTGGGATCAGCCAGCGCATGGGATCAGCGAGCGCATGGGATCAGCAAGCACTGGGATCAGCCACCGCATGGGATCAGCGAGCGCATGGGATCAGCGAGCACTGGGATCAGCCAGCGCATGGGATCAGCGAGCACTGGGATCAGCCAGCGCATGGGATCAGCGAGCGCATGGGATCAGCAAGCACTGGGATCAGCCAGTGCATGGGATCAGCGAGCGCATGGGATCAGCAAGCACTGGGATCAGCCAGCGCATGGGATCAGCGAGCGCATGGGATCAGCCAGCGCATGGGATCAGCGAGCGCATGGGATCAGCGAGCACTGGGATCAGCGAGAGCATGGGATCAGCGAGCGCATGGGATCAGCGAGCGCATGGGATCAGCGAGCACTGGGATCAGCCAGCGCATGGGATCAGCGAGCACTGGGATCAGCGAGCGCATGGGATCAGCCAGCGCATGGGATCAGCGAGCGCATGGAATCAGCGAGTGCATGGGATCAGCGAGAGCATGGGATCAGCGAGCGCATGGGATCAGCGAGCACTGGGATCAGCGAGCACTGGGATCAGCCAGCGCATGGGATCAGCGAGCACTGGGATCAGCGAGCGCATGGGATCAGCCAGTGCATGGGATCAGCCAGTGCATGGGATCAGCGAGCACATGGGATCAGCCAGTGCATGGGATCAGCCAGCGCATGGGATCAGCGAGCACGCGCAATCAGCTCGCCGGCCCCCGGCCTCCTGTGCGGCTGCGGCTCCAGCTCTGTGTCCACCTTGGGGGCCGATGCCACGTCAGAACACGGGGCAGCCACGTCCAGGGGGTGCCAGGGGCACCACAGCATCATGGCGATTCCGCCAGTCACCTCCGGGAGGGCACCCCAGATGTCCCTGGCCTTCGCCTTCCGGAACTTACCATGAAGAGGATGGACACCAGGTTGGTGAAGTAGGCGGGGAAGCGGTCTCTCCAGGTCAGCTTCACCTTGTCTGTCTGCAACAATCAGCAAACGACCTGGGTCACTTCGGGAGTCCTCTGAGCACTCTTGGACAGGCGGCGAGCCAGTGCAAAGGGCCCGCGCTCAGGAGCACGTGGGCCGCTGCCACCTAAAAACTCCCTAGAGGCCTAAACGCCGCGAGGCCCCAGGCCCCTCCGGGCGCGGCCTGCTTCGCCGCAGGACCCCGTTGGAGTCTACAGCACCTGAAATAGCAGGCCGGAGGCCACCCAGACCAAAGTAGTTTCATCCCCTTGCTGAGCAAGTTGGTTCAAGCAGCTGGTGCCCAGGGTACCATGGTGAGCGCCACGTAGGCCCATGGGCTGCGGGGCAGAGGTCCTGGGAAGGCTTGATGTCAAGCAGGAGCCGGGCACTGGTGGCTCACGCCTGTCATCCTAGCTAGTCAGGAGGCCGAGATCTGAGGATGGCGGTTCAAAGCCAGCCGGGGTGGGAAAGTCTGTGAGACTCTTATCTCCAGGTAGATCTCCACCAGAAATCCACAAGTGGGATTGTGGCCCAAGTGGTAAAGTTTTAGCTTTGAGCAAAAGTGCTCAGGGATTGCGCCCAGGTCCTGAGTTCGAGCCTCAGATCCGGGGTGTGTGTGTGTGTGTGTGTGTGTGAGCGTGAGGCGCACATTCACACACTCACGCAGGCCTGGCAGAGAGCCAGTGGTGAAAGCACAGCTGGTGGAAGCTGGGCCCAGCGCCCCGGGGGCCCCCGTGATTCCACACCCAGGAGCTCATGTCAACAAGCCGGCCTAACTGGACGCCATGGCTGGGGACCATCACACGCGGAGCTGCGCCGGAAACCACGCGGGAACACGCGGAACCGACCAGGTAGGAGGGAGGGCCTTGGGAGACAGACTGTCCCCGCCGCCACCTTCCCACGGCTCCGGGAGGTCCCCAGAGGCCCGTGGGAAGGAGCTGAACACCTCTGGGCTTCCCGTGACTAAGGAGCTTGGGAAGACGCCAAGGCTCGGCTGCGAGGCGGCTTCCGGCCCCCGCGCCCGGGTCCTCCCACCTGCTGGGCTTGACGAGAGCGGGCGTGGCGGGCCGGTGAAGCCCCTCTGTGCCGCGGTGGCCGTCCCCTTGCTTCCCGCCAGCCCCTGGGACATGGCGTCCCAGGTGGGGAGCTGGGGACGCACGCTGGGGCACCACGGGGCCCGCAGGGCCTTAGACACGGCCGGCTGTGTACCAACTGGGACGGGCATGCCCGGTGCCCGCCCTCCGCCCCCTCGAGCCCCGCGTGGCCCTCAGGCGCCCGCCCGCCCGCACGCGGGAGGCGAGGCACAGCTCCTTCTGGCTGGAGGAGCAGGGGCCTGGCCCCTTCATCCGCAGGGGTGTGGCCCCTACGGCCCGCCACTCGGTGACGTGACGGGGACCCCCACACACCTGAGAGGCTCCAGTGCGAAGGGACAGCCTGGAGCCCCACAGGCACCCGGGCCTGGTCCAGCCTCCCCGAGAGGCGGCCGGGCCCCGGCCCCAGGAGAGTCCGGCATCACCCAACGACAACCGGGCAGGGCGGGAGGCTGGCGGGGAACCGGGCTGTGGATGAGGGGCCTGGCGCCCGGGGGAGCTGGGAAGGCGGCGTCTCCAGCCCTGCGCAGGGGCCCCCAATCCCCCTCCACCCGGGGTCTGAAGGCTGCGGGGCGTTGCCCTCGGCTCAGAGGCCCCGGGCGGCTGCCACGTCCACTCCACTGGCCGGCACGGAGGACGGGGGGTGGGGGGAGGTGGGGGGTGGCAGCGTTTTGCGAAGGAGCTGCAAAGCTTAGCTGCCCCACGCCCAGAGCTTGGGCTCCCCCTCGGGTGCAGGGGGGGGGGAGGGAACCCCGCAGCCCTCGGGCGGAGTCTGGCCCCCTCCCGTTGGCCGCAGTAAGTACCTCCTTGTGTTTGGACTCTTTCCGCAGTGACTTCTGCAGCACCCTGGCTTCGTACTCGGCCCGGGGATGGTCCTGTGAAGGGCAGCGGGTCACACACGGGCCTGGCAGGCGGGGGGCTGGCCCGTCCCCCCGTGTGCCCGCCCGGGGCCAGTTCACGGCCACTGCTCTCATTTCCAACCTCAAACCCCGGGTGCCCCCCCCCCCCCCCCCCGCCGGGGGACCTGGGCCGCTCCGCAGCTCGGCCGGGCGCTGGCCTGCGTCCCGCGGGGGACGAGGCCACGTCCCGCTCGTGCGGACGCCCAGCCGTGAACCGGCCCCGGGGACGCGGTGCGGCAGAGACGCAGGGAGAGGCAGCAAGCGAGGGCCCAGGGGCGCCGGAGGAGGAAGGGGTCAGGACAGCGAGGAGGAAGCGGAGACCCCGCCCAGGCGGAAGAGCCGACAGGAGTGCGAGCAAGTCCCGCTCGGGGAGAGCTGTGGAAGGCAAGAGTGACCCCAAAAAAATGATGGCAAACCTTGACAGCCTCCTTCAGGAACCAGAAAATAAAAACGAAACAGAGACAGGCGTTACTAGGGCTGCTCAGCCAGGGGTGGGGGTGGGAGGAGGGAGAAGGGATGGGGGGGAGGAGGGGGAGGGGGAGGGATGCTGAGGCAAGGCTATGGCTCGAGGGGTCCCCACAGTGAGAACTAGAGGAACCCCCAGGCCGCGTGGTGAGCCAGCCCTCCTGGAGCCCAAACGTGGGGTTCAGCACCATTCCACCCGAGGTCGCCCCACCTGGGGGAGCTCATTCAGTCCCCCGTGCTCACCACCCTAAAATCAAGGCTGGCCATCTGGGTCAGGAGGTCAAGGGACAGCTCCCCAGAGATGGGACCAAGGGTCTGTCCCCTCCCTCCCTCCCTCCCTCCCTCCCTCCCTCCCTCCCTCCCGTTGCCCTCAGACGCAGGCACACGACAGAAGCACGTCCTAAATCAGCTTCCAAAACGGGGGGATGACAGGTGCGCAGCGTTCTATCTGGGGGGTTGGGTTTTTTTTTTTTGTTTTTTTTGCAGTACTGAGATTTGAACTCAGGGCTCTGCGCTCGCTGGGCTGGCCCTCTACCTGATGAGCCACCCATATAATGCTTTCTGTTTCAGTTATTTTGTTTTTGGATAGTCTTGAATTCTGCCCCCCCCCCACCCCGCCCCGCCCCGGGCCGGTCTCTGCCCACGATCCTACCACAGCCTCCTGCATGGCTGGGATTACAGGCACGCACCACCACACATGACTTCCTGCTTCAAGTGGGGTCCTGTAACTTCCCCCAGAGGGGGGATTGCAGGCACAAACCACCCCTCTCCACTCTGTGGGAGTACTTCCAATTAAAGCAGCGAGGAAAGAACTCGTCCTGGGGTCAGTCTCTGGGAGGTGGCCAGGGCTCGGCTCTCTCCCCGGCTCTGCCCTCGAAGAGCCACAGGCCGATGGCGAGTGGCCTCAGTGGTTTGCGAACTGGAAGAACAAGCTGAGACTGGGGCCTAGATGGGCGGTGGGTGGTGCCTAGATGGTGGGTGGAGCATAGTTGGACACTAGGAAGGGCCTAGATGTGATGGGTGGGGCCTAGGTGGTGGGTGGAGCATAGTTGGACAGTGGGCGGGGCCTAGATGTGTGATGGGTGGGGCCTAGATGGTGAGTGGATTAGTTGGACAGTGGGCGTGGCCTAGATGGTGGGTGGAGCATAGTTGGACAGTGGGCAGGGCCTAGATGTGTGATGGGTGGGGCCTAGATGGTGGGTGGAGTATAGATGGACAGTGGGCAGGGCCTAGGTGGGTGGGGCCTAGATGGTGAGTGGAGCATAGCTGGGCAGTGGGCGTGGCCTATATGTGTGATGGGTGGGGCCTAAATGGTGGGTGGAACACAGATGGGCAGTGGGCGGGGCCTAGATGGGCAGTGGGCGGGGCCTGTGGTGGCTAGTCAGGTCACCACTTACGGGGGCTTCATGTATGCTGGACTTAGTCTGAGGTGTCGGATTTACACTCCATCTAGCAAGGATTGCTTCTCAGTGCCGTTTGACAGGCGAGAGAACGCTGGGCACAGAGAAGCTGCGTGACTTGGCCCAGGTCACATAGCCAGCTGGTGTCCAGTCAGGATGGGGTTCCAGCAGCTGCCGAGGCCTGCCTCATAATCATTCTGATGTTGCCGAGCCCCGCCTGGCAAACCTGGTCTGTCGGCACGTGACTGGGGGTGAGCGATCGAGGGGTCTCATGCTCCCCGAGTGGGCCACGGGAGAGAAACAAGGGCCAAACAGCCAGCAGGGGCCTCACTGTTAAAGGGACCATCTCCGTGGAGACTGTGGCTCACGCCTGCAATCCCAGCGACTCAGGAGAATGAGATCTGAGGATCACAGAAAGGACCGGAGAGTCTTATGCCCAATTCACCAGCACAAAGCTGGAAGTGGAGCTGCGGTTCAAGTGGGTGAGCACCAGCTTACAGTGAAAAAGATGAGCAAGAGCTGGAGGCCCTGAGTTCAAGCTCCAATACCAGCACACACACACACACACACAAAAGGAGCAGCTTGGGCCAGAGGCGAGGCTTCAGCAGGGCAGCCCTGGCCAAGCACATGCAAGCCCTGAGTTCAAGTACTGCTGCCAATTCCCCAGGCCCCACAGGAACACAGCGAGGGCGTTTTCCAGGACGGGTTGCTGGTTGGCACGCTGGGCAGGGGCTCCGCCCCCCCACTGCTCTGTGGGGTCCCCGGGATGCCCTCGGGGCTGGTGAAGAGGGGCGCTCCCTGCCCCCCACCGGGCGCCCCCTTCCGTGAAGCCACCCCCACCCTGTGAGCCCAGCTGCCTTTGGGGCTCCCCAGGCAGTGGCTGCCCCCCCCCACACCCTGCAGCCCCAGAGGGGGGGCCGTGGCAGACGGCCTCCGACCCTGGCTGTGCCGCTGCCCAGCCTGACCAGCGAGCACGGAGGCCCAAACCACGGTGGTGGGCGTCAAACGTCGCCATGGCCACCGAGGGCACCAGCATGCCAGGGCCATGGGGGAGGGGGGCGGACGGGCTGCGGGCATCCTCGGGAGGCCCAGGGAAGCTGGCTGGGGGTGGGCGGGGGGGGGGCGACCAGCCCAACGCCACTGACCTCCTCCTCCTCGAAGCCCGTGAGGTCCCAGTGGTAGTTGAGTCGCATCTGCTTCCGCTTCCAGTGCTCCATGAAGGTGGCGGCTGGGGGGGGGGCGGGAGAGGGGTCAGCGGGGGCCTCGTCCACTCTCCCCCCAGCACGGCTGGCCCAGCCAGTGGCAAGAACCGGGGCAGGGGGAGGCAAAGAGTTCGGACCTCCGGCATGGACTGTGGCTCCACCGTGTGCAGAGGAGGAAGCTGAGGACCAGGGGGCACACAGACTTGGGGTCACACGGACCCGGGGTCACATGGACCTGGGGGGCACACGGACCCGGGTCACCTGGCCAGGCTGGCCGGCCGCTGGTGCCCGCCTGACCCATCTGCTCCTCTGCTTTGGAGCCTGAAGGTCCCAGGAGGGCACCTGGGGTCAGGAAGGCGGAGACCGGGCCAGGCCTGCGCCCAGCTGCTGCCCTTCCTCCATCGTCCCACAGGCAAACCCCTGGGACGCCCCCTCCTCCAGGGAGCACCGCGCACGCGCCCCCTCGGGCTCCCGGCCCGCAGGGACCCAGGCCCAGAGCAGAAAGCATCTCCTCCTGGGACCTGCTGAGGTGTCCCCCAAGGCCTCACCCGATGGATGGCGTGTAACCCCCACAGTGAGGGACATGGCGGGCTGAACCCCGACCTGCCCTGAAGCGGGGGGGTGGGGTGGGGGGCTGGGGAAAGGCCATAGGAGGCGTGACAGGAACAGAAAGACACGCGTGCCTGCTCTCACTGCATGAGGAGCCCCGTGACCCTTGACCTTTGACCTCCAGAGCCTGGCGCCAGCATGAACCTCTTTATAAAGCCCCCCAAGCCCCCAGCGTCTCGCTGGCCTGCCAGGAGTCCCCTCTGGTATGTGGGGCAGGGGTGGGGGGTCTGTCCTCGCTTGTGGCACACAGGGCACCTGGCACACGCAGGTGTGTTCACGCGGAGTGACTCAGGGCACAGGCTGGCATGTCACCCTCCTCCCCTCCACTGCCCGCCCCGGAGAGCCCGCCGGCCCGAGTGCCACGGCTCCCCGTTCTACAGGGGAAACCGAGGCTCAGAGGAGGAGCACACCACGCCTCAGACACGTGGCCCTTCCAAGAGAGATAAGACACCCCAGTTCAAAAGCCCTCAAAGAGGCCAGAATCCTAACGCGGGGAGGGGGGAGGACGGGGAGCAGAGGACGGGGGAGGGGGAGGAGCACCCCGACCCCTGGTCCCTCCTCCCACACTGATTCCCGCCCAGCCCACCAGGCCATGGGCGTGCACGGCATCCTGGGAAGTCCAGCTCCCATGGCGGGGGGGGGGGGGGTGCTACGCAAAGCCGGCCCTGCTGGGGGCTTGAGAGAGAACATAAAAGCCCAGGTGACAAAAAGAAAAAAATAGACAAATGAGGCCAAGCCAAACTCAAGAGAAGCTTCTGCTCCGCAAAGGAACCGATCGCTGAACCGATCGCCGCCGTGGAGGGAGCGCGTGTGCGAGCCGTGTCCCGGGAACACGCCGTGGAGGGAGCGCGCGTGAGCGAGCCGTGTCCCGGGAACACGCCGTGGAGGGAGCGCGCGTGAGCGAGCCGTGCCCTGGGAACGCACCGTGGAGGGAGCGTGTGCGCGAGCCGTGTCCCGGGAACACGCCGTGGAGGGAGCGCGCGCGCGAGCCGTGTCCCGGGAACACGCCGTGGAGGGAGCGCGCGAGCGAGCCGTGTCCCGGGAACACGCCGTGGAGGGAGCGTGTGCACGAGCCGTGTCCCGGGAACACGCCGTGGAGGGAGCGTGCGTGAGCGAGCCGTGCCCCGGGAACGCACCGTGGAGGGAGCGTGTGCGCGAGCCGTGTCCCGGGAACACGCCATGGAGGGAGCGCGCGCGCGAGCCGTGTCCCGGGAACACGCCGTGGAGGGAGCGCGCGAGCGAGCCGTGTCCCGGGAACACGCCGTGGAGGGAGCGCGTGTGAGCGAGCCGTGTCCCGGGAACACGCCGTGGAGGGAGTGCGCGAGCGAGCCGTGTCCCGTGAACACGCCGTGGAGGGAGCGTGCGTGCGCGAGCTGTGTCCCGGGAACACGCCGTGGAGGGAGCACGCGAGCGAGCTGTGTCCCGGGAACACGCCGTGGAGGGAGCACGCGAGCGAGCTGTGTCCCGGGAACACGCCGTGGAGGGAGCACGCGAGCGAGCTGTGTCCCGGGAACACGCCGTGGAGGGAGCGCGCGAGCGAGCCGTGTCCCGTGAACACGCCGTGGAGGGAGCACGCGAGCGAGCTGTGTCCCGGGAACACGCCGTGGAGGGAGCGCGCGAGCGAGCCGTGTCCCGTGAACACGCCGTGGAGGGAGCGCGTGAGCGAGCCGTGTCCCGGGAACACGCCGTGGAGGGAGCGCGCGAGCGAGCCGTGTCCCGTGAACACGCCGTGGAGGGAGCGCGCGAGCGAGCTGTGTCCCGGGAACACGCCGTGGAGGGAGCGCGCGAGCGAGCCGTGTCCCGGGAACATGCGTGGAGGGAGCGCGCGTGCGAGCTGTGTCCCGGGAACACGCCGTGGAGGGAGCGCGCGAGCGAGCCGTGTCCCGTGAACACGCCGTGGAGGGAGCGCGCGAGCGAGCTGTGTCCCGGGAACACGCAGGAGCTCAAACAGCTCCCTGGGCGGCGGGAAGGGCACCGATTGACAACCGGCGAGTGTGAGCTGGGGTCTGGCTCAAGGGGTTGAGCACCAGTCGTGAGTGAAACAGCTCAGGGATGATGCCCCGGCCCTGGGTTCGAGCCCCGGAACCAGCACACACACACACACACACACGCACACGCACGAGCGTGAACGAGGGCACTGCGGGTCAGGTTAACCCCAGGGCCCACACTGAAGCACTGGGCTGCACTTTCCTCAGTGGGCAATTGCGCTCTCGCCCCTCGTCCCGTGGTGAGTGGGAGTGGGCGCTGCGCGGCCGCGTGGCGAGCCTGAGGGGCCACAGAGACTCCCAGGCAGTCCCCACCCAGAGAACAGCCACGAACCCGAGGCACAGGCCCCCGACTGCAGGTGCTGTGTGCTGGCACGGGGCAGCTCCACAGACCAGGGCCCAGGAGGGTGGTGCGGAGGGGCCCCCGGGGGGGGGGCAAGGCTGGACGGGCCTGTGACGGACTGACAGCCGCCAGCACACGGCACTGGCTCTCACTGGCTCTGGGGTGGCGGGACAACGAGCAGGACTGTCTGGGGCCAGCGTGGGGCTTTTACCTAAGCAGAGACCCTGGGCTTTGCCGTTGCAGAACCCAGAGAAGCGTGTCATTTAAGACACCAGGTCTGGGCATTTTTTATTTATTTGTTTTTTACAGTAACAGCGCAAGCAGCTCAAGACCTGTAATGCCGTCTATTGTACGTGCTCCGGGGGTCGGACCCCCAAGAGGGGACGGGGCATAGCCACTCCCCAGGGACATGCTGGGGACCGGTGCAATGAGCTGCTTTCCACACCCCCGGTGGGGGCTGGGGGCGCTCACCCCACCCTGGGGCCGCGGGGCCTTCCAGCATCACCCGCCCGACCTAAGCACCTGGACCGTCCAGTCCTGCCCTGCCGCTGGCCTGCCTCTTAATCCCCGCAGACAATCGCACCCCGGTTTCCCCTCCGCCCTGCCCAGGGCAGCTGCCAATCAAAACCTCAGGCATGGCAGGGCAGCCTTTCCATCCCAGGCTGACATTTCATTCTTGGCGACGTGGGACTGAAATCAAATCACCTCCTTTGTTCTCTGTGGAACTGACAAGCAGTTCAAACCCATGATTAGGCTGTAATTTCAGAAAATTGATCTCAGCAAATAGCTAAATGGGGCTTGAGGTGCTCAACGTGACGTCTTTCACCGGAGGCTTGGGGGTGTCGGCCGTGGCAGGCGGGGCGGCCGATGGCTCCAGGCCCCATGCATATTGGGAAGCAACTGCCATTCGTGGAGGGGGGGGCACAGCCAGGCAGGCGGGAACCAGCCGGGCTGCTCTGCCATCCTAAGTAGCAAGGACGGAGTGGGGGGGGGGGGAGGGCAGGAAATGAGACGGGATGGAAGGAGAGACTCCAGGGAGAAAAGACCCCTCCCGGCGACAGTGCGGGTAATTGAAGAAGAGATTGAAGGGAGGCGCTGGGGGCTCTGCTAATTGCTCTTGACAGGCTGAGGGAGAGAGCCCAGGGCGGGGCGGTGTGTGTGCGTGTGTGTGCGTGTGTGTGTGTGTGTGTGCGCGCGCGTGTGCCCAGAGGTGCCCACGCTCAGGCAGGGCCGCCCCATCCCGGCTCAGCGAAGCCCCCTTTCTCTAGAAGGCTGGCTGGGAGGCGTCTGGCGTGTTCCTGATTTTCCTGTCTCTTGAAGACGGGAGTGTGCGGCATGGGATTGTCCCTGATTTTCTTCCCGACTGTCTCCCACGGTGGGAACGGAGCAGCAGCCAGGGACTCACGCACATGCTGGCCCTGCTCACTATCCCAAGTTAGGACAACAGGTCCGCCTGGCTGGGCCGGGCCGCGGCTGGCCAGCCAGCACCTAGAGGGTCCAAGGCTCCCCTCGGAAGGGGAGCTAACGAAAGCGTGTCTGGGCGGGGACGTGGGACCAGGGTACTCAAGTGGTCCTTAGAGGTAGACTTGCTAGGCTGTGGGTGTATGACCAATCTTAGCTCTGTGACCTTGGCCAAGTCACTTAAGCTCTCTGTGCTTCCGTACCCCCAGCAGAGAAACCAGCTCTAGCCACCTGCCACCAGCAGTGTTTGTGTGCTCAGGATTCAGGTTCTGGTCCCAGGAGGGAGGGTGCTTTGGCTCAGCCCTCTTCCCTGCCATAAACGATGTGTGCACCGACAGGCGTGGTGTTCACGCCTGTCATCCCAGCGACTCGGGAGGCTGAGATCTGAGCTCGACGCCAGCCCTGGCTCTGACCCCCCAGAGAACCACCAGAAAGCAAGTGGCAGGGCCCGCGCCGTGAGCAGGCCCGCTCGGGGAGTGTGCCGGGCCCCGCCCGCGTCCAAGCCCAGGACCCGGCTGGAGTACGGCCCCGCGGCAGCACGCAGGAAGCCCGGGCTTCCAGCAAACAAACCAAGGGCGTGCGCGGGTGGGTGGCGAGGCTGCGGCTCACCCCGTGCGTTGGCTGGGTCCGCCGTGAGCCCCTGGGGTGCTGAGCCAGAGGCCCCTGCCTGGCACCGAGGCTCTGATGGTCCTCACCAGCCCTTTCCCCTCGGCCCGGGATCCGCCCGGGAAGCGGCGTGGAGCCCTGTGGCTGGCGTGGCCACCGGTGGTTTGTCCTCCGGGGACCGTAGGTACCGTGACTGGCTTCTCAGCCCCCTTCCGTCCACACCCACCATGAGCAGGGCGGTGCAGAGACGATGTGGGCCTGGGTCAGGGTCGGCCCACAGTGGGGCCCGGGGGGGCTCCAGGGGGCCCTGCACCCCGCTTCCCTGCCACAAGTGCCACCACCAGCTCACCGGGCCTCAGCCCCCACCTCTGGAGCCCAGGACGGAGCAAGCGGGGGGGGGTAGGGGTCCCCAATCCCAGGGCCAGGGACGGGAAGGCCCCTGGGGAGGCAGCACCGGCCTGGGACTCGGTGGCAGGGCCTGGCCGTGAGGTTGGACGTGGCTTTAATGCTCATCATGGCAACTGCTCAGAGCCAGGGGACTCCAGGCAACGCCTGTCCCCTCTCTGACCCTCCAAGTCCTCACCCCAAGGATGCAGGAGGCCTGCAGAGTTGCCCTGAGACGCTAATGAGAGACAGCACCCCGGCCGGGTCGGGCCAGCCTGCCTGTGCCCCGGGGCTAGGGCCTTGCAGCCCCTTTGGCCCACAGTGCGGCGGGGGAGGGGGCTCCTGACTCCGGGAACATTCCCTCTGTGGGCAGCACACGGAACGTTGCCCTCCGGGTGGATGGGCGACAGTGCGGGCTGTCCCCGCGCGGCAGGCCCCGCTTACCCCAGAGGGCCATGAAGACGGAGAAGAAGACGGTGGCGGGGTTGTCGAAGAGGTGGCTGGCGCGGGCGGTGGCGCAGGCCGAGCTCATCTTCCAGTAGCTGCAGGTCCGGTCGCACAGTGGGCACATGGTGATGTTGTTCCTCTGGTCGCACATCTCCATGCTGCCACGGAAGGAAGGAAGGGCACCTCAAGTCCCCGGCCACGGGCACACCGCACAGCCCGCAGCCCCGGTGGGGGGCTGAAGGGGGCCCCAGGAGGCACACCAGCCAGCTGGGGCCACGCCCAGCCACGCCGCCCCCTGGGGCAGCCTGTGACAAAACACGATCACCCGACCGACCCTGAATGTGGCGGGCCTCTGCTGACGGCCAGCATTCCCAGTGATTGTGTGTGTGCGTGTGTGCACACGTGTGTATGCCGGGTACTTTCGTTTTGTCGATCATGGGGCTTGAACCCAGGGCCTGGGTGCTGTCCCTGAGCTTTCGCTCCAGGCTAGCGCTCTACCGCGTTGAGGCACAGCGCCACTTCTGGCTTTTCGGTGGTTAGTTGGAGATGCGTCTCACGGGGAGTTTTCTGACCTGGCTGGCTTTGAACCACAATCCTTAGATCTCAGCCTTCTGGGTAGCTAGGATTCCTCAAGTCTAGCTCTCTACCATTTGAGCCACGGCCTTTTCTGACTCTCACAGACTTTCTCGCCCCAGCTGGCTGCGCACTGCTTTGAGAGTTCCTGTGCCAGGCGTGGTGGTGTGTGTCTGTAACCCCAGCTACGCGGAGGCAGGTGGAGGAGGACAGGGGCCAAAGCTAACCTGGGCAAACCTAGCAGGCCCTGTCTGAAAAGTTAACTAAAGTAAACAAGGGCCGGGGTGAAGCTCAAGCCTGCGCCGGGCCTGGACCAGCATCGGGGACATCAGGGTTCCAATTCCACCTTTATAGATGGGGACAGGAGCCCAGAAGGGAAAGACTGGCCTAAGGTCACAAAGCACAGTGGGACTTGAACTCTGGCCTCTCTTCAATGCACTTGCACATAGTGGGGTCTCCTGGGGGTCTCTGCTGAGACCTTGCGCTCCTGTCCTACTCTGTGACCGTGGCCAGACCCTGACCTTCAGACTCTGTTTTTCTTTCTGGAAAGGCCCTTCCAGCCACGGAAGGCCCAGAGCGCTCTGCTTCCTGTGGGCTCTGACACGATCTTGACCTATAAATAGACGCCAGGCTGTGTGCGGGTCCCAGAGGCCTGACGGCCATCCGGGAGGAGCAGAGTGGATGTTTCTGCTTTGTTTTCTCTAGATTTCTGGATACACATAAACAAACACACAGCTTCCTGCTCCTGGCCCTCTCCAAGGAGCGCCAGGCGGGAGGAGGCCCCTCGGTGCCCGTGGCTGACTCGGATGAAACGCCAGCTGCGTGGGCTGGAAGAGGAGTGGGTCACCTCCCCCCCCCCCCACCTGGCCGCTGCCAGCCCGTCCTCCCGTCCTAGTCAAGGCAGAGGCTCTCCCTAGCAGGGAAGGACCAAGGTGGAAAGGAACAGCGGATGACAGAAGTCTTCCATGCATGCAAACAGGCCCTGTACTTATTCTAGAACCCGTCCCTCCACAAGAAAGTTCATCCCACCACCGCCATCCGCCCGGGACGCCCACGCGCATGTGCAGATCATGCATTCTCCACCCGGGACGCCCACACGCATGTGCAGACCATGCATTCTCGGCCCGGGACGCCCACACGCATGTGCAGACCATGCATTCTCCGCCCGGGACGCCCACACGCATGTGCAGACCATGCATTCTCCGCCTGGGACGCCACACGCATGTGCAGAGGTGCATTCTCCGCCTGGGACGCCCACACGCATGTGCAGATCATGCATTCTCCACCCGGGACGCCCACACGCATGTGCAGACCATGCATTCTCCGCCCGGGACGCCCACACGCATGTGCAGACCATGCATTCTCCGCCTGGGACGTCCACACGCATGTGCAGACCATGCATTCTCCGCCCGGGACGCCCGCACGCATGCGCAGACGGAACATTCTCCACCCGGGATGCCCACACGCATGTGCAGAGGAGCATTCTCCCCGGGACGCCCACACACATGTGCAGACCATGCTTTCTCCACCCGGGACGCCCACACGCATGCGCAGACGGAGCATTCTCCTCCCGGGACGCCCACACGCATGCGCAGACCATGCTTTCTCCGCCCGGGACGCCCACACGCATGCGCAGACCATGCATTCTCCGCCCGGGACGCCCACACGCATGCGCAGACCATGCGCATTGCATTCTCCGCCCGGGACGCCCACACGCATGTGCAGGCCGTGCATTCTCCTTGCACCCCGCGGTCCCGGCGGTGGTGCCCGGGGCTGCGCCCTCGCCTCACCCCCAGTCCCTCCTGTTGCAGTTATTTTCAGATGGGTGCTCCCCTTCCACCTGGACTGGCATCTGAACCCAATCCTGCTACTCAGGCCTCCCAGGAGCCTGGATGGCGGACAGGCACCACCGTGCCCGGCGTTCTGTTAAGATGGGGCCCGGATAGCTCTTCCTTCCCTCCCCTTGGCTCCCCTCAAACCATGATCCTGGTCTCCGCCTGGGGAGTAGCAGGCAGGAGAGGCCTGAGCCACCATGCCTGACCCCCGGCGGCTGCCACGTGGTGTGGGAGCACCTCAGCCAGCAGCGCGTGCGTGGCCGGGGATTCCTAGGGCCTGGGCGCCGGCCAAGGAGGTGAGGGGAAGGCCAGGTTCCTGTGGCTTCTGCCAGGAGCGACTGGAGGAGGCGCGCGGGGCCTACCTGGGGATGTTCTCCTCCATGGTGGCGCAGCCGTAGAGGAAGACGATGACGCCCACGACCGAGGCGGGGATCAGCATCTGCGTGTAGGCCCCCAGCCAGGCGAAGTACAGGCCAATCTTCTCCCCGAAGTACTTCCTGCGGGAGACAGAGGCTGGCTAGCTCCCACCCCACTCCCGGGACCCCGCTGGCCCCTCCCCTGCCAGGAGCCACTCCGACGGCCATCGCCTCTCCCTCCAAGTGACATGGTGGGCGCCGGGCCCCTTGCAGCCTTTCTCTCTCCTTTCCTTTCCCTTTTCCTCCTCCCTCTGGAGGTCCTGGGGTTTGAACTCAGGGCCTCGTGCTTGCTAGACAAGCACTCTACCGCTTGAACCATGCGTGTCCCCTGTCCCTAATGTTGTAGCTTGGGTTTGAGGTGGGGGAAGATCTCATGCTTTCCCCCAGGGCTGGGCTGGACCTAGGCCTCCACAGTGGCCAGGACTACAGCTGTATGCCACCACACCCAGCCTGTCAGCTGAGATGATGTCTCGCTAGTTTTTGCTCCCCTACTGACCTTGGATCGTGATCACTTGGATCCGTTTCCTGAGAAGCTGAGATTTTAGGCAAGGATGATCCATACTTGCTCATTTCCCTCTTTTTAAGATAATAATGACGACAACAACAATAATAATACCTTTTTTGACAGTCCTGGGGCTTGAACTCAGGGCCTGGGCGCTGCCCCTGCGCTCCTTCACTCAAGGCTAGCGCTCTACTACTTGAGCCATTGCGCCACTCCAGGCTTTCTGGCAGTTAATTGCGGATGAGTCTCCCGGACCTCCCTGCCCGGGCTGGCTTTGAACCTCGATCCTCAAACCTCAGCCTCCTGAGTAGCTAGGATGACAGGTGCCAGCCACCAGGACAGGGGCTTTCTGTGTAGCCCTGGCTAGCCTGAAACTTCCACACCTCCTGCTTGGGCCTCCTGGGTGCTGGGATCACAGGTGTGAACCGTCTCTGCTGGCTCACTTCTCTTCCGCTGGGGACGCCCACTGTCCCCTTGGGGACAGGGCCTGGGCCTGGAGAATCGGCGCGGCTGCCCTGGGCCACCCACCCTCTGAACGCCCCTGCTCAGCAGAGGCCCGGATTCGCCTACCTGCGCCACGTTCGAATACCGCCTCAAGCAGCTGAGAGCTCACAGCGGCCTTCCCGGACCAACCCACATCCACGGGGGACCCCAGCCGGCTTCCACCCGCGGCCCCGCGCCCGCCCCAGGCCCCGCCTCCAAGAACCCTTGCCCGCCCCAGGCCCCGCCTCCAAGGCCCCGCCTCCACAGGCCCCGCCCACCTCCACAGGCCCCCGCGCCCGCCCCAGGCCCTGCCTCCAAGACCCCTTGCCCGCCCCAGGCCCCGCCTCCACAGGCCCCGCCCACATCCACAGGCCCCGCCTCCAAGGCCCAGCGCCCGCTCCAAGCCCCGCCCCCACAGGGCTGCGCCCGCTCCAGGCCCCGCCCACCTCCACAGGCCCCGCCCCCACAGGCCGGCTCACCTGACCAGGTCGATGGGCTGGTACTTGTAGAAGACCCGGTAGCTCGCCCACTCCTCGTACAGGAGCTGGGGAGAGAGAAGAGCCGGGAGCTGGATCGGCGGCGCACGCAGCTCGGGAGCCTTGGCCCACCTTCACATCCACTCGTTCATGCAGCCCACACTGGCGGGGTCAGCCATGCGCTAGCCCGGCCCGGGCTTCGGCCGGGATGGGAGTGAGGCAGCGAATGGCCGCGCTCGTGGCTGGCTCTGCACCACACGGGCCACCGTGAGGACCCGGGGATTCCCGCCACTCTAGTGAGGGGCACATCTCTTCTTCAGTGCTGGGGCTAGAACCCGGGAACCGGGCCCTTTCCCAGGCTGGGCTGGTGCTCTACCACAGGCGACCCTACCAGCCAAACCCTCTTTGTGAAAGGGATAAAGCCACCAGGGGCTCCAGGAGAGGCCCTCTTCTGGTGCCCGCACCCCGTCTGCTCTGGCCTCTGGCAGCCTCTTAACACTTTCTTAGAACCCGGAACCTCTATTTCATTGTAACACTGGACCTGAGAGTCATTGACCAAGTAAGACTGGAATAAAAGAACCTGTTTGCCAACTGGTTTGTGGCTATCAAGCAAAATCAGTAGGACCTGGCAAAGGAGTGCCAATGAAATGGACATGATTTGTGGACTCGTTCTTCAATAGATTCTGACACCATGGGAAGACACAATGTGGTCTGTGTTCCTGTAGCTCCTTCAGGACTCGGCCTCACCAGGAACCAACAGGCCAGGCCCTTGACCTTGGCTCTGAGCCGTGAGATGGTCCAGTTCAGGCCTGCTGATCTTGCCTCTGACCAGTGGTATTTGGTTTGCTACCCGCGCTGCCCAGGGCACCTTCCACACGGACTGACAAGGTGCAGGGCCAGCGGGCAGAGGTTCCTTCAAGGGGGTCTTTTCTTGCATGTGCCAATATTGGGGCTTGAACTTGGGGCCTTGTGTTCACCTTTGAGCTTTTTGCTCAAGGCTGGTCCTCTACCACCTGAGACACAGCCACTTCCAGGCCTTTTTTTTTTAGTGGTTAACTGCAGATACAACTCTCATGGTCTTCTATCTGGGCTCGCTACAAACTGCAGTCCTCAGCGTCCTGGGTAGCTGGGATTATAGACATGAGCCACGGCACCCGGTGTGAGGGGTCTCTGATCCAAGGAGGGCTGGAGCCAATGCCTGTAGGCCAGGGAGCCCCCCGCCCCCCCGGCCCGAGGGCTCCTCACTTTCCAGGGCCCCTTCTGTCGCCCAGGAGGGCAGAGGCACCTGGCTCCCAGTCACCACGCACCCTTTAGGGCAGGGAAGCCAGCAGAGCGAGCTGCATCCTTGTGAGCTTTGAGAGAGCAGAGCTGTGGAAACGGAGCCGCTCTGCCAGCCCCGAGCAGCTTGCTTTCTTTAGCTCTTACGTCGGCCGGGGGAGCGGCACACACAGGATACAGCCCCAGGACCCCCAGGACCCCAGCCCTGGGCAAGCTGGCTGCTGCCGGGTGCAGCCTCGTGGTCAGTGGGAAGAACCCGGGCAGGGAGCTCCCACCCTCCCCACACAGAGGGACCAAGCCCTTCCTCCACCCGTTCTGCCCTCCATCCACCCTCCTGCCCCTGGGCCAAGCCTTGTGCTCCTTGCCGGGACATAAAATAAACCAGGGGCCCCGGAGAAGCCGGGCTAAGGATCTGGCGTTGTGGCGGCTGAGCCGGGCGGCGGCACGGCCCCACAAGCATTTCTTGAACAATTAGCCGAGGCAGCCCTTGCCCGCCCGAAGCCCTCAGCCCAGCTGCCGTGACGTTAGGGAGACAGTCGTCCCTAGTGACTCAGGAGGCTGAGATCTGAAGATGGCAGTTCGAAGCCAGCCTGGGCAGGAAAGTCTGTGAGATTAATTATCCCCAATGAACCACCAGAAAGCCTGAGTGGAGCTATGGCTCGAGTGGCAGAGCGCTAGCCTGGGCAAAAAGGCTCGGAGACGGCTCCCTGGCCCTGAGTTCAAGCCCCGGGAGTGGCACACAGAGGGTGTGGGGGGGTGGAGGGGGATCTGTGGAGGAAATGGGGCCTCCCAGGCCCGAGTGGGGCCGGGCCCCTCCGACAGGATTGCATGGCCCGGTCTACAGGCCGCGGGTCTCAGGCGGATGCCAGATGTTACACTAAAAATAACCAAATATGTCACTTCTGTGCTAGGTCTGATAGCATCTCCGCTGGATTCCCGGGCGTGTGGGCAAGTTTTAGCAAGTGCCCAAGACTGCAAAGCAAGCACAGGGCTGGAGGGCGCGGGCAGGGAGGGCGTTCCGGCCCTGGGATCCGGGACAAGGCCGCCCTTGGGGTGCTCTCCCCGCAGAGGAGGGCGAGCAGGGCCCGCACAGGGTGGTCGGCCCGGGATTCGCGGGGTGCAGCGAGGGGGCGGCGGGGCGTGGGCACGTGTGGTGGTGGATGCCAGCAACGCGCAGAAAGAGAACAGGGCGGGGCGGGGGGCCAGGTGGGGGCGGAGGGGGGGGACCCTGCCCGGGGCGGGGAGGGCTGTGGGGTGCAGCCTGGGCTCTGGAGACTCAAGGAGGGCAGTGGCAATTAGGGACCCAAGAATTAGGTGGTGCTTCCCAAAGAGTGTTCTGTGGAACACCAGGCCCTTAAATTTCCTATCAAGAAGGGTTCCGCAGCAGGCGCCTTTGAGAAACACTGCATGCCGGAACCCCCCAGGCGAGCCGCGGGGACCGTGGCTCTCCCCGCTGCTGGTCACCATGCGGCCCTAGTTCATCTCCCCAGGAGAGTGCACGAGTAGGCCAAGTGCCTTCCGAGGCCACGGCCGCCATGACAGCGTGCACTGCTGGGCGCCCACTTACTTTTCTGTCATTGAACTCCACACTGTCTCCCTCGTAGTCTCCCTGCCGGGGAAGAGAGGAAGAGTCACCCAGGGGCGGGCGGAACGCCACACTGCGCAGGAGCGCGAGGCTGCCCGGCCCGACCCCACCCTGGATGCCTGAGCCCCACAAGGGGGGGCCCGGACCCCACCCTGGATGCCTGAGCCCCACACGGGGGCCCGGACCCCACCCTGGATGCCTGAGCCCCACACGGGGGCCCGGACGCCGCCACACGGGGGCCCGGACGCCGCACCAGTGGCCAGTGGCGTTCTCCATCTACAGAAGCAACAATGAAGTGCACCTGAGTGTGTGTGGGGGGGGGGGGAGCCCGACACGCCCACTTTACAAATGGACGGCGTGGAAGGCAGAGACCAGAGGATCGTGGCTTGAGGCTATCACAGGCAGAAAGCTGCTCATGAGACCCCATCTCAAACAGAGTCTGGGAGCGGTGGCACACACCCGTCATGGGGCAGCAGTGTCTGGGGTCAGTGGCCCACGCCTTTTGTCCCCAGGGACAGGGCGATACACAAGAAGGAGCCTGGCAGCCCGGCGGGGGGGGGGACTGGGAACAAGCAAGGCCCCTGCTCTGAAAATAAGCAAGACATAGGGGGCGGGAGGCTGGGCTCGCGGGGCAGAGTGCCTGCCTGGCCAGCACAAAGCCCAGGGCCACTGAGCCCTCCTACCAAAGCCACCAACACGTGCCAACGCAAAAGCCCAGAGAAACAGCCAGGCAAACGTTTGTAGGGACTCAGAGATGAGTCTGAGCCGATCCAGGGCTGTCAATTCAGGGGGAGGAGAAAGGCGAGTGCAACATCCCAGCAGCTGACACCGAGGAAGGGCGAGGGAGAGGTGGGGGGCGTGGCCTGCCCGGTGGCCTGCTGTCCCCCGTCCATCAGCAGGTGACCTTCCTGACTCCGCTGCCCCTCCCCCCCCCCCGGCCAGGCTCCCCCCTGCCCCAGCCGGCTCTCCCCGGGTCTCCGTGAACGAGCCGGCCGGCACGCCACCCCAGGAGCGACGGGTGGAGAGCGGAGGTCCGCTCGGCGTGACCTCAGGTGGGCAGGTGCCAGGCAGGAAGGAAGCAGAAAGCCTCAGAGTAGCCAACATAAATGTCAGCGCCCTTTCTGTCTACCTGTCACC
Source organism: Perognathus longimembris pacificus (assembly GCF_023159225.1). Lineage (NCBI taxonomy): Eukaryota > Metazoa > Chordata > Mammalia > Rodentia > Heteromyidae > Perognathus > Perognathus longimembris. The sequence continues at coordinate 60,881,985 of NC_063173.1, read as the reverse complement.
CTGTCATTACGGGCGACCTCCACCGGCCACCGCGACCTACGATTCTCCCTGGGCCCACTGGCTGGGGTGGCCAACGGCTCCCCGCCTCAGAGAGCCTTCCGGAATGAACGAACAAGGCACGGACGCGAGGGGTGGGGGGTGACTGTGAGGCAGGCCACCCACAGAAGACGTGGCACCGGTTAATGGGGAGGAAGCCGGCTGTAGAAGAACCTAAAAGCCAGAGCCAGGCACTGGCGGCCATGCTCGTAGCCCATCGGAAGGCTGACACTGGGAGGACCACGGTTCAAGGCCAGCATGGCCAGAAAAGCTCCCAAGATCCCTTCTCAACTGGAAGGGGAGCATGGCGGTACCCACCTGTCATCACGGCTGTGAGCAGCCTAAAACAGGCAGATCGCAGTCCAGGCACGTACCTGGCAGGATGTGGGACCCCCTCTCAACAACCACCAGCACAAAAAGGGCCGGAGGCCTGGCTCAACAGTATAACACCGTGTTGCAAACACGAGGTCCCGAGGCAGCAAAACGCCACCCCCCCCCCAGGCCCGCCGTGGCCCCCTTGGGCCACATTCTCTGTGGAAGGGCCCCAGGCCCGCACGGCTCACTTCAGAACACCGGATGCAGAAGTCCTGACTCCCCAAAGATGCCATAAGCCAGAGGCTCCGGGCTCTGCCCCCGGGCCGAGTGCTCCCCGCCAGCCAGCCGAGCTCCCCCAGCCTCAGCTTCCCCGCCTCCTAACATCTGGCTGTGTGAGGGGAGGGAGGGAGGGACCCTCAGCCGCCCACCCGGTGGGTCCCGGGCCAGTCCACGCGAGGGGTGGGCAGACGGGCCCTGGGCACGGCGGGGTAGAGAAGGCAGGACGGGGCGGTGGTGCCACCGGGGACACGGCGGCAGAATGGCGACCAGGAGTGGCTTTTGCCGCAGACCCCTGTGTGGCCTTGGCCAAGTTACTCAACCTCTCTCTGTCTGTAGGAGATTAAATGGGCTAAAGCTCCTACTACACCCAATGCTCTGGAAGATTCCTCTCCCCTTTCTGGCTTAAGTCTTGAAGGGTGGCTGGGAAGCAGACGGGAGGCCCTGCCGCATCTTGACTCCTGAGCCTCAACGTCTGGCTGGGGTTCCCCGCCGAGGGTGGGGCCCGGAGGGCGGAGGGCTGGGAGCCCAGGACACCTGCAGGAGGGAACAGGACCCTCGCCGGGCCACCCACCCCGTCCTACCCACCGCGCATGCGCCACACTCACGGAGCGCCGGCGGAGCGTCGTGAGCCGACGTGCGTGACGTCGCTGCGGGCCAGGGGGCGCCCCCAGTCCAGCGAGGGGAGGGGAGAAGCGTGCGTGCGTGCGTGCGTGCTGGGGTAGGAGACAGGAATGGCACTACAGGCTGCAAAGTGCAGAGGCTGGGCCAGTGCGCCCTAAATCCCTAACCCACAGCGCGACGGAGGCAGCCCCGGGGGAGCCCACGCGGCAGGTAACCCCGGCACCGACTCCAAGCCCTGCCTTTTCTCCTCCCTTCCTGCTTCTGGGCCCCGAGTCTGTGCTCTGGCGCCCACGCGGGAAGTGCTGCAGATCCGGTGACGGGAGTTCCCACGCCCGCTCAGGTCCCACGGCCTGATCCCAGCACGCGGCGAGCTGGCCTCCCCGTCCCCATGGAGACAGCAGGGAGACACTCAGGCCTCTCTCTCCACCCCAGCCCCAGCCCGTGGCTCTACTTGCCAGGGAGACCAGAGGTGTGGAGACAGCACAGGAAGCTGGCCACTGGCTCAGCAGAAACAGATACACAAAGAGCCCGTGGCTGCCAGGGCCGGGTGGGGAGCCCCGGCCAGGGAAAACATCGTGGGGACCAGCTGGCTGCGAGGCACAGTGTCTGCACAAACGCTCTGTCTTGCTGGGATTGTTCTGCCAGCAGAGACAGCCCTGTGTGTGACTTCTCGGGGCTGGCATGGGGGAACAGGGGAGGCCTGTGTGCGGCTGACATTTATGGAGAAGCCAAGCAGGAAGCCGGTGACCGCAGGATGATCGGCGCTCCCGAGGGGCGCGGCCCGCGGGGACCCGGGGAAGGGAATAACGCAGGGATGGCTTACGTCGTGCAGCGGGTACGCAGCCGAGTACACGCCGTTGGCCAGCAGGCTCGTGATACCTTAAGAAACAGCGAGAGACATGACGGGTTAGACGTGGCTCCTGCCCGCACGTGACACCACGAGGTCGTGGGGCAGCCCCAATCACGGGGACTTTGCACAGAGCCAAATGCACCTGGCTACCCAGAGCCCGGCCACCGTTCGATCTGTTAGAGATGATACGACATGCTTGATTGGCAGGACTGAGAAGACACAGAGGAGACCCCAGGGGAGGCTCCGGCTGGGAGACCAGAGGCACGGTCACCCCCGGAGCTCCGACTCACCGGCTGCCCCCACCGGCCGGTGGGCAAGCCTGCAGATCGGGCAAAGGTGGATTTGAAGTGGTTAGAAAAGCTGAATCATGAGAAAATGGATGGATGGGGAAATTGATGGTGTCAGAGAACACACATACAATTTGGAATTAGCTTGAGGCTGGTTGGAGAAGCGGAAGAGGAGCCCCCCACTTACCGTACTTCCCACACTTCCGCCTTTTAGTTAGAAGGGCAGAATCCTTCTTTCTTCCCTCTCCTTGCCCTGTTCATACATCGGCTATTAGTTACAAGGAAGGGCCCTGAAGGATCAAAGCTACGTTTGGGGGGACAGTGCTGGTGGCAAGTGAGGTTCTCGTGGTGGTCCCGCGCTCCTGGGGTTGTGGGAAGATGCTGGGCCCCGGTTTGCTGGCCTGGGGCTGGCACTGGTGCATTATAAAAATGATTACCCAGGCTGGGAAGGTGGCCTGGTGGTAGAGCGCTTGCCTCGCATGCACGAAGCCCTGGGTTCAATTCCTCAGTGCCACATGAACAGAAAAAGCCGGAAGTGGCACTGTGGCTCACGTGGTAGAGTGCTAGCCTTGAGCAAAAGAAGCCAGGGACAGTGCTCAGGCTCTGAGTTCAAGCCCCAGGACTGGGGGTGGAGGGGAGATTACCTGGGCACCCACTGATGGGCATGGATGCTATGCCCAGCCCTAAAGATGGTACTGGAGGAGCAGAGGGAAAGCCAGGGCTCCGCATGCTGAAAATGATCTTGGGAATCTCACTGGACTCTCACACGTGGGGGGAGGGCAGGTACTGCGGAGGGGCCCCTGTGAACCCCTGCTGCTCAGGTTCCCCCCATCTGGCCCAAACAATGATGCCAGAGGGGAAAATGACCCCGTGGGAACATCTTAAAAATGAGTCATTGTCCCCACCAGTGACCACGAACAGAACACTTGGGAATGAAGACCAGAGAAGGCAGGATTGCATGGTTATAAGCCACTTCTGGTTTATCCATTCACTTAGTATTTATTTCTGTCTGTAGAACAGAAAGCGGGGGGGCGGGGGTGGGAGTCCTGGCAGAGCACAGAGGCGAGCAGGGAGCACTTCCGGCTGCAAGGACACCGAGTGAACTGGGAGGTGGCCGAGTTCTCAGGGGAGGGGCAGCATGTGGCAGGGCCAGGAGAGAAGGTGCCCCGCCGCTCTCTGCCTTCTGTCCCCATGTCCAGGGAGACCCAGGCTCTGTCCTCTGTCCCCAGGGGCAAAGAGCCAGCCTCGCAGGACACTTGTGGAAAGCTTCTATCCCGGGGATGGAGCAGAGCGGGCGGAGGCCCTCGCCCGGTCCCGGCAGACCTCCGCACAGCCCCCCGTGTCTGCAGAGGGGAGGCAGCGGGTCCACGGCAGCCCTGGACTCCAGCCAGGCCCTCCCTCCCCCGGTGGATCTGTGCACTCTCCTGGCTTGAGGGCCCAGGGCCTTCTCACCCCTGGATTCGGGACCCTCGCTCCCACAGACGCAGCCCGTGAGCTCGGTCACGCTGGCCACGCACAAGCAGCCGGCCCCAGCCCCGGCAGGCTCCTCGGTCCCCCAGGCCCAGTGTGGAACCGTCCTCCTCCAGCTCTGCGTTAATTCCTGCAGAGTCCTCCCTCCAGAACCCATCTGCTGCAGACTCCGGCTCTTCCCAGGCCCGCTCCTCCCCCCCCATCCCCGCGGCCACAGCCTGGTCCTTGCAGAAGTGTCCTCGAGGCAGAGGCCTTGCTCCAGGTAGGAGGAAGGGGAAGAAGCGTAGGAGCAGCGCTGACTGCACTCGGCAGTGGGTGAGGGATTCGGGAAACCCAGGTTGGGAAGCGCCGTCCCTGCCTCTGAACTGAGTGTCCGCGACCGGCTCCCTTGCTCTGAGCAGGCCCTGCGGAGGCTGCCTTGGCGCTTGGCCTGGGGTATCCCATGCCACCCGGGGCTTGGCAAAAACGCTCAGACTGTGGCCCCCGCGGGACCCCGCCCGCCTTCCTCCCGTGCCTAGCCGGGACTCAGCCCCCGTCTGTCTCCTGGCCGGTGGGCTTGCAGCCAGGATTTTAGCACCCTGGGCAGACCCGGCCCACATGCTCGCTCAAGCAGGGGGATGGCTGCTTCTGAGCTCCAAGTGCCAGGCCGTAAATCTGCCCGTAGCCCTGGAACGCCTCCCTTCCAGCCGCGCGGCCCTCCCTCTGAACCGTTACACAGGCCTAAATCAAACCCTTCATAAACCCCCAGCTGCTACCCACCTCCCACCAAGATGACGGGGAGGCCAGATTACCACCGCAACCGCGGCTGACCTCAGTGCCCAAAAATGTCCTTACCCATGCTGTACTTGGCTTTCGTACACGTTGTTCTCTTTAGGATCTCGTAGACCTGTGGCGGAGAGACGGGAAGGGGGGTGGGCGGCGGCCCAGGCTGCCCACAATGCAATGCGCTGGCCAGGCAGACATGGCCAGGGTGGCCAGTGGTCTCCGAGGACAGGGCCCAGGCCCAGGCCCAGCAGGGTGAGGAAGCCCCAAGACTGGCTGCACTACACAGAGAGGACCGGTCCCCCGCAAACAGGACAGGGCTGGCCATGGGCTGCGGCGTTTCCTGGGAACCATGGGGTCTGAGCGGCGTAGCCCACCCAGGAGCCCCTGGGGTCTGTGGGCCTGGTTGTCAGCCCTGGGGACTTGGTGTATTTGTATCTCTGGCCCCATGCCTCAGTCTCCCCATCTGTAAGACAGGACTGGAGCAAGCATTCCTGGCCAAGAGGTGCTCCCCCGTGGGCCCTTCCGTGGCTGCCGGTCTCGGGGGCCAGGCCGGCTTCCGCCCAGTGGCTCAGGCCGGGGCCACGCAGCCCTGGCCTCTCATGTGCATCTGATTAGCCACCAGGGACCCCGCCTCCGGCTCTGCCTCTCAGCCCAGAATCTTCCCCGCCCTGGCCGTTCCTCAGATACATACTGTCCAGGACACCGTAACACACAGACCCGGGAAGGAGCTCCTCCCCCCCACCCCCCACCCGTCCGCCACCTGCTGAGGGACGGGTGTGCCCCCCTCCCTCCTCCCCTCCCCTTCCACGACACGCAAGGAATGAACCGCTCACCTCATTGCTCTCAGTGGCTCCAAATCTGACCCAAACCACGACCATCTCTTGCCCCTCCACCCCCCACTCACAACCACACCTGCCACCGCCTGTGTCCCCTGAAAGCCGGCCTTCCTGACCACCCCGGAAGCTTCGCTCCCCGGCCCCTCATGGCTCCCTACCCCCTGGCCTCATCATTGAAGAGCAGGCTGGACTCCTGCCTGCCGGCACCCGGGCTTCCCCAGCCCCACGAATGGGGTCAAACCTCTACCCGCAGGACGGCTCCACCCTGGCCACCGCTGGCGTCCAAAGACCACCAGGCCTGGCGAGCAGAGGGCAAGGACTGCCATGACTGGGGCGTGGGGGTGGCTTACAAACTGGCCACCCGGGCCTCCCGGAGCCAGTGCCCCTCGTCGCTTCTTGGGGGGGGGGGAAGGGATTTGGGCACGGGTCCCTCAGGTGACAGGCCCTCCCTCGGGGAAGCGCTTCTGGGTGACGTGGTGACAGCAGCCACTGCCTTGGACGGCAGAAGCGTTACTGGATTTCACATTCTGAGGCCCCCGGAAATGCACAAAACCGGGAGCGTACACATATTAAAATACAGGCACGTGGATCAGCGATGTGGCTGGCCATTCCACTCCCCCATGCCAGCACCCTAGAGGGACCCTGCGGGTGACACCGGGTGGCTCCCCGGGGACTGCCCTCTGTGGGAGGGGCAGGGCCGCCTCAAGCCCCGCCCACTTGGGGGTTGGTCTTGTAGCTATCATTATCACAGGACCCAATTGCTAAACCTAATCGGTAGCACAGTCAATGATCAGGACGGCACAGTGACGAGGCGTCCACCTGGCCCGTGTGATCAGCTGACTGCGGGCTCACGCCGCCCTGTGGGCATCTGGTCGGCCTTGTCCTCATTCCCCCCACCCACTCCTCCCCACCCTCCCCGTGGGGACCCCTGTGGCCACCAGGCTGGGGGTGGGTAGTGACTGGACTCTGCACGGCAGTCCTGCAGCCGGCTGCCTTCCGACCGGGAGAAGCGGTGGGCACGGGCCCGCTCCGCGGCCTCCTCTCAGCCCTGGGCGGCTGCCCGGCCAGGCTGGCGGGGGAGGGGACGAAGGCGGGCCCGGCCGCCAGGAGAATGTCATGTTTAGATAGAAATTGGGTCCTGCTCCGTGCCCAGTCCTGGCTTGGCTGGCAGACAAGTTGGCGGCCGGCGGATAAACACCAGCCAGTGCCGTGCACGGGGCGGCGTGGCCTGGTCAGACTGCAAACCTGGCCGGCTCGTCTGGCAGGGGCCTAGAGTTCTATGCTCCCCGTGTGCCCCCTGCCCCCGCCTGCCCGCTCGCCAACCCCAGCCCGGGGATCTGCCCGCCGGGAGCAAGGAGCACAGGGGGACCTCGAATGGCGGCCTTTGCGGGGTGCGGGGGTGCGGGGCCTCTGCCGGGAGGGCTCCTTTCCCCCATGTCCTGTTACCTTTGTTCTTCCTCACACCTCTCCTCCGAGCCAAAAGCTTCAAGGCCCGTCCCCTGGGTCCCCCTCCACCCTCCCATTTCATTATCCTAATTATTTCTGTCACAGGCAATTAGAGCCGGCTCCCAGCCCGAGGAATTTCACCGAAATGAAATGATCGCGGGGGTCCCCGGGGACCCCCTGCTGACGAGACAATCATACCAGGCAACAGATACTCACGATCGTGCTCCGGGTTTTGCTGTCGAAAAAGGAGTCTTTGTCGGCCAGGTCGAAGCTGTGGAGACAGGAAGGAGACGAAGCCACTCAGTCGGGGCAGCGCCCCGGGCTGCAGACCCTGGGACGTGGCCCCGTCCCCATCAGGGGTGACGCCGGCGTGGAGGGGTGTGCCTCTGTCTCCGGGTCTGTGGATGAGCAGGGGCGCCGGTGCCCCTAGGCGGGAGGGGACCCCAGGGGCAGGCGGGGCCGGCCCCTCTCTGGAGACTTGGCTTTGCTCTGAGGACGTCCTCGGCAGGCACTTATTTTTTAAAATTAAAAAAGAAAAAGAAAAAGGGTCGTAGCTGTGCAAAGGGGTTTTGACTGAACGGATCTGTTTCCGAGTGCCCTGCCTCCTGACCAGGGTGGCCCCTTGCCCGGGTCCCCCCGTTTCTCCGCAGGCAGCGCAGAGACCGGCTTCGGTGCCCTGGCTAACGGGCCGGCACCATTCTGCCATGATGAGGTGCCAATTTATAAAACAAGTGGTGGGGGGCCCTCACAGAGCCTGTCAGAGGCTCCCCGGGAAGGGCAAGGTGCGGGGCGCCTTCCCCGGCCCCAAGTGCTACAGGGTCTGGGGACTTGCAGGGCAGAGGCCTCAGCTCTGAGCTCAGCACTGGTGTGGGCTCCCTGCCCCTCTGCTACCCCGTGAGGCACCGGCGGCCCGGAGGCCCGTGTCCCCCCCCCCAGGGCTCGCCATCCAGACTGCGCGCCCAGCCCTTCATGCCCACCTCTGCCCCGCCAGGCCCCATGGAGGCTTGGCCGCTGCCAATGACCCAGGGAGCTGCGCCCCACTGTGCCTTGGGAGCTGGGAAAATGGAAAGCTTCCAGAATAGGCTGGGCACTGCCAGGCAACAGGCTGCTGCTGCAGGCCTCTGGGGCCTCCAGACTCCTCGTGGGGTGCTCTCAACTGCTGCCTCCTGAGCTGCCGTCTGGGGCTGAGCTGGGTTGGGGGGTACGGCTGGGTGGGCGTCTGAGCCGCACAAGGCCCCCCCGCCTTGCCCCTCCGTTTCTCAGCCTCCTCTGGACCCCACAACTACACAGCTCTTATATGAAAATGTCCCGCAGTCCTCGCGCGTCGGTTTTGTTGTTGTTTTGGTCCTGGTCCTGGGGCTTGAACTCAGGACCTCCGCTGTCCCTCAGCTTTCCTACGCGAGTCTGGCGCTCTACCACTTGGGCCCGCAGCTCCCCCCTCGGGAATTTTGGGGGCTAACGGGAGCTAAGAGTCTGGGGTGACAGGCGTGAGCCCCGGGCCCCGCGGCCCCTCTTTCTGAAGGGAGGAAGACCCTGCGTGCATTTCTGGTGCTGGAGGGCGAAGGCCGCCGAGGGCCACTCACAGGTGCTGCTTCTCCCGCGAGAAGGGGTAGGACAGCGTCTTGGTGCTCTGCGGCCGGTGCTCCGCCACCCTGGGCTGGATGGGGTCTGTGATCTTCTGCAGCAGCGAGCTGAGGGTCTTCAGGAGGCCTCGGGTCTCGCTGATGTGGTACATCTGTGGCGGGGGGTCGGGGTCACGCCGCGAAGCCCCGGCCCTGGGACCCTCCCCCCTCGGCTCCCGCCCCTCCCTCGCCCAGCGTTCAGTGACGCGTTCTAGAACACATCCCCAAACCCTGCGTTTTGTTTCCGAAGGCTTCCAAGGGCTTTGGGTGACTGAGCCCCGAGCCAGCTCCACTGCCCCGCTCCCAAGCAAGCTCGGTAGCCCCATCCAACCGCGTCTTTGCCATCAAGTTCCGAGCAATTAAAAGGAAAGAGCCCAGCAAGCTAGGACATGTAATTAAATTAAATTAAATCTGATAAGCGAGCTGAGACCCCACGAGCATCAAAGAACCAGAACGTGGAGTTCAGCCAGATTTGGGCCGATAGGAAATTGCCTGGACTTTCTCCTGGTGGGATTTGCCCTCGGGTCTCTAAAGGCCCCCCGGGGCCGGGTCACGTCCTCCTCCAGGACCAGGACAGGGAGCCTGGGGCCGCGTCTTGTCACTGCCCCCCTCCCAGGGAGTTCTTCCTTCCGCTCGGAGGCTCTTGGAGCTGGCTTTCCCGCAGGGCCCCGGGCCACGCGCGCCGGCATCACCGCTAACCTTCTTCGTGGGCATCTTCAGCTTCAGGAACTCGGCCTCCCGGCAGAGCACGCCCCAGGGCGCGTGGATCTTCACGAAGCCGACTCCGGGGATTTTAGTCTAGAGAGAGGAAACCCGCTCAGCGTCCCGAGGGCTGCCCGCCGAAGGTGCGCTCAGCTTCAGCCGGAAGGCCGGCCCTGCCCACCGGTGCCGGGCACGGCGGGGTCCTCTCTCTGCCCGTGGTGGGGGGCACAGGCGAGTAAGGGGGGGGGTCCCCAGGCCACGCCGGAATGCTCAAGGGCTCGAGGGCAGGAAGATTCCAGAACTGTCCCGTGCCCACTGCTGTGACTTGGACAACGCGCTCTGCCTCGAATGGCGGGGACACGGCGGAGGGCCACCCAGGCAGCCCGCGTGAAGCCTCCCCGGGACTCTCGCCACGCGTGGCCGCGCGGCCTGCCATCCAGCTCCTTCCTAGGCGGCGCCCGCTCGGGCAGCCTGGTTAGGAAAGGCCGCGCGTCTCCACCACGTCCGCGCCGACGACGGAGCGTGGTGTGGTGGCCCGGGCCCGTCTCCCCAGCACGCGGGGGAGAAGCAAACAGGAGGCGCCCCGTCCAGCCCAGCCTGGGCATAAAGCGGGATCCGATCTTGAAAACAGCGCAGGAAGAGGCTGGCAGCGGTGCTCAGCGGGACAGCGCCCGCTCAGCAAGCCCGAGGTCCTGAGTTCGAGCACCAGCACAACATAAAACAACCGCCCCCCCCACCAAAAAAAACCCTCAGGAGATCTCACACTAAGATCCGAGCGCCCTCCCTGCACGCAGGGCCATTTCCTGCTTCTCCTGCCCCTCCGTGGGCTGCGCGTCCCCCGGGCTGGCCGCCCTCTCCTGTCCCTGTCCCCGCGGCACTGGCCGCCGTGGGCCCTGAACACATGGACCCCGCGCCGACCCGCCCCGTCCCCACGTAGATCTGAGGAACAACCAGGACCCCGGCGATGGCGGCTCCCACCCACCCGGCGCTCTCTACGGGGCACGCAGCCCTCCCTGCGCGCTTTCCGTGTTAACTCGCGGCATCGGGAGCTAGCCTGCGCGGCGGGCCCGGCCGCCCAGCTCCACTCAGCGCTGGGGAGGGCGAGGCGCCCAGTCCTGGGGCGACGGTGCGCACACCACCCCGGGTGGAGGGGGGGCAGCGGCCCAGGGCGGGCGGCCAGCGGCTCAGGGGCGCCAGGCCCCGCTCCTCCTGCCCGGCAGAGGCGGGGGGAGGGGGGAGGAGGCTCTGGAATCCCGCCCCGCTCTTGGGGGACCGGGGGGGGGGGTGCCTCCGCTTCCCCGGGCCCCGCTCCTTCCTCTGTGGCTCACAGGGCTCTGGACTCTGCTGCCCTCAGCAGCCCTGGCCCGGATGCGGGGAGGTCAGTGCGAGCCCAGGCCACGCCCGCTCTGGCCCACCGGCGGGAGGGCCCCCCACCCTGTGACTCACAGGCTGACGCGACGGGGCACCCCTGCCTGAGTCAGGAGCCTGGCTTTTCCTGTGGCAGACCCAGGTTTATTTCTGTGCACGGCTCAGCCCGCACGCAGAGGCCCAAGTCCGTGGGGAACCTCTGTCCACGCCCACCCCGGAGCCGGCGCCCCGCCTGGCCCCCCGGGAAAGGCGCCCTTCACCCTCCGCTCACGTGAGCAGCGGCTCTCTCCAGGGGGGAAAGGGGTCATGGGACCAGTCCAGCCCAAACACACCGGGCTGTGCGGAAACAGGGCACCCAGGCTGACCACAGCCCGCCCAAAGCCGGAAGACAGCACGGGTCCCCGGAGCCCAGCCAGAGGAGGGGGGTGGGGGGCTGGGGGGAGACCACTTGGGTGTCCAGCCCAGTGCATTTAACTCCATCCCCCGCCCCCCGGCAGCACTGGGGACGGAGCCCGCGCTTGCTGGGCCTCCAGCCCTGTCTGTCTGCGTTCGTTGTTTCTCGGGCAGGATCCGGCCTTCCCGCCCAGGCTGACCTGACCGCGACCGTCCAACCTGCGCCTCCAGGGACGGACGGCCACCCGGCCGCCCTGGGAAGATGGGGTCCCGCGGACTTTGCGCCCTGGCTGGCTCTGAGCTGCAGCCCTCCCGATCCCCACGGCTCAGGCGGCGGGGGCGGCAGGCGTGAGCCCGGCCCCCGAACCCCGACCCCCCCATGCTGAGGCCAACCCCGAAGGACCCCGGCCTCCGCACACCCGACGCTCTCCTTCGGCAAGAGGAAACCCGCGCGCAGAAGCGACCGGCTCGGTGGGGGCCAAGAACAGCCAGGAAGCCCCGGACCCTCCGCGGATCCGGGGTGCGGGGGCAGGCAGACCCCGGGGCGGTCGCTCGTACCGGCTCCCCGGCACCCCCGGCGCTGGCTGCCCTTCTCCAAGCAGAGGCTGGGCCTGTCTGCTGTGCGCCACGGTGCACGCTTCCGTCCACACCGCTTCCCTCTCCACCCGCTCCCATCCCCCAGCCTCCGCAGGGCAGAGCCGGTGGAGACCACGGGACACGGGCCGCGCGTCTGAGCCGTGGCGGAGGGGCGGAGGGGGGGAAGGGCGCTGCGGCTGCAGGTGACGTGGACAGAACCAGACCCGGGGCAACCAGGATCCCGTCTCCCCCACTGTCAAGTCACCAGAATGGCAGCTTGAGCGAGTGCTGGAGGGGGAGGCTGGAGGAGGTGGGAGGGGGAGGGGGAGGGGAGGAAGGGATGGAGGGGAGGAGGAGCAAGGAGCGAGGAGGACACGGAGCACGGGCACTGTGCCGGGGGTCCGTGGGGACGACCAGAGCCAGGCCACCGGGGGCCGGGCAGCCCAGGGACAGGCAGGACAGAGAAGCCAGACGTTCCAGAGAGGAGAGCCAGGCCCAGGCTCGGAGGCCGTGAGCTCATCCCACCCAGCTCTGCCCTCCTCGTTTACAGGAATACACCCCAGGCAGAGAGGAGGACACAGGGCAGGAAATGCCGAAAGCCAGACACCGCCAGGCTGGAAAAGAACCAAGCGGAGCATCTGACATGAAATAGGTCCGTGGGATGAGCACGGTAGCCGTGCCGCGCCGGCTGGAGCTGGAGCTAGGTTTCTCAGGGAACGCGGGAACCTAGGGACGGGGCCGGGAAGGAGCCCTGAGGGTGGGCACAGCTTTGAACCCACTGCCAGTTTCCCCCGGTGTACACCTTGCCTCCAGAGCGCTAACAACTCCCGGTACAGCACAGAAAGCCGATTCTGCCCCTCGGGCCCTGCCCCAGGGCCTTCACGCAGGCAGGACCAGACAGCGTGATCCCAAACTCTGAGGAGGAGGACTCGAAAGGTGCAGCAGGACGCGGGGCTCGCACCTGTAATCCCAGCTCCTCAAGAGGCTGAGATCCGGAGCGAGGGACCGACGCCACCCTCGACAGAGAAGGCGCAGCTCAGGAGGCGGGGCAGCGGCAGAGCCAGCAAGCGGAGCGAGGGCAAGGCCCCGTGCTCAAACCCTACGCCATGAAAAACAGAACACCCAGACCTCCCTCCAGGGCTCAGGAGAGAGCCGGCCAGCGGGGGCCAAAGCACACAGCCGTGGCCTTCCAGATGCCGCGGCTGACAAGGCCTTCAGGGGCCAAGTGGGGCCCCCCGTCTTGCCCTCCCCCCTGGGCAGCTCTTCCTGGTCCCAAATGGCCACCAGGAGACCCCTGGGCCTCAGAAAGGAACCAAGGTCTCTTCCGCCTTCCCAGGTCCCCAGTGGAGAGTAGGGGGGAGGGGGCTGATCATCTCAGAAAACCTCTGTGGCTGTGAGTTCTAATCCTGTCTGCCACCTGCACCCAGGCCTTGGGGCCGCAGCCACTGCTGTCTCCTCCACCCAGACACCAGATCCCCTCCATCCCAACTGCCATCCCCTCCACCTCACCAGATCCCCTCCACCTCACCAGATCCCCTCCACCACACCAGATCCCCTCCACAACACCAGATCCCCTCCACCACACCAGATCCCCTCCACCTCACCAGATCCCCTCCACCACACCAGATCCCCTCCACCTCACCAGATCCCCTCCACCACACCAGATCCCCTCCACCACACCAGATCCCCTCCACCTCACCAGATCCCCTCCACCACGCCAGATCCCCTCCACCACACCAGATCCCCTCCACAATACCAGATCCCCTCCACCACACCAAATCCCCTCCACCTCACCAGATCCCCTCCACCACACCAGATCCCCTCCACCTCACCAGATCCCCTCCACCACACCAGATCCCCTCCACCACACCAGATCCCCTCCACCACACCAGATCCCCTCCACAACGCCAGATCCCCTCCACCACACCAGATCCCCTCCACCACACCAGATCCCCTCCACCCACACCAGATCCCCTCCACCACACCAGATCCCCTCCACCACACCAGATCCCCTCCATCACCCCACCAGATCCCCTCCACCACACCAGATCCCCTCCACCACACCAGATCCCCTCCACCTCACCAGATCCCCTCCACCTCACCAGATCCCCTCCACCACACCAGATCCCCTCCACCACACCAGATCCCCTCCACCACACCAGATCCCCTCCACCACACCAGATCCCCTCCACAACGCCAGATCCCCTCCACCACACCAGATCCCCTCCACCCACACCAGATCCCCTCCATCCCAACTGCCGTCCCCTCCACCACACCAGATCCCCTCCACCACACCAGATCCCCTCCACAACGCCAGATCCCCTCCACCACACCAGATCCCCTCCACCACACCAGATCCCCTCCACCCACACCAGATCCCCTCCATCCCAACTGCCGTCCCCTCCACCACACCAGATCCCCTCCATCCCAACTGCCGTCCCCTCCACCACACCAGATCCCCTCCATCCCAACTGCCGTCCCCTCCACCACACAGATCCCCTCCACCACACCAGATCCCCTCCACCACGCCAGATGCCCTCCACCGCCACCCCCAGGACGCACACTGCCCCTCCAGCTTACAGACGGGGAAGCCGAGGCTCCGAGAGAGGTCCTCCTTGATCCAGGAGAGGGCAGAGTGAGATCTAACTCAGCCCCTGGGCTGCAGGCTGTCCCCCCTCCCTGCTCCTGTACCCCTAGCTTTGGCTGCAGGCTCCGTGGGCCCCCTATCCTGGGCCTCAGTGAGGTAGCCAGAGCCAGGTCAGTGCCAGGGCCAGCCTGCCCGCCACGCCGCCACGCCGCGGGACTTCTCCACAGTGACCCTGGGACATAAATAACGCCCAGCACGCTTGAGGCTGGACTTCAAAAATGCGAATGGGTTTTCTGTTGACCATAAACTTCTCCATCCTTCAAATGGGAGCCCTGTAAGCTGACCCTGAGGGAGGGAGGTGGTGGGAAATGGGGGAGGGGGGAGAGTGGGGGGGGAGAGGTGGAGGGAGATGGGGAGGGGGAGAATGTGAGGCAGAGAGGTGGAGGGAGATGGGGGAGGGAGGGATAAAGAGAGAGGAAGGACAGGAAGGGGGAAGAGATGCAGAGAGGGGCAGAGAGGAAAAGGTCAGAGAGAAAATGGGGCGAGACAGAGAAGAGAATGGGGAGGGGAGGGAAGGTACAGGTAGGGGAGAGGCGGAGACAGAGTGAGAGGGAAATGGGGATGGAGAGGGGGAGAGGGAGGGGCGGGGAGGGGAGAGCTGCCCCCTGCCTGCCCCTCTCCCAGGGCACCAGCCTCCCTGCTCCCCCCTGCAGCCGTGCGGGTGGGGGCCGCCCCGCAGGTGGCCTGGCGGCAGCCACAGCCCCCTCTGCCTGCCCAGGGCCTCCGGGAGGTGCGGGCTCCTCCGAGGTCTGCAGGTGTGGAGGCGGGGTCCTTCTCCGGGGCTCTTCTGGGGCTTTCTCACGCCTCAAGGGCAGCCTAGACCCGGGGCGGCTGCCCTACGGGGCCTGCCCTGGCACGGAGCCCTGTGGGCACCCGGGGCATCTCCTGACCCCGAGGGCAGCTGACCTGCCACCCACCCCCCCGAGCAGCTGGCCCAGGGTGAGCCTCGGTTCCCAGCACTAGCCGATGGCAGAGGTGGGGAGGACACAGCCCGCTCCCGCCCCTGTGGCTCCTGGGCTCTCCTGGTCCAGCCTTGAAGCAAAGTTCCCTGGACTGGTTAAGTGGGGGGGGGGGGGGCGACTCTGGCTCTGGGCACAGGTGGCAACTCGTGTGATCACGTTGCAGGCAGACGTGTGGCTCGAGGGGTACAACACTCGCCTTGAGCAAAAGAGCTACAGGACAGCACCTAGGACCCGCGTTCAAGCCCCAGAACCCGCACCAAAAGTGAAGTGTCCCGAAGCCCCAGATGTGGCTTCCACTCGGGTGAGACGGCGCGGCTGTGGCTCCCTGGAACGCGGCCCCCCCCGGGGGAGCAGGGCTCACCAGCAGAGCTGCCCCCCCCCCACTCAACGCCGCCTCGGCCCCGATCCTGTGGGTGGACGCCAGCGCACACCCCTGCCCGTCTGTGTGGCACAGCGCCCCGTCATGAGCGCTGCCTCCCCCGACCCAGCCGCGGACGGACGAGGCACCGTAAGACCCGCCGAGCCCACGGGCACACGAAGAGCAGCCCCGTGGGCCCCCGCGCCCACGCTCTATCTGTGTGCTTTGATGGGAGGGGGTCCCTCCTGCAGACGCTTTGCGGTCACCCCCAGGGAGGACGGGCTGGCCATGAGCACCTTGTGTGGAGGGCGAGGCCCTCGGGCCGTCGTTAACAGCCAAGAGCTGCAGACCAGACCCGCTGCCGGACCTCGAGTCACAGCCCGAGCTAACGGTCAGCCAGGCCACACCTGGGGGCTGGGACTGTTCCCTCCCCCAACCCCCCCCACCGCCCGTCCCCAATCCCTGTCTAACCAGAAGCCAAGGCCTGTACCAGGGAAAGACGACTTACGTGCTATCTTCCCATGACTGCCGCGTAATAAATCTCCTCTTTCTGCCTTTCACCACGTCCCTTTATTTAGTATGTGCGGGCGAGTGGCCAGACCTAACTTGGGACTCCTGGACTTTGGGCCTGGGGTCTGAAAACCTGGTTTCTCCACTACTGACGGCCACTCCAGCAACCTCAGCACCCTGAGGTGCATTTGGGAGGGGCTCTCAGGTTTCCTCGGGCCCCTGTAAACCCACACCCCAGTAGGGAGGTGTTAAAATTCAGGTTTGGACACTGGGAAAACCTGAACTGTCTTGGCAATATACACATTTTTATTTTTAAAAGGGTTATTAAGTCAGCTGCTGAAAGCTTCATTCAGTTCTGGAGCCAAATCATGCATAACATTTTGGGGTCATTTATTGGAAAAATCTAGGTTGTGCGCACGTACGTCTGTGGTGCATGCGTGTACATGTGGGGGTGGGTGCGTGTGTGTGGTATGGATGTGTGTGCCGGCACTAGGGCTTGAACGCTCTTGCTTGTCTTTTTCACTCAAGGCCAGTGCTCTACCACCTGAGCCACAGCTCCATATCCAGCTTTCTGGTGGTTAATTGTAGATAAAGAGTCTGGTGGATCTGTCTGCCCAGGCTGGCTTTGAACTTTGATCCCAAGATCTCAGCCTCCTGGAGTAGCTAGGAATATAGGTGTGAACCACTGGATGACTGGATTTTTTTTTTATAACAGTAACTAATGTCCTCATAATTTTCTTTCTATTTCAAAGACATGAAGGAGTTTGGAAATGATGTCTCTGCCATACTGTGGAATGCAGCCAATGAAGAGGAGCCTGCCTAAGAAATGCCAGCCAATGAGCACGAACCTCGTTATGGAATTCCAGCCAATGAGGACGAACCGCTCTATGGAGTGCCAGCCAATGAGGACGAACCTCTCTATGGAGTGCCAGCCAATGAGGACAAACCTCTCTATGGAATGCCAGCCAATGAGAACGAATCTCTCTATGAAATGCCAGCCAATGAGAACGAATCTCTCTATGGAATGCCAGCCAATGAGAACGAATCTCTCTATGGAATGCCAGCCAATGAGAACGAATCTCTCTATGGAATGCCAGCCAATGAGCATGAGCCTCACTATGGAATGCCAGCCAATGAGCACGAGCCTCACTATGGAATGCCAGCCAATGAGGACGACTCTCACTATGGAGTGCCAGCCAATGAGCACGAGCCTCATTATGGAATGCTAGCCAATGAGAACGAACCTCTCTATGGAATGCCAGCCAATGAGCACAAACCTCGTTATGGAATTCCAGCCAATGAGGACGAACCTCTCTATGGAGTGCCAGCCAATGAGCATGAGCCTCACTATGGAATGTCAGCCAATGAGGACGAACCTCTCTATGGAATTCCAGCCAATGAGGACGAACCTCTCTATGGAGTGCCAGCCAATGGGGACGAACATCTCTATGGAGTGCCAGCCAATGAGGACAAACCTCTCTATGGAATGCCAGCCAATGAGAACGAATCTCTCTATGGAATGCCAGCCAATGAGAACGAATCTCTCTATGGAATTCCAGCCAATGAGGACGAACCTCTCTATGGAGTGCCAGCCAATGAGCACGAGCCTCACTATGGAATGCCAGCCAATGAGCACAAACCTCGTTATGGAATTCCAGCCAATGAGGACGAACCTCTCTATGGAGTGCCAGCCAATGAGCACGAGCCTCACTATGGAATGTCAGCCAATGAGCACGAGCCTCACTATGGAATGCAGCCTGGCTACTGCCAGGCTCTGCAGAAGGCACCTTACTAAGTAAGGTTACTGGAGAAAACCCGGTGATGTGAATGCCACTGCTTTCTCCATTTCCCAGATCGGGAAACTGAGGCCTCCGGTGCAGACCAGATAGGTAGAGGCTTGAGGTCTGACTCGGGGCAGTAGCTGCCACCCTGAAAGTTTAAATGTGCCCCAGGAAAGAATATCGGGGATGGAGAGAACCCGGCAGGAATGTAGGGTGCCTCAGGCCTCCACCTCCTTCCCCCAGTTGGGAGAGACCTGCCTAAGTCAATGCCACATAGCAGCCACATTGTTCAGGATGCTGGCAGGGCAGGAACTGTGCTTCTCAAAGACAGAAAACTGAGCACGACAGTACAGGCCGGTCTCCCAGCAGCGCCAGCCTCCAGCCTGGGAAATCTGGCCCAGCACCGGTGCCCCAGGCCTCCTACTCAGGAGGCTGAGGCCTGAGGTTCACCGTTCAAAGCCATCCCAGCCGGGAAAGTCCATGGGATTTTTTTCTTTTGCCAGTCCCGGGGCTTGAACTCGGGGCCTGGGCACTGTCCCTAAGCTCTTTTTGCTCAAGGCTCGCACTCTGCCATTTTGAGCCACAGCTCCACGTCCGGTTTTTCGGTGGTTCATTGGGGATAAGATTTTTCAGCCTGGGATGCTTCGGATTGTGATCCTCAGATCTCAGCCTCCCGAGTGGCGGGGATTGCAGGCGTGAACCACTGACACCTGGTCCCAGGAGACTCTAACCCCCAATAAGCCACACACACAAAAAAACCCCAAGTGAAGGTGTAGCTCTAGTGGTATCGAGCCAGCTTGTATCTACTTGTTTACAGTTAGTCCCCACTGAACCAGCTGTGGGGTGCAAGTACCCTCAAAGCATTCTTGTCCCTGAGCCAGCTGCTGCCAAGACTTCAAAGACTCGATGGTTTCCTGCGGATACAATGAACCCTGGGGCCAGCTTTTACAGCAAACATTCCCCATTACCTCCACGGTGCCCGAGTTGATCTGTTGGTACTTTTTCTGCCCATCCTATGTTCGAACTCTGCTAATTCTCAACTAACCTGGACCGCGGAAGCTCCGATGGCCAGGGGCCCTCTCCCCCTTCCACGCCCCTGGCTTCTCACTCCCTTGGAAGGAAGGACACGCGGCGTGCAGGGAGGCTAGCACACCCGCCTCGAAGCACACAGCAGCCAGGGTGAAGGGGGCCAGGAAGGACACCCTACCGCCTGAGGGGCAAGTGGATGTGTGTTCCCAGCAGACAGTTCTCTTAGCAAGCATCCTCCCAGAGAAGTTACCTGTGTTTCAGAGCAGGGCCCCTGGGGCCTAGCGCTCGTCCTCCATTTACAAGCCAGGCCCCAGCAGAGGGGACCCGGTCAGCTAGGAGCCCCCGCCCCTTCCGGACAGCTGTGTGCTGGGCGCTCCAACCGGGGCAATCTTCCCAGGCCAGGCCCTGAGCAGAGGCAGGAAGCGCTCTGACCTGCGGGTCACAGCCCCAGTGCTGTCCCTGCCCGCCCCAGCTGTGACGGGAGGAGGACGGGCTCAGGCCTCCCCGGAGCGGCTTGCCGACGACCTGTAGCCCACCTGGGAAACAAGAGCAGCTGCCACCTGGCCCTGCTCCGGATCAGGGGAAGCTGGAGAATACCCGTCCCACCCTCTGCCAACACCCCCCATCCCCCCCCTCCCCCCGAGAAAGAAGCACCGGCCGCCACGTACATCCTCGTCCCGCTCCAGCTCCAGGCCGGCCTCCAGGAGGTTGCCCTCGTACTCCTCCCTGCGGAAATGCTTGTCGTCTTCGTGGTGGTCTGTGGGGGGCTCAGGGGAGCCCCCATCCACTGGGCCCCCCTTCCCGGGCAGGGGCTGGTCCTGCCTGCCGCTGCGAGTCCCCGGAGGGGCGTCATTGTGCTGGGCCCGTCTGGTCAGGGGCCTGCCGCTGGACGGCCGCTTGTGATGGTACACCAGGATGTAGTCCACCTTGCGCTTGCCGTCTCTGAAGTACAGGCCGTACTTGCACTTGGCATCGGGGTTCACAGACAAGGAGTTCAGCAGCTAAGGGGACAGGAGAGGGAAACAGTCTCTGTGAAGGTGTTCGTGTGGGCTTTGAAGGGAGCGTGGGCAGACCCAGCCACCCACTCCTCAGCTTATCTTCTCAGCCATCATCCATCCTTCCACCATCAACCCGCCACCCATCCACCCATCTACCATCCATCATCCGCCCACCATCCCTCCATAATCCATCCACCATCCATCCATCCACCCATCCATCCACCCATCCACCATCCATCATCCGCCCACCATGCCTCCATAATCCATCCATCCATCCATCCTTCCACCATCAACCCACCACCCACCCACCCATCCACCATCCATCATCCGCCCACCATGCCTCCATAATCCATCCACCATCCATCCATCCACCCATCCACCCACCACCCATCCACCCATCCACCATCCATTATCCGTCCACCATCCCTCCATAATCCATCCACCATCCATCCATCCACCCATCCACCCATCCATCCACCCACCACCATCCACCATCCACCATCCATCATCTGTCCACCATGCCTCCATAATCCATCCACCATCCATCCACCCATCCATCCACCCATCCACCATCCATCATCCGTCCACCATGCCTCCATAATCCATCCACCATCCATCCATCCACCCATCCACCCACCACCCATCCACCCATCCACCATCCATTATCCGTCCACCATCCCTCCATAATCCATCCACCATCCATCCATCCACCCATCCACCCATCCATCCACCCACCACCATCCACCATCCACCATCCATCATCTGTCCACCATGCCTCCATAATCCATCCACCATCCATCCACCCATCCATCCACCCATCCACCATCCATCATCCGTCCACCATGCCTCCATAATCCATCCACCATCCATCCACCCATCCATCAACCCATCCATCAACCCACCACCCATCCACCCATCCACCATCCATCATCCGCCCACCATGTCTCCATAATCCATCCACCATCCATCCATCCATCCATCAACCCACCACCCATCCACCATCCATCATCCGCCCACCATGCCTCCATAATCCATCCACCATCCATCCATCCACCCATCAACCCACCACCCATCCACCATCCATCATCCATCATCCGCCCACCATGCCTCCATAATCCATCCACCATCCATCCACCCATCCATCAACCCATCCATCAACCCACCACCCATCCACCCATCCACCTCCATCATCCGCCCACCATGCCTCCATAATCCATCCACCATCCATCCATCCACCCATCAACCCACCACCCATCCACCCATCCACCATCCATCATCCATCATCCGCCTACCATGCCTCCATAATCCATCCACCATCCATCCACCCATCCATCAACCCATCCATCAACCCACCACCCATCCACCCATCCACCATCCATCATCCGCCCACCATGCCTCCATAATCCATCCACCATCCATCATCCGCCCACCATGCCTCCATAATCCATCCACCATCCATCCATCCATCCATCCATCAACCCATCCACCATCCATCATCCGTCCACCATGCCTCCATAATCCATCCACCATCCATCTATCCATCCATCCACCCATCCACCATCAACCCACCACCCATCCACCATGCACTTATCATCCCTCCATAATGCATCCACCATCCATCCAGCCAGCCAGGCAGCAATCAATCTATCATCCATCTGTCCACCCATTCATTCATCCATCAACCATCCATCCGTCACGCATCACCCATCCATCATCCCTCCATCCAATCATCCAACTTGGCCAGGAACTGACCCATCATCCACTCATCCACCCATCTACTCATTCAACCATCCAGCATCCACCTGTCTACCTATGCATCCATCACTCATAATCCACTCATCCACCCGTCCACTCGCTCAGCCAGCACAAAGGACTGCAGACCACAGGCCCTGCACCTGTGGGTTCTGCATCCACAGTTCTAACTGATCTAGGGTAGAAAATATTCACAAAGAAACCTTGCTGCCGGGAACCAGTGGCTCACGCCTATAATCCTAACTACTCAGGAGGATGAGAAGTGAAGCTCTCTCATGAGATTCTTGCTTCCAATTAACTACCACCACCACCGCCACCAAAGCCAGACGCAGAGCTGTGGCTAGGGCTCAAATGGTAGAGGACTGGCTTTGAGCGAAACACACACACACACACACACACACACACACAGAAACCTGTATCTGGGCTTGTCATTATGCCCCGCGTACAGCAGGGCAACGGTGTTGGTGTCCCCAACCTTTCTGCCCTATGAGGTACTATACATCCCCCGGGGCTGGTGATTTAAATTCACAGGAAGTGGGGGGGTGTGCTTATGGACTTCAGCAAACCCTACACCCGCCCCTCGGGTCCCCTGTGGGGCAACTGTGCTTACAGGACGTGCACTGGGGGTGGGGGGTTGGGGGGTACTGTCCTAGGGGAAGACACCAAAGGGAGCTCCGCCTTCCCGGAATGCACGTTCTAGAAGGAGGCGCCTGTGTCTGACACGGCCACGGATGCCAAGCTGCACCCTGCTCGCCACATGGCCGGCCTCGGGAATGGCACGCGTGGGCGCCGGGAAGGAGGCTCCTTCCCACAGGCGGACCTCAGCTTCCGATGCCCGGGGCCGGCCGGAGGCTGGCCACAACCGCGGGCCAGTGGCCCTCGAGGGGGGAGGAGCTCCTGCTCGGGCTGACCTGCTCAGGCGGCCTCGACGTGCCGGGCAGGGCCGCTGGCGCCCCACACTGGAGACCTGAGCCCCTCAGAGCTGGGACTACAGGGCGGGACAGCCGCGGGGCTCTCTCCACCGCCCCTGCCCTCCTGCCCCCCCCCCGGGCACTGACAGCCCTCATCTGCCTGAAGGGAGCAGGGGCTTCCAGCCTGGATCCTCTGGTGCAGGGAACTGACCGTGTCTGCCCTGCCTTAGTTTCCTCAGTCAGCTCGAGGACTCCAGGGGCTACGAGAGCTAGAACCGTGGGAGGCGGTGTAAGGGGCCGCGTGCTGGCAGGCACCGGTGGCTCAAGCCCGTGTTCTAATTACTTGGGGAACAGAGACCTGGAGGGTCGTGGTTGGAGGCCAGCCAAGAAGGCAAGAGGTTCGTGAGACCCCATCTCCACCAAAAGCTGGGCACAGAGGCACCTGTCACCTCTGCTGTGAGCAGAGGGAGGGAGGGAGGGAGGGAGGGAGGGAGGGAGGGAGGGAGGGAGGGAGGGAGGGAGGAAGGAAGGAAGGGAGGGAGGAAGGAAGGAAGGAAGGAGCCTCTACTCCTAGAAGCTCAATGTGCTGTGGCTGGAGCTGAGGCCAGGCGTGAATTCCAGGAGCCCCTGAAGAGCTGTGCTGCTGCGGGGCCCAGGCCAGGCGGCCAGCTGGGCTCCGGCAATAGGGGGAGACGAATGAAGCCGTGCTGGACATAGCCGAGAAGCAGTGCCACCGCCAGCTGGCCTCGAGCTGGCCTCGGCCGCACCTGACCATCTGCTGTTCCTCCCAGGGTCCCCCAACTGCACGTACACACACTCACACACACTCACACACTCACACACGCACGCACACAGGCACACACACGCACAGAGGCACGCACTCGCAGCCCTGAGCTGCGTCCTCGCTGGTGGAGGCTGGGGCGGGGTACCCCCCCACACCCCCGTGGCCAGCAGAGAGCTGCGCACCTTCCCTGCACAGTGCCGGGCCTCCTCCTCCAGGAAGCCTTCCTCGAACCTGCCTCATGCTGGGTGCTGCCCAGCCTCAGTTTCCCCAGTGCACACAGCTCTGCCTGTTGGGCTCTGCTCCTCTCCCTGGGGGCTGCCGCCTCCCTGCAGGGCATCCCTGCCCCTCGCTCCCATCTGATTGGAGCCCCGTCCGTCCAGGCCCCCCACTGCTCAGGGGACTCTAGAAGGGTCCATGAGTCCCCGCAAAGCCCGCCCCGAGTCCAAGAATGGCCTGGACCTGGCCTTGGCCCCCAGCCCCGCTACAGCAGCCCCTTGGGAGGTGAAGGCAAGAGGCCTGCCAGTTCAAGACCAGCCTGGCAGAGTTAGGGAGACCCTGTCTCAGGAAAACAAGAAAAGCAGAAGCCTGGGGGTGCGGCTGGAGCCATGCCGCTCCCTGGGTCGCCAGGGCAGGAGGAGCAGCGGGCCGCTCCCCTCGAAACTCCTTCCCAGGGCCCGGGGGGAGGGGGCGGGGGGCGCTGCTCCGACCGGCACCTCAGCCACCCCGGCCTGGGCTCTCACCCCGGCCTGGGGCGGGGGGACGGGGCGGGGCTCCTGCGGGGGGCACAGAGCAGAGGGGGGGGCAGGGTCTCAGGATCCGATTCCTGCTGTCCTGCTCCGGGTGGGGCCACTCCCCGGCCTCCTGTGCCCCACCCCCCCCGCCCCAGGATGCTGTGTCCCCCGCCCCCAGCCTCCTGTGTCCCCCCCCCCCCCCGACGCTGTGTCCCCCGCCCCCGGCCTCCTGTGTCCCCCGCCCCCAACGCTGTGTCCCCAAGGTGGCTCTGCCTGCAGCCGGCAGGAGGCAGGGAGTGTTCTATCCACACAACTCGGGGTCCAGCCTCCTGGGCCCCCTTCTCGGGACCTGGACACCGCGCAGGTGTGGCCCAGGCTGCCCCCCGTGAGCAGCCCGGCTTGGCAGGGCTGGGCAGAGCCGGCTTCTGGGCACAGCAGGACCCGGGGGGGGGGCTCACGGGAGACGCTGGCATCTGCCTCAGGGGGATTGGGCCCGCAGGGCCTCAGGGTCGATCCTCACAGTCAGGGTGCTCAAGCCCCTATTCGTAGGAACAGCAAACTGGGGGGGGGGGGGTACGTGCCCTCGTGTGTGCACGCGTGTGTACTGGGGATTATTTACTTATTTACTTACTTATTTACTTATTTTGGCCAGTCCTGGGCCTTGTGCTCAGGGCCTGAGCACTGTCCCTGGCTTCTTTTTGCTCAAGGCTAGCACTCTGCCACTTGAGCCACAGCGCCTCTTCTGGCCATTTTCTGTCTATGTGGTTCTGGGGAATCGAACCCAGGGCCTCATGTATACGAGGCAGGCACTCTTGCCACTAGGCCATACCCAGCCCTGGGGATTATTTTTTGTGCCAGTCCTGGGGCTGGCGCTCTGCCGCGTGAGTCACAGCTCCGGTTGCGGCTCGCTGGTAGCTAACTGGAGATGAGACTCTCGTGGACCGGCTCTGATCCTCAGATCTCTGTGGAGCAGCTGGGACCACAGGCGTGAGCCGCCAGAGCCCGGCTCTGCTCAACCTCCTGAGCCACGCACGCCCCGGGCCCTTTCTTTTTGCAGTTTGTTTTCCAGACAAAATCATCAGCTCCTCCCGCCTCAGCCTCTGGATTAGCTGGGATGGCAGCTGGGTGCTACTGGGACCCGCGGGGGTGGTGTCCAGAGAGCCCTCGGCTGGTGCCAGCCCCTGCTCTGTCTCGTCCGCCCCCTGGCTCCTGAGTCACGGGGGGGGGGGGGAGGAGGCCTTCTGGAGGGAAGGCCTGGGCGATGGTGGGCACAGGGGCGCCCCGGCCCCCCAGGGAGTCGGGATGGGCGGCCTCCTGCCAGGAGGATTAGCCAAGCCGGGCAGGAGCAGATCCACACACACGGCAGGGCCCAGTGCCGGGCACCCTGCCGCCCCGTCTCCCACCCCAGGCCCCAGGGCGGGCATTGCTCTCGCCCGGCGCCCCAGGAAGGTCAGAGAAGTGCAGAGTCACGGTGAGCTGGCGGTCCCCCCCGCGCCATGGGGCAGGGGAGCCAGGCCCCGAGGTGGATCCCGGGAAGGCTGGGGGGGGGGTGCGGGGGAGCGGGCCAGGGCCCGGGGCGGGGTGGGGGGAGGGGCGCTGGTGGCCAGCCACCATGGACGGGCACCTTGAACGCCCAGGGCACCCAGGTGTTCTGTAACCCTGTCCGGGGCTCGGCTCTGACGTCCAAATGGGGAGCTGCCATTGCCACAAGCAGCCAGTCCCGACACCTGGAAGGGGCGTCCCCACCTTCTCCTGCGTCTCCTCCTCCCGTCCCTCACCCCCCCCCCCCCGGAGCCGTGCTCCCCGCCGACATGTCGTCCCTCCCGTCCCTGCCCTCGCGACCAGACCTGCGCTGGCGGCTCACGCCGGCCCTCCTAGCTACCCAGGAGGCTGAGATCTGAGGGTGGCGGATGGGAGCCAGCCCTCCAGGAAAGGCTGTGAGATTCTCACCTCCAGCTGACCACCACAGAGCTGGAGGTGGAGGCCGCTTCCCTCACAGCCACAGTGCAGAGCCCACGAGCCCCGCGGGAGAAACGCTAAGGGAGGGCGCCCGGGCCCCAAGCTGACGCTGCAGCGCTGGCGCAAAAACGAAGCGAAATAACACGAAGCTGGCTCCCAGGGCCGCCTCCAGAGTGGCCCGCCAGCGCCCTGCCCGCCCGTGGTCTCTGCGCGGGCTACACCTAGGGGTTCTCCACCCATCCAAACCCGGAGAGCCAAAGGTGAGCACCCACGGCTGCTACTTAACAAGACGCGTAAACAACCCAGAGCCAGCCCCGGGTGACCCAGGGGAGCCGCCGGGCTCCACGGCGAAGATTCCACGATCCAGGTGAACAACAGCTACTCGTCCCCTGGGGCCCAGCAGCAGCGCCCCAAACTTCAGGGGCCGCCTGGCTTTGGGGAGATGTAAGGGGGAGGCAGCCGGGGCCCTGCGCCAGGCAGAGACCACCCTGCCTCCATGCAGAGACCAGGCGGGCCCGGCCCGAGCTGTGCCACACTGGATTCAGAGCTCACCCTGTCTGTGCCACCACATCTCTAACTCCTAATCCCTAATCAATATCGAACACCACTGCCCTCAGCGGCCCGCTGCGTTTATTTTAACACAGGAAGAATGGGGTGGGGGGAGGCCGGCAGGGGGAAGCGATCTCATGGTTAGCGTGCCCCCCCCAAGATGGCTCAGCGCCACCCCCAGACTGTGCCGTAGACAAGGCCAGCAGGGGGCAGCAGGCCGCCCAGCCTCAGGGGAGGCCCCGCTTTGTCAGTTTGGGTCTCGGCTTTATGAAATGAGAGCGAGCCCACTCCACGCGTTGGGCCGTGCCGCCCTCTGTACAGAACGCGCGGGCTCCCTTCCCCTGCGCCCACCGGGCTGGAGAGGGAGGGGCCACGGCAGGGCTGGCCGGGGGACCCTCTGAGCCGTTCCTGGAGGAGTGTCCCGGGGCACCCCGCACGCAGCCCCACCCAGACGCCACACAGGGTAGCGGGGAGCCCACCCGCCTCCGTTCCTGGGCTCCGGAAAAGGGCAGAAGGGGCGGGCGGTGGAGCCCGAGGGCCGCAGCACAGACGCCCCGAGCCCTCAGGAGGAGTCGGGAGCTCCCCGAGGGGAGCCGCGCACCTCACAGGAAGGACAATCGTCCTCAGGAAGTCAACGGTGGTTGCTTTCCCAGAAAGTGGGGGAAACAAAGCCCGGGACCTGCAAACTGGCCTTGGGGTCCTGGATTTCAGACCTGAGAGGAACATGGGTTATCCACTTGCAATCACTGCGCACGCTCCAGGATCGACCAACAGCCGGCCCCCGACAGAGGGGTCGGGAAGGGCTCCGGCCCGCACACTGGCCATTTCCGGGTGTGGGGGAGCCTTCGGTTTGAAGGGGAGAAACACTCAAAGATGGAGCACAAATTGAGTGCAATGGGTCCCATTCACCTGGACTGCAGCGTGTCGTATATTCCTTCTTTTTATGCAGTTCTGGGGTTTGAACTTGGCCCGGTGTGGCTAGGCAGGTGCTCTTCCACTTAAACCACGCCTCTAGCCCTTTTCGCATTAGCCTGCTTTCCCGTAGGGTCTCCTGGCTTTCATGGGGGCCTTGGGCTGTTGACCCTCCTGCCTCTACCTCCACAGAAGCCGGGGTCACAGGCGCGGGCCGCCCTGTCCTGCCCAGTTATTATTATTTAATCACACCTTCTTTGCACAGAAGTCAAGTGATTTCCCCCTTGAACTCGGGGTGGCGGGGGCCAGGCGGAGGGCGGGCTGGAGGGCAGGGCTTCCCCTGCGGCTGAGGTGCCTGTCTGGTGATGGGGTGGGAACGTTCTGGAGAGCAGCCCGGGCCCTCTGGCTCTGGCTTTCACGTGTCCGGGGCTGCCCGGGCTGGTGACTCAGGAGGATGACTGAGCAGACTCAGTTATGCCGGGGCTGCCCTGGGAGGCGGCCCCGTCCCGGCGATGGGTGGACGGGGCTCGGGGCTCGGGGCATGTCGCAGGTGTCAGAGCCGGAAAGCCGGGACCCGGGGCCCCGCTTTCTGCTTCATTTCTTACGCACACCCCGGTCATGCCCACACGGACCGGGCTCCCTCTCGGGAGCGCCCACCGCCATTGGCCACGCGTGTCCTCTGGAGTCTCCACCTTCGAGGCGGCTTCCTGCAGCCTCTGCAACTCGGTGGTTCTCCCTGAGGGCCCCCCTCAGCCAAGGAGGGGGTGGCTTGGGAGCGGGCACCTGCCCTCTGGGCCTCAATATCCTGGTCTGTCCTAACAGCATCTACCCCACACACTTGTGGGCTAAACAAGCCAGGACATGGCGCTGGCCTGCGCTGGGGAATTGTCCTTTGTCACTGTCCAGGCTAGCGGTAGCATTCCATCACCTGTCCTCAAGCTCCGGCAGGGCAGGGCGGGGCCTTGCCCGCCTTGCTGTGGTGCCAGGGACCAGCCTGCCGCCCACTCTTCACAGGTTCCCCCTGGGCAGACACCGGCCCCCCCCACCACACCCGCTCCTGATGGAGAGCCCCTAGCTCAGCAAGGCCGGGGGGCCTCACCTGGGCCCCCTGCTAAGAGCTCAGGGGGGCCCCGGGGCCCTGTCCCCCACCCAGCTCCAGGCCAGCGACCCAGGCCAGGTCTGGGGAGGGGTGTGGAGGTGAGGGGAGAAGGGGATTCTAGACGGTTCCGTCCCAGCGAGTTGCCCCGCCCCCACCCGGGGCTGGCCACCGTCTCCTGACAAACTTCATGGTCTGAGCCTAACTCTTCCGAGCCCTGGGACCCGGGACCTGTTGGGCCCGGCGGGGACCTCGGGCTTGGGCCCCTCACCAGGCGACCCCCGAGCGGGCCAGTGTCCCGGCCGCGGCCCCCACCGGCCCGGCCGGGGGCCGCGCGTCTTCCGCTGCGGCCGCGCTCCGGCCCGGAGCCCGCGCCGCCGCGCTCCCCGGCAGGGCCCCGCGCCCGGGCGTGGCTCGCAGGTGGGGCCCGGGCTCGGTCCCACCGGGCGGCGCGTCCCGGGTCCGGCCCCGAGCCCCCGAAACCCCGCCGCAGCTGCGACCCGGGGCGGCCGGGCGGGCGGTGGGCGCACGTGCGCGGGCCCCGCGGGGCGCCCCGGCCCGGCCCTGCCCGCCCCGGCCCGGCCGCCGCCCGCTCCGCCTCCCGCGCAGGTGCGCGGCCTCCCCGCCCCCCCCCACCCCGCGGCGCCCCGCTCGCTCGCCGGCTCGCTCGCTCACCGTGCCCTCCGACGGCAGGCAGCCCGGGTCCTCGAGGGCGCAGATGTTGATGATGTGAACGCTGCGGTCCTCGGCCGGGAGCGTCGAGTACTTCTCGTTGACCCGCATCGCGGCGGCGGCCGGGGCGCGGGCACCGCCGGGCGGCGCGCCCTCCCCATCCACGGGGCCCGCGGGCTCTGCGGGGAGACGGCGGAGAGGCCGGGGTCGCGCGCCTGCCGCGCCGCTCGCCGCCCGCCCCTGGCGCGCTCCCTCCTCGCCGCCCGCCCGCCCGCCCGCTCGCAGGGGGCCGGGCCTTCCCGCGCGCGCCCCGGCCGCCGGCCGCCGCAGGGGACGTGGCCGCCGCCCGCCCCGCGCTCCGCCCGCCCGTGCGGGCCGCGCCCGCCTCCCCCGCCGCGCCGCGCCGCCACCTGGCCGCGGGTCCCCGGGGCCGCGCGCCGCCGCCACCTGGCCGCGGGTCCCGGGCCGCCCCGCCGGGGACTTGGACGCCCGCCCGCCCGCGGGCGCCTGTCCTTAAAGACGCCGCGGCGGGCGGGCGGGCGGGCGCGGCCGGGCTTCCGCAGACGTTCGCTCACAGGAAGAAGGGCTCCGCGCCCGCCCGGCCTCCGAGTTTTATTTTTATCCCGGCCAGCGCCCCCGGGGCCGAGGGGGGTCACGGCGGGCTCGGGGAGACTCCCAAGAGCCCCACTTCACTGGCTTCGTTATTGGTGGGTGGGGGGCCGGTCCTGGGGCTTGAACCTGGGGCCCCCCGGGGTGCCGTCCCTGAGCTTTTCCACGCGAGGCTGGCGCCCAGCCTCTCCCCGAGACCTGCGAGGGGCTCTGCGTGTTCTGAGGGGTGTGGGGACCCTCCACGGGGGGCCTCATTTCACACAGGAGGCCCGAACTGCCCCTACCCCCCCCCCCCCAGTCAGCCAGGGGCTTCAGGAAGGAGCCCTGGCTCTGCTCTTCTTCCAGAATGCAGCCCTGCCCTGTACACCCTGTCTCCCTACAGGTCCCAGGACCAGGGGCCGCGGCTGAGGCCCCACCGGTGGGGTGTCACGTTTCCTCCTGGGGTGCACCATGGAGCACCTCTTGCACCCGAATCCTCCCCCCTCCCCCCATCCAGGGCTTCCCCTCGCCCACCGCCCAAAGGGCCCTCCTGGGCCGAGCCCACCGCCCGTCATACAGCTGGTGCCCAGCGTTGCCGGTGGAGGAGCCGGCTCGGCCCAGGGCCTGCGGACGGATGCACTGCAAGGCGGCCTCCCGAGGCAGGATGTCTGCAGCATGCCTTGGTTCCCAGGATGGAACCCCCGGGGGGCTCAGGCTGGAGGGGGCCGAGCCCCGAGGAGGGAGGAGAGAACGTGGCAGGGAGCCCCGGCCCTGAGGCCCGCGTGAGCCTCACCGGCACCAGGCCCACCAGAGGCTGCCACGCCGCCGTGACTCCTGAGTGTGTCCGGCCCCCATGGCCGCAGAGGCGTCCACTGTCTGCTTGTGGCCGTCCCGACCGCCCCCACCCCACCCTCCCTCCCTCAATGTGTTAGGAATTCAAGCTTGTGAATTCCTTGAGCTCCAAGAGGTGCTAGAGGGCTCCCGGTCCTGGGGCTGGTCGCACCCAGGGCAGGCTGGCTCTAAAGGAGCCTCGGCCACTTTGGACAGCAGGGCTAGGTCCCCTAGGAAACAAGTCCCCAGACCAGGCCCCGGCCAGAGAGTCCCCGAGGTCACATCTCCAAGGCTGGGAAGTCTCACACACACACACACACACACACACACACACACACTTATGTAACTCTTGTCCTGTTGGTAAACAACAGACGTTGTGTAACCCTGCTGCGCCTGCTTTCTCAGTTGTGTTCAGAGGGCCAGGAATCTTCCAGACCCCTACAAGGTGTTCCTCAGCTTCCTTGCCCGGGGCTAGCGCTCGACCACGTGAGCCACAGCTCCACCTCTGGCTTTCTGCTGGTTAATTGGAGGTGAGAGTCCACAGACTTTTCTGCCTGGGTTGGCTTTGAACCAGGATCCTCAGATCTCAGCCTCCCGAGTAGCTAGGATGACAGGCGTGAACCAAAACGTGTGTGTGCACGCATACACTATACATGTGTACGCGTGTGTGTTGCTATGTGCATGTATGTGTGTATGTGTGCACGTGCATGAGTGTCCATGCTTGCCCATTTGTGTGCGTGTGTGTGTGAGAGATTCGCCCGTTCTGGAGGCATTCGTGTTCCGGGAAGTGTGTGACACCGCTGCTCACGGGGAGGCTGTGTCCTGGCTTGGCCTTCGTGTTCCCAGGCTCCCTGGGTCACCCCGGCAGGGGACGCTGTCTCGGGCTTGGCGGCTGTGCTGTGGGGCTGGGCTTGTCTCCCCCTCTCGCCCTCCCCCCAGTCTGTGCACCTGGCCTGTGAGCCACTCCTCACACCTGCTCTCCTCTCCCCCGGCCCCCAGGTCTCCCCAAAAGCACAACCAGGGGCAGTGGGCAGATGAGCCCCAAATGGTCAGCTCTGTTCCCAGGCCTCCTGCGGCTTGGGGCTGAGGTTCTTGGCTCTTGAGATTCCAGAGCCCAGCCCGGCGCAGGGTCCCGGGAGCGCCTCCGCGCTGAGCAGCCCCTTCTGGTTCTGGGGTGCCCACCTGTCCCCACAACCCGGCCGCAACCCCGGGGCGCCCTGCTCCGCACCGCTGGCTGCAGTGAACGGCCCCCACCGCCCGCTGGCGCCGTAGCCACGCGCGGACACCGGCATTTTCCTCGTGACAAGTATGCGTGGGTAGTTTGTGCCAGCAAGGTTAATCTCCCAGCCATGAATTAGCATTTAAGTAAAAGGCCCGATGGCTCGGAACTGCACAGTTAACACAGGAAGTTCTCCCGGCGATCACCCCACGTTGCATGTCACCCCTAGCGTTGTTTGACGCCAGGCCCCGAGACGCCGGTATCTTTGTGGACACGTGAGTGGCCCCTGGGTGGAAATGCAAGGTGACGGGAGCCCGCCTGGCGGGGCCCACGAGGAGCCCCTCCCAAGGGCGTCTGTCCTTTGTCCCCCATCTTGTGGTACCCAACCTTACAAAAGGGAGACACAGTCGGGGTGCTCTGTGACCAGAAGGTAGGCCTGCTGATGGAGATCTGGGGTCCGATCAATACTCCAGCTCCGCACAAGGGCTCTGGCATGCCTCAGTTTCCCCTTTGGTAAAATCAGACCTGAAGCCCTGACTGTGGTGGGTCGCAGCTCGGCGTTGCTCCAGAGAGGCCTTCCGCGGCTCGCTGGGGCTCCCTGGGGCTCCCTCGCTGGGGGGATGCCCCTGACATTTGGGGTCCGGCCGACCGGAGGGCAAAGCCTCCCGGCACTGGAGGGCACACCTGCCGCCCCAGCTTCTCAGGAGGCCGAGGATCAGGGTTTGAAGCCAGCCCAGCCAGGAAAGTCCCTGAGATCTTGTCCCCAGTGAACCCCTGAAAAGCCAGGAGTGGAGGGGCGGCTTCGGTGGTAGCCGCTAGCAAAAGAGCTGAGGGACAGCGAGCAAGCACTCAGGCTCGGAGTTCAAGCCCCGGTACTGCACCAAAAATAAATAAAGGAAGAGGGCAGAGCTGGCTCTCATCTGGGTGTGCTGCCCCCCCCCCCCGCCCTCCCACCTGCCCTGGAGCTGGAAACCCAATCCCTGTGCGTGCGTGTGCGTGTGTGTGCGCGTGTGTGCGAATGCTCTCATACCAGTGGGGTGGGAGGCCTCGTTTCTTCCACACAGTGGATTCGCACAGGTGGCACGGCCTGCCTCTGGCGGGTGGGCAGGGTGTGGCCAGGCCAGATGTGGGAGGTCAGAGCCAGCTGCCCAGCCCAGCCCAGCCCAGCCCTGCCCAGCCCTGCCCTGCCCAGCCCAGCCCTGCCCAGCTTCCTCCCCTCTGTGCTCAGCCCGCAGAGGGCCTTAGTTAGGGCTCCTGACTCATGCAGCTGGAGGGAGAGATGGGGGAAAGTGAGCCACCCGTGACTCAGGGCCACTCTGCCTTCCTGCCCCAGCGCTGGCCCTGGGCTGGGCTCCTGCGGAAGAGCAGGGTGGACCCCAACGGGCAGAGGCCAGACCTGCTCAGAATAGGGAATGGGGGAAGACACCACCCCCCACCACCACCCCAGTCATCAGTGAGGTCCAAGGAGAGGGTGGGGATGGGGAAATGGAGGAAGACACCACCACCCCCATCATCGGTGAGATCCAAGGAGAGGGTAGGGATGGGGAAATGGAGGAAGACACCACCACCCCCATCATCGGTGAGATCCAAGGAGAGGGTGGGGATGGGGAAATGGAGGAAGACACCACCACCCCCATCATCAGTGAAATCCAAGGAGAGGGTGGGCATGGGGGCACTGCCATTTCCTTTCCTTGTTCACTGTCAGCGCCCAGCAGGGCATAGCTGGAACTGGACTCAGGGTCCTACGTGTGTGGTGGATGTGGATGTGTGTATCTGTGCGTGCTTGTGTGTGTGGTGTGTGTGTGTGTGCTTGTGTATGTGTATGCATGTGTGGTGTGTGTATGTGTATGCATGTGTGGTGTGTGTGTGTGGTGTGGTGTGTGTGTGTGGTATGTATGTGTGGTGTGTGTGTGGTATGCATGTGTGGTATGTGTGTGTGTGGTATGTATGTGTGGTGTGTGTGTGCTTGTGTATGTGTGGTGTGTGTATGTGTATGCATGTGTGGTGTGGGTGTGTGGTATGTATGTGTGGTGTGTGTGGTATGTATGTGTGGTGTGTGTGTGTGTATGCATGTGTGGTGTGTGTGTGGTATGTATGTGTGGTATGTGTGTGTGTGGTATGTATGTGTGGTATGTGGGTGTGTATGTATGTGGCGGGGGGGAAGGGTGGCTATCTCCAGGGGGATCCCCAGAAGGCTCTGTTTGCAGGGGAGGGGCTCACCGTGGCTAGCCCAGGACCTGCTCCCTCAGAACCCCTCAGTCCCTTAGACACGCACCCAGGGGCTGAGAGGCGGGGGCCTTTCCCGAGGGCTCTGGGAGCCGCTTCCCGTCTGCCTGGCCGGCCCCGGCCTGGGCCCTAGCCAGGCGCCCGGGCTCCCATCTGCCCCATCTGCCCCGCCCCCCTTGGCCTGCTGTGTGCACACGGCACCCCTCCCGGCACCCTATACATTTTCTTGGGTTATGTTTATTGATTTAACAAGCGGCTGTCCAGCCTTGCTGCAAGCCAGCGATCGTGCTAAGCTCTGTACAAATAGGAACCTGCGGTTTGCAGTGACTGCAGCTGGCTGCCAGTGCACTGGCACCTCCATCCCTCCCCCCCCAACCCCCCCCCCCCCCGGGCTGAGGCCGCTTCTGTGGTTGGAGCGGGGCCTTGGTCCTGGGGCCGAGGCCGGGGCGGGGGGACAGCACCGGGAGAGCCCCTCCCCCCACGGCGGGCCTGTGCTCACGGCGATGATCCCTGCTGAGGAGGACCTGGGGGCCCCGGTCCTGCAGTCAGCCACGGGCCAGATCCACAGTCTCCCCGAAGACCCAGGTCATCCGGGAGCACTGGAGCTGATGACTACGGGATTTCCGGGGTGTGTGTGAGAGAGAGAGAGAGACAGACAGACAGACAGACAGAGGCAGAGAGAAAGAGCAAATGATCCAGGGTCCCAGCTGATAACTCCATGCCTCCTTCCGAGCCACCGTGGGCCCTGAGCGCCCCAGCCCCCCCTAGCCTGGCACCAGTGCCCACGTCGTGCCCCGTGAAGGGCACAAGCCACACACGCCCTGGGGAGGGCCCGGCTGTCACCTTGGCGAGTGTAAAAATGACCCAGTCAAAGTAATCAGATAGTCTGTGCAGTCCTGTCCATTCAAACTCCTCGCTTCAGCACGCCCTCGGCCTCGCGTTGTGAATGGGGGGACGCCCCCCACCCTCCGTGCCCCGGGATTTCAGGCCCCAGCTGTATTTTTCCCACAGAGCACATCGACGACGGACGCGCCCAAGCGCGGCACCAGGGTGGAAATGATAGCTGGGCCGGGCCCTTTGGTTCCCTTAGGACAAATGGCCGGTGGCTCCCACCGCTCGGTGCGGCAGGC
The DNA here is from genome assembly GCF_023159225.1 of Perognathus longimembris pacificus. Classification (NCBI taxonomy): domain Eukaryota; kingdom Metazoa; phylum Chordata; class Mammalia; order Rodentia; family Heteromyidae; genus Perognathus; species Perognathus longimembris. Next base: position 60,846,774 of record NC_063173.1, on the reverse strand, counting down.
GATTGGAGAAAGCCAGGTGTGCTGCCAGGTGAACCGGAAGCACATTCCTGAGATACTTGGGCTGAGCAGTCTTAACTTACAAAGCCTCTCTGGTTACCCGCTGGGCACCTGGGCCGGAATGGAGGCCTCTGCCCCGGTCCACGGCGTCCACCCCGCCACGGGGCAGGCGCAGCCGTGGTCTGGGGCCACGTCCCCCCGGCACGGGTGCGGGGTCTCACCAGACCAACCACGCTGGGCAGGGAGCAGGCCGAGTGCTGGGCAGGGGAGAGGTGGGGGGAGGGCCAGGCAGGGCCCCCCCCCCCCAGAAGGGGACTTGACAGACACACTCCCCAGGCTGTCCTGGTAGTGCATTCCCTCCACACCTGTTCATCCACAAGGGTGTTAGTTCAGATCTACTCACGCACGCCAACGTGCATTCACTTACTGACCCCCTCCCCCCTCCCTCCCTCCCTCCCTCCCTTGCTCATCTGCTTGCCAGCCACAAGCCGCGCCCCGGGGACAGCCGCAAGGCTGCGGGATGCTAGAACTGTGCCAACCCCGCCAAACGCTCGCCTCCCCCCCCCCAAAGCGCTGTTCTTAAAAAAGCGGGGTGCTGACAGTGAAGACCGAGGGGCGGAAGGTGCTGGACGACGGACTGATGACCCAGACCTCCGCCCTCCTCCCGTCATTCCTGCCCGACGTGCTCTCACGACCTCGTCCAGGCTGGCTTCGAACCGTGGTTCCCCCCCCCCCCCGCCCCGCTTCTCAAGAGGCTGGGATGACAGACATGAGCCACTGCACCAGAGGTGTCTCTGTGTTCGAACAAGAGAGACTGTGCTGCACGCCAGCCTTTCTGGGGGTAACTGTGTGCCCCGCTCCTCTCTACCCCCACCCACCGGCAGGACGGCCCCCTGCGTGGCTCCGGACCTCAGCTCCAGCATCTCGGGGTCCCGTGGACCTCCCAGTACCCCTCCTCCAGAGGCGGTCCAGCCGCCCGGCCCCCCAACACCCCCACGGGCTCGTGGCCCGCTCCAGCTCCTTGGGTACACACTTCCGAGAGGAAGGTGGCCGGCCCTGAGCCGGGGGCGCGTGGACCTCACTTCGGTACGGGGCGCCATGCCTGGGCGCTCGCTGCAGGCCGCAGCTCTACGTCTGGCGTGTTCTGCGTGGTTTACTGGAGATGGGAGGCTCACGGCTTTTCCCGCTAGGGGTTGGCTTTGAACTGAGAGCCTCGCAGCTCAGCCTCCTGAGTAGCATGAGCCGCCCGGTGCCCGGCTCCCTCGCGGCTCTTTCTGGAAGGAGAGCAGGGACAGAGAGTCCCACGGTGCTGGGCTGGCGGCTCCCGCAGCCCTTTCCCAGGGAGCGGCCGCGGAGGGGCGTTCGGGTCCCCAGGGAACCCCGAGGCCCGGAGCCAAAATCCCAACCGTCTTTGTAAATGGATCCGAAGAGGACGTGCCGGAGAGGCTGGGCCGGAGCCAGGGGCTGCGGGGGGCGGGGGGGCTCCGCGAAGCCTCCCCCCATTCCCGCGGGGCCTCGGTTCCCCTGGTCAAACAAGAGGATGGCTCCCTTACATAAGGCTGACGCCATGTCTGCCTCCAGCCGTCCTCGCCGGGCCCTGAGCTCCAGGAGCTGGGTTCTCCTCCACCCCAGACCTGCTCGAGGCGCGGCAAATCCCCGGCTGCCGGAAAGCAGGGGCACCCATCTGTCCGGTCCCCTCTGCGGCCCGGGGCCCCGCCAGGGCCAGGGGGCGAGGGTCGGGTCCCCGGGCCGCACACACTGGACTGGAGGAGGGAGGGAGCCACCGGGACTCGGCCGGGACTGGGAAGCCCGATGCACCCCGGCTCTGAGGAAGCCAAGGGGTTCCCCAGGGCAGGAGGGCGGGAGAGGAGGAGCAGCGGGGGGGGGGACCCCCAGAGCAGGAAGGGTTGTGTTTTTCCGCATTGCCTGATATACAACATTGCCAGGTGACCTTCAACCTGAGGCCTCCTGCCAGGGGAGTGGGCGAGGGGCAGGCCCCCCGATGGGAGTTATTAGAGCCCTGCCGTATACACAGGCAGCTGCGGCCACCTCCACCCAAAGGCGGGCGGGGGTGGGGGGGAGAGACGCGTAGAGCTCACAGTAGACCAGGAGCCAGAAAACCCACCGACAGGCACCCTAGCACCCTCAGCTCACGCCTGTAATCCCAGCCACTCGGGAGGTGGAGCTTTGAGGACTGTGGTTCACAGCCAGCCCCAGGCAGAAAGGGCAGTGAGACTTTATCTTCAGTGAACGGCCAAAAAGCCAGACGTAGAGCTGTGGCCCAAGTGGTAGAGCACCAGCCTTGTACTCCAAAGCTAAAGGGCGGTGCTCAAGCTTGGAGTTCGAGCCCTAGGACTGGCACAGAATTTGTTTTTGGGGGGTCAGTTGGGCGCCGTCCCAGAGCCCCACCGCTGGAGCCACCGCACTACTTCCGGTTTCCCGGTGGTTCACTGGAGATAAGCGTCTTAAGCGTCTCGCGGACTTTCCCGCTCGGGCTGGCTTTGAACCACCATCCTCAGATCTCAGCCTCCCGAGTAGCTCGGATGACAGTCGTGAGTCACCAGCACCTGGCAAAACAAATACAGATATTTTTAAAGAAGCCTCATCCATCTGTTTGTAATAGCTGTGAAGGGCACAGCCTCCGTACTGGGCCACAGGGACCCCAAAGCCCAGCCCCCGCACAATCACCCTTTGGGGGGAAGCGGGGCAGGGGTATGCATGTTTCACAACGCTTCTCGAATCTCCTTGTCCAGGGCGGCAGGCAGTCCCCGCTCTCTCCACTCCTGCCCCTGGCCTGGCTCCAAATCACTCTTCAGTCCTTCGTGCTGTTCTGGAACACAGACAATGTGCAAACGAAGGAGGGACTTTCAGCTGGCAGCCGGCGGGGCCGGGCCGGTGGCGCTTCCTCTCCCAGGCTCCAGGAATGCCCTCCAACGTCTACAGTGTCCTCGCAAGCTTTGGTTTCCCCACGGAGACTTGGAGAACAAACGCTCTGAGAACAGGCCCCGAGCGCTCTGATTCATACCAAGGTATAAAGGACTTTCGTTCCCTCCCGTCTAGGCCAGCCACCAGAATGGGGGAAGTGGAGGAAGAAAGAACTTCCCACAGCCCTGGGAGAGGGAAGAAGGAAGAGGATGGGAGAGAAATAATAAAGAAATCTTCTATTTCCTGCTGCTCTGGCCTGGCTTGACCCGGCCGTCTCTGCCTACAGCCCTGCGTTTGGGGGGCCGCGGCTCCAGAGCGCGGCTGCCTGGTGCCTGGCGATGGGGAGGCGATTTTAAAGTTCCCCTCAGTCATGACGGCCATCTGAAGAGTTTCTCCAGAGCAACAACAAGGACTGAGAACAAAGGCGGGAGGTCGAGACCCACCAGGGCCTGGTTCTCAGATAAGCATCTGATCTGGGAAGTGGGGTGGGGGGGCCAGAGCACTCTGTGGGGGGGGGGAGGCCCAGGCTGCACCCCCAGTGGTGGATCCACACAGACGCAGGCTCCTGAGGACTGATCTGTGGGGGCCCCCCCCTCACCATCGGCCTGCCACAGGGAGCCGGGTGGGGGGGCAAAAGAACCGCCCCCCCATGTGTTCTACTGGCTCTCCCTTCCCCAAGCCATAAATCCCCCAAGAGGCAAGAGAACCCCCTAAGAAGGAAAACAACCCTGCGGTGCTGGGAGAAAAGGATTCCAGCCGGCCCACCCTGCCCCCAGCCACAGGCCAAATGGGAAGATGCTGTACCCAGATAAAGAAGAAAAGCAGGGAAAGAGAGAAGAAAAGAAAGAAAACCGAGAAGAGAAATGAGAAGCAGAGATAGCACCGGTCTGGTCTCAGAGAAAGCGGGGTGATACTGCACCTGGCGGGGTGCCGTGGGCCTCCTCCCCCCCCCCCCCGTGTCCCGTCTTGGTGACTTGATATTGACTCGTCCAGAAATCATCGAAAGCAGAAGAAAGCCTGGAGTGGCTGGCGGGGCCGGGTTTCTCCAGGACAAAGGATGCTGAGCGGTGGGAGGCGGGACCCGGCCCGGTTTCCAGCCACAGTGGGGGCTCCAGGCCCCCTCGTGTGTACAGGACACGGAGAACGGGGCGTGCTGCACTGGCACTTGGGACAGCTCCGCTTCCCAGAAGGGGGCCGCGGCGTGTGCTCAGAGTTGCACCGGCATAAATTTCACCTTATCTTTGCGACAGGCAGAGATTGCTCAACTGAAATGCAGGCTCTGCTCCGCCTGCAAGGCCCACACCAGGCCAGGCCCGGGCTGGGATTGTTCTCAGGGGATTACCGGCCGTCGGGGCCTGGGGAACAGGATCCCTGGCTTCTGGAGGTCTCCATTTTTGCTTAAGAAACTGTGCCAGGAGACAGTGGCTTACCCCTGTCACCCTAGCTACTCAAGAGGCTGAGATCTGAAGATCACGGTTCAAAGCCAGCCCAGGCAGGAAAGTCCATGAGACTCTTATCGCCAATGAACCACCAGAAAAGCGGAGTTCAAGACCCATGACGAACAAAAAAAAAAAAAAAAGGAAAGGAAAGAAAGACAGAAAGAAAGGCAGAAACCATGACAGGCATACGCTGGTCTGTCTCTAAAGAAACTAAAGTCCTTCCAGGAAGAATCATCCAGAACCTTCTTATTTTTCACACATAATATTGAGAGTCTACAAAAATGATTTCTAATGCCAGAAAACAAAGTAAAATAATTAAGAATCAAGAAAAATGGGCTGTGGATGGGCCCTGCGTAGAGGGCATGATCAGCTGCAAGGGGCGGGGCTCCACCTTAGGGGGAGGGGCTCTGCTGTATGGGGTGGGGCTCTACCCAGGGGGAGGGCCTTTGCTGTGCGGGTCGGGGCTCCAGTAGGGGCGGGGCTCCACCTTAGGGGGAGGGGCTCTGCTGTATGGGGTGGGGCTCTACCCAGGGGGAGGGCCTTTGCTGTACAAGTCGGGACTCCAGTAGGGGCAGGGCTCCACCCCAGGGGGAGGGACTCTGCTGTGGAGGGGACTCTAGATAGGGGCGGGGCTCCACCCCAGGGGGAGGGGCTCTGCTGTAGGGGGCGGGGCTTGTACCAGCCCAGCAAATGTGAAGCCCTGAGTTCAAACCCTAGTGTTACCTCCTCCCCCCCCACCGCCCCCCAAATGAAGAAAAGCTGTGGAAAAGCTAATAGAGAGATGCCTGGCTGACAGTGTTGGGGTTCTTGGCATTTCCATTCCTACACTGGAGAAAATGCAGGAGGAGGTGGGGAATTGCCACCAAAGAACTGGCATCTTCCAACAGGATTTCTCCGTCTGAAAACCAGAACTCAAAGATAGACACGAGAGGGAGCGCAGGAAGGGGGAAAACCAGTTGGCAGAAAACAGGGAAATCAGAGCCCAGAGAGAAAGACAAGACGCAGCAAAGACCACGGGAGGCAGGCACGGCTGTGCCCACACTGTGTGCCAGAGCTCAGGAGAAGGAGAAAGGAAAAATGGGTGGAGTCAGCATCAGAAAAGAGCCCAACCTAGAATTTTCCAGAACTGAGGACAGACATCAGGCCATTCTGTCCAACCATGTTGTGGTCAAGGGAAACTATGAACCCCAAGCCAGACACAAAAACAACCACATGGAAACACACTGGATCCTGAGTGGTTCAAACAAGGGAGAAACGTTTCAAGGAAGCCAGAGCAAGAGAGACTCCTGCTTTCAAAAGACTGAGGATACGGTGATCGCTGACTCTTCTGCAGAGATAGTAGAAGCCCCAGACCACGGAGGGACTTGGGGCCACTATCAATCCATGCCAGGGACACAGTGGAGAAATGCATCTTCTTGGAGACTGTTCCCACAGATCATGGCTTCATTAGCTGACGGAACTTTATGGGGCCACTGGGGTGTGTGCAATTCATCACTAGCTGAATCATCACGTGACATGGAACTATTTAAGTGGCTGAAAGAATAAAAGTGTCAACTGAGTGTTCTCCATCTAGGAAAAACATCTCCCAAACTGGGAGGTGAAATAAAGATGTCTGCAGATGAACAGAAACGAATAGGGCTGGGACTTGTGGCACACACCTGCAATCCCAGCACTTGGGAGGCCGAGACAAGAGAATGGAGAGTTGGAGATCAGCTTGGGCTCTGTAGTGAGACCCTGTCTCAGAAACAAGACAAAACCGTAATTAACAGAATCAACCGCAGTCAGTTGATCTGCTTTAGGAGAAATACCCCAGGGCATAAAGAAACTTGAAGCCGAAGCGGAATAAGGCAGAAAGGAAGGAAGAACACTGAAGAAGGAAAGCAGGGGGGCCCATCTGATCAATAGGGATTGCTTGGGGTCACGACGATGTCTGTAGGGGTAAAAAGTAGAATTACTACCAGTCAGAAGTAACTCAGAAGGCGAGGGAGGAGCAAGGGAAGGTTTAGCCTCCCGCACTGACCAGCAGTTAAGGCGCTTGATGAGGAAAGACGCTAACCAGCCAGGGAAATGTGTGGCCAAGGATGAGGAGCTGACCAGCGAATAGAAAGATATCACAGGCTGGGGCTATGGCCTAGTGGCAAGAGTGCTTGTATACATGAGTGCTCGTATACATGAAGCCCTGGGTTCGATTCCCCAGCACCACATATACAGAAAATGGCCAGAAGTGGCGCTGTGGCTCAAGTGGCAGAGTGCTAGCCTTGAGCAAAAAGAAGCCAGGGACAGTGCTCAGGCCCTGAGTTCAAGCCCCAGGACTGGCAAAAAAAGAAAACAAAGAAAGAAATCACAGCCTCAAAAAGAATGGATTCATGAAAAAGGAGGTAAGAAGATCTACTAGAGAGACAAGTGCAAAATGAGTAGTAATATAGTATGGCTGTGCCGCAGACCTGTCAAAAGTTATCATAAATCTGAATGGGCCAAACCCATCAGTTAAGTGACAATTAAAACCTCCACCATATAATATACTACTTACAGAAGACAGGTTGTTTGTAAAGACCCAGAATGGTTAAAAGTCAAAGGGCACCAGGTGCCAGTGGCTCACCTCTAGCGGCCTAGCTACTCGGGAGGCTGAGATCTGAGGACGGCCGTTCAAAGCCAGCCCGGGCAGGAAAGTCTGTGAGACTCTTACCTCCAGTTAACCAGCAAAAAGCTTGAAGCAGAGCTGAGGTTCAAGTGGTGGAGCTATCGCCTGGAGCCGAAAAGGCCAATCGAGAGCTTGAAGCCTAGAGTTCAAGCCCAAGTATAGGCACAAAAAACATCAAAGGATGGAAAAAAACCATAAAAAATGTAATGAAAGCCGCTGGTAGAGCCAATATCAAGTAAACTATATTTCAAAATGAGAAGTTTTAATAAAGACTTTTTTAAATGGCCCCCTTCAGATTTTTGAGATAGAGTCTTGCTACGTAGTCCAGATTGATCTCAAATTTATAATCCTCCTGCCTCCGCCGCACAGCTTTTGCCACCATGCCTGACTCTGGAAAGGGATTTGAACTCAGGACCTCACGCTTGCTTCAGCTTACTGGCTCCGTGCTCTGCTACTTGCACCACGCCTCCAGCCCTTCTTTTGGCTGGTTATTTTCCAGACAAGACTGCCACAGACTTTTTTTGTTTTCAATCCAGACTGACTTGGAGATGTGATTCTCAGATCTCAGCCTCTGAAGAAGCTGGGATTACAGGTGTGCCCCCCTGGTACCTGGTCAGAAAGGGAATTTCAGTAAGGACCTATCCCTCGCGTGTCGGTTCTGACGGGTGGCACTTGGTCCTCCCTTTGTGCGTTGAAAGCATCCCGGCTTGGGGAGGCAGTGAAGGCGCTTGTTTTCCTCTGACTTCGGGGCTAACTGGAAGCTGCCCCCCTGCAGCCCCGGGCCCGTGGGTGGCTAGTTCCGGGAAGGTGGGAAATTCTGCACACTGCACTTCCACGAAGGTAAGTCCAACTAAGAGAACGAAAAGGTAAGTTGAGCCCTCTGAGGTCAAAGCCGTCCTTCAAGATGCGCAAGACAGAAACGACCGCGGTCACGTAAACTCTCATCCGTGCTTTGTTGCTCACCACAGCTCCTTGGGTAAATAGTGGGGCTGCAGAGGCATCGACCACGTCCACGGAACCTCCACCCTTCCGTGTGCACACGGGCCACGGGGGCCACGGGCCCACGCAGGCCCAGGGCCCGGAGGGTCCAGCACGCGGCCAGCTCCGGGGAGCATCCCCCCCCCCCCGTCGTGCGGGCCGGCGGCTGTCGAGCTGCTCGCAGTGAGGCTTCCGTGGGAAGAGCGAGCTCGTCCTCCCCCACACCACCCACCAGCCACAGAAAGACAGGCGCCGGGAAAGCTGCCCCAGGGGCCTGAAAGCCCAGACGAGGGCGGGGACCGGCCCTGGGCCCGGGGAGGGAGGGGAAATGACACCCAGGCGGGAGGAAGCAAACCCCAAGGCAAGAGCGGACTCGATGACGGAGAAAACACACGGACCGCGAGACGTGAACACACCTGGAGGTTATGCTCTGGAAAGACTAACCGCGCTGATCACACTCGACTCAAGCCTGCCCCACGGAGACAGGCCACCCACGGCACGGCGGAGGGCTTACGTTATAATACGCTCGCTCACCAGTGACTAGGGAGACTTACACACACGCACACGCACACACACGCACACGCACACACACATGCGCCCATGGCGGGGCTGGACGCGCAGTGTCTACCTCCTGGGAGGTGGGAGCTGGGAGGAGGGTGGTGGAGCCTCCCCCCCCCCCACCACTCACAGTTCCTTCCCTAGGCCCCCAGTTGGGCCCACACGGCGCCCGCCCGCAGCCTGGGGGGGGCAGAGAGGACCCCCGGGGCTCGGCGAGCAGGCTGGGGTGTGCACAGGGACTCCCGGCCGTGCTCTCCGGTGGCCCCACAGGGGTGCGGTGCCGGGGGGCAGCCTTGGCGCCACAGAGTTCGTACAATGGAGAGGGAGGAGGAGGGGCCCGGAGCGCGGACCTCAGCGGAAGCCCCCGGGCTCAGACTACAGGCGGCACTGACCAGACAGCACCGAAAGAGAAGGAGGGGGGAGGGGAGGAAGAGGAGGAGGAGGAGGAAGAGGAGGAGGAGGAGGAGGAGGAAGAGGAGGAGCAGGAGGATGAGGAGGAGGCAGAGGAGGAGGAGGAGGAGGATGGAGAAGAGGAGAAAGAAGAAGAGGAGGAAGAGGAGGAGAAGGAAGTGGAAAAGGAAGGGGGGAAGAAGAGGAGGAGGAAGAGGAAGGAGAAGAAGGAGGAGGAAGAGGAGGAGGGGAAGGAGAAAGAGGAGGAGGAAGAAGAAAGGAGTAGGAGGAAGAGGAAGAGAAGGAGGAGGAGGAATAAGAGGAGGAGGAGAGGGAGGAGAAGGAGGAGGAGAGGGAGGAGGATGAAGAAGAGGAGGAGGAGATGGAGGAGAGGGAGGAGGAGGAGAGAGAGGAGGAGGAGGAGAGGGAGGAGGATGAGGAAGAGGAGGAGGAGATGGAGGAGGAAGAGGAGGAGGGGGAGCCTCTGGGAGGAAGAGTGGCCATCACTGCAGACCCCACAACTGTGTGCAGGGAGCACCACGGTCCCATTCAGAACCAGTGGGGAGCAGACGTGTTGTTAATCACACCTGGCCCCTGAACTTTGAAAGGGGAGATCATCAACCCCAGGAGTCCCGAGCTCAGGAAATTCCCGTGCTTTCTAAATTAAAGCTTTTTCATAAAGAGGAGACTGGGTCCTTCTGGCTCTACCCCGGGTGAGAGTTCCTCAACATTCTAGAAGACGTAACGAGTCATCTCCCAACTATTCCTGGAATAAACAGAGACCACTTTCCAGCTGACTTTAAATCGAAGGGACACTATCCACCACAAGCACACGTATAACAACCCTGTTTCAGAAAAGAAAAACCACAGCCACCGGCCCCGAGCCGCGGCTCAGGCTGGTAACCCCGGCTACCTGGGCGGCCAAGGAGAGGAGGATTGTGGCTGAAGTCTGTGAGGCTCCACCTCAGTGGGGAAGCTGGGAGGGGGGCGGGGGGGGGGAACGGGCCTCTCGCCCCAAGGACATGGGTGGGAGGCCCAAAGCGGGAGGCTGGAGGTCCAGGAAACGAGGCCCTCCCTCAACACGACTGGAGGCTGGCTCGGCCCGCCGCACCCCTGTCCCCGGTGCTGGGGGAGAGGCCAGGGCGGCTGACCCCACAGAGACGGCGCAGGTGTCTGGGGGGTCGGGAGGAGGCCGCCCAGGCCCAGGCCCAGGCCCGTCGACCGCCACCGGCGCTCACGGGGTGCCAGCCACGCGAGCAACGCTGGCAGTTCTGCAGTCCTGGGGGGCGGGCACAGGAGGGGCCGCTCCGGGCGGGGGAGGGGGGCACTGGAGGAGCCAGCTGTCCAGCAGCAGGGGGAAGCTGCAATCTGCCCCCCCTCTGCGGGTCGTGCTGCCCCGGGGTGGCCCTCCCCCTCCCCCCCGTCCCTCCCCCACCCTGGCTGGCTCGGCGTGCAGTTTGCACAGGAGAAAACCGCGATGCGAGGTGGGAATGAATTGCTCAGAGGGAGCGCACGCAAGACTCGAACCCGTGGGGGCTATTTCCAAATGCCAGGTGCTTTCTGCCCTTAGAGCAAACTGCCCCCCTCCCCCCCCATCCCCCGGGTAACACATTTCAACTCTAGACATCAGGCACGGAGCGGCGGGGGGCCCTTGGGTGCCCGGGGGGCCGGAGCGGCAGCTCCCAAAGGCACCCGTGTCGCCAGTCATGGAAGCCCACGTGCGGGGCCTGTACCCTGAGGAGGGTTCTGGAACAGATGGGGGAGGACGGCGGCTCCTCCCGCAGCCCGGTGGCAGATCGCCACGGCCACATGAGAGGATCCCGTGAACAGCGCCCCCCCACCCCCCAGGCAAGCGATGGGTTAAAAGTCCTCCGCCCTGGCCAGCGCCCACAGAGCTGCAGGAGCGCCGGCCATCACATCACCCTCACCGCCTAGGGAGGGGGAGGGTGGGTCCCAGCCCGCCCCCCCCCCCCGCCCCGTGGGGCCCGCCCTCCCCACGCCGCCGCCTCTGCCGGCTGGTAACCTTGGAGGCAGGGCTGTCACTGCCCCACGGGGCCGAGCTGCCGCCCAGGGCCCCCCGGCCCTCCACGGCCGCCCGGCGCTGGCCGCACACGCCGCCGCGGGCCTCACCCCCACCCCCACGGGGGCCACGCCGCTCCAGCCGGTGGTGGTTCGGGAAGAAAGCACAGGCTCATCCGTCCGGGAAGCCCGTGCCACGTGCCCGCAGACGCGGCCCCCGGGAAGCCGGCGGGGCCCTGACTTTCAGGAAGAACCTGTTCCCGCTGGCAGCCGCGCGCTGGGAGCCCGCCGGGCCGCTTCCCGGTGGCCCGGGCCCCAGGGACCTGAGCTCCCCGCGCACCAGGTCTGCGGCGCACCTGAGGGTGCCCCTAGCGGCGGGGTGGGGAACTGCAGGGCAGCGCCTCCTGTGCAGGGGAGGGGGGGGCGGAGAGCAGGGAGACAGAGAGAGACAGGGAGACAGGGAGACAGGGAGACAGGGAGACAGACTACACACACATACAGAGACAGAGTCAGAGACAAAAGGGAGAGACACACGAAGAGAGATGCACCACACACACACACACAGACAGGGAGAGACACACAAAGATAGACCACACACACACAGCAAACACACACACACACAGATACACCACACATACACACACAAAGAGATATACCACACATACGCACAGCACACACACACACAGCACATACACACACAGACAGGGAGAGACACACAAAGATACACCACACACACACAGCAAACACACACACACACAGATACACCACACATACACACACAAAGAGATACACCACACATACACACACAGACAGGGAGAGACACACAAAGGGATACACCACACACACAGCACACACACACACACAAAGAGATACACCACACATACACACAGCACACACACACACACAGACAGGGAGAGACACACAAAGATAGACCACACACACACAGCAAACACACACACACACAGATACACCACACATACACACACAAAGAGATATACCACACATACGCACAGCACACACACACACAGCACATACACACACAGACAGGGAGAGACACACAAAGATACACCACACACACACAGCAAACACACACACACACAGATACACCACACATACACACACAAAGAGATACACCACACATACACACACAGAGACAGGGAGAGACACACAAATGGGATACACCATACACACAGAGACAGGGAAACAGAAAAGAGACACACACAAAGAGAAGTACACCACACACACACACACACACACACACACACAGAGAAAGGAGAGACACACAATGAGAAATATGCATACACACAGAAAAAAAGAACAGATTTAAAGATGAAAGACAGAGATAGAGAGGCAGAGAGATTCACACAAAGACAGATACGGGGACAGAAGGAATGCCAGAGACAGAGAGACAGAGACAGAGAGAGACAGAGAGCGGGCAGGGGGCGGGGGAGGACACCCAGGGCTAAATTGGCTTCCACACACTGGCATCCTGAACTTCAATCTTACACCTAATCAATAAGCCACACAACCTGATTGCCTAACCTTGAAAACCCAATCAAACACCAGACAACTCCCGTTGCCATTTTGGAAGCAAAATTGGGGGGGGGGGGAACTGATCTTAAACTGCAGGAACCTTCAACTTTGTTCAACTTTAAAAGAAGCTGAAACATCTAATAAATTGATAGCGTTTATAGAAACGAGATAGGTTATTAGATAGAAAAAATGTTTACTATGTTTCAAAAAATTCAAATCCACCAGTTCATCCATTGGGTAAATGTTTACCTAAAAGTTCAGGGGCAAAGTTAAACAGTTGAAATAAAATGGTATTAAGCCTTAATATTTTGTTTTACTTTGAGGACAGATGGAAGACAAAAATAATATGTCATAAAACGGAAAGTTTCTATTTTCACCAAAATATTTGGAAAGTGATTTTATTTTTTCACTTGGATACCTAGATTCAATGCCGTTTTGCGAGGGTCTGCGCCACACAGTCCCGAGAGCTGGAAGCCTCTGGAAGCTGGCTTTGGTGATTATTTAAAACATTTGTTCCACAAAGATACAATTTGTTTCAAAAAATGTCATTCCTGCCAGAAACGGCCATAACATGCGATGCTCGGTGCTCATGAATCAAGACTAAGGGGTGGGTGGTCCTCCGCTTTCCGCCCCGGCCTGGGCTGCTCGAAGCTGACTGGATTTCCTTAGCTCTGCCGTTCTTCTGGCTCTTTTCCTGGCAGTACTGGGTCTTGAACTCAAGGTCTCACACTTGCTACGTAGGCACTCTACCACTCGATCCTCCTCACCCCAGCCCTTTGGCTTTAGTTATTTTTCAGACAGGGCCAGCGAGGACTCCACTTCTGTTTACACTTCCCACGAGGCTGGGCTGACAGGTGGAGCACTGCGCGCCGCTTTTTTATTGATTAAGGCGAGGTCTGGCAAACATTTTGCCCAGGCTGGCTTCAGACCAAGATTCTCCCCATCTCAGCCTCCTGCAGAAAAGCTAGGATGAGAGGGTCATTTATTTCTTTTTTTTTTTTTTTGGCCAGTCCTGGGCCTTGGACTCAGGGCCTGAGCACTGTCCCTGGCTTCTTCCCGCTCAAGGCTAGCACTCTGCCACTTGAGCCACAGTGCCGCTTCTGGCCGTTTTCTGCATATGTGGTGCTGGGGAATCGAACCTAGGGCCTCGTGTATCCGAGGCAGGCACTCTTGCCACTAGGCTATAACCCCAGCCCTATTTTTTTTTTAACACTGTTATTACAAAGGTGATGTACAGAGGGGTTGCAGTTTCATAAGTCAAGCAATGAGCCCATTTCTTTCTATTTTATGTTTTTGGACAATGTCACCTCTTCCCTTACTTTCCCTCAGTTTCCCCTTCCTGTCCCTGCCCACAAGTGACATTTTCCATGTAGCAGCTACTGAACAGCACGATCACATGTGTTCATGCTTCAGCCCCCTCTCTGTGCCCATCCCCCCCCGCCTTTACTCCCTCTAGAAGAAAAAAAAATCCAAAGCAAACACAAACACCACCACCACCAATAACAACAAAACCATGCTTCCATTTCCTGGAAGCGGTTTGCTTGAACAGTACTTAAAATGCTCAGCGAAGTTAGGCCTTCGGGTGCCTGGCCCAGGGCGTCCTCCTTAAGTCTGGCAGTGTGTGCGTGTCTAGAGCTCAGGGTCAGCTCTTGGTGGTGATGGTTTTAATACACAATCATCAAAATTATTTCAAAAAAGGCTCATAGGTTGCTGGACGAGAAGCCAGCATTACCCTTCCAACACCATACAGAAAGTTTTGCCTTTGTCACCACTGAGCCAAAACCTAAACAGGCATCGTCTCCACAGACATCTCTTCTGTCCCCTCTACCGTCTCCACAGAGACCTCTTCCGGGGAGAGTCCCTCCATCCCGATTTTCTGGCCTTATACAGTATTGAGTTTTGGTCTGACCTCCTCTTTACCCTCTTCTTTCGGAGGTTCCTGCTTCTTCTCACCTCTGCACGGAAGGCTTTTAGATTTGCAGCGCAGACTGCGAACTGCGCGGCTCACTAATGCCTCCCATCAGCCACGATGAATGAGCCTGTACTAATAAATACACTACGGAGTTCTAGACCCCACTGCGGATTTCCTCAGATTTTACCCAGTGTCACTCTTCTGCCCCACCCCACTCAGGATGCCACGATCCATTCTTTACATCTGGTTATTGTGGTGGTGGTGGTGGTGATCGTTTATAATTCTGGCAGGACTAGGGTTTGAACTCAGGGTACTGTGCTTGGCGTGGGGATGGAACTCTGCTGCGTGAGCCACACCCCCAACACAGAGCCGCACTCCCACCTCTGAGTTCCACCCACGGTGCCGGGCCACAGCCCACCACGGAGACACGCCCCCCACCACCATCATCTGTGACTGTCATTGTTTCTTGTGGAGACTAAGTAGTTGAACACTGGGCTCCGGTTAAGTCTTCACGTGGACTTCTCTGTCCCTTTTGTAAACAGCATAGAATTGAGGCTTGCTTTTTCGTTCCAGAGAATCTCTGCCTTCTAGTTGCAATGTGTAGGCCATTTACATTTAATGTCAGCGTGGATGGAGTGAGGCGTAAATTCATCCAATTTTGAGATTAATGTAGTTTTCATTATTCCAGTGTTTCTCCATCACTGGATTACTGTTTCTAACTTTCTGTTCTGTTTTGCTTTTATTTACGGCTTGCCTTTGAGTTTACAATATACATGTTCAACTTCCAGCAGTCTACCTTCCAGCAGTGTTGTAGCACTTCACATGCAGCGTAACAACTTTTCAACACTGTACTTCCAGGCTTTGACTTGCGATCCGCCCGCCACAGCCTACTAAAGAGCAGGGATTACAGGTTCCCGCTACCATACCTGGCTACGAATTTTTTCTCTAGTGCTTATTCAGGAGTTCAGTTCTGCTATGTGTTCGGTTCTTGGAGTGTGCTCTGCACCCCCCCCCCCATGGTTGAGCGTGTCTTTGGATCTTCTAATTCTTGCTCACGGTGGACAGTTCTCATTTGTTCTTCAAGGCCTTGTGGGAGCCACTGGATTAGCTTCCAAAAGTTCCTCCAGTCTGTACGTCTCCTGGGTGTTTTCTCCCTGCTGCTTTCTCTGGAAGCTGTGTATTTTCACTTCAGTGATCTGTTCCTCTGTGATGCTGTCTGCAGTTGATTCCACTCCGTGGCTTTGTCAGCTGTGGAAGCTCAATTTGGGTCACTTCCTTCCTTTTCTTGACTGTTTATGACTTGTGTCCCTCTTGGATATGTGGAGTCACTTTTATTTTTCCAGTCCTGGGCTTGAACTCAGGGCCTGAGCCCTGTCCCTGGCTTCTTTTGCTCAAGGCTAGCACTCTACCTCTTGAGTCACAGCGCCACTTCTGGCTTTTTCTGTTTATATGGTGCTGAGGAATTGAACCCAGGGCTTTATGCATGCTAGGCAAGCACTCTACCGCTAAAGACACATTCCCAGCCCAAGACACTTTTTTTATTAACATCTTTTTCTTCTGATCCCATGATTAATTTGTTTCTGGCCTCTTGGGAGTCACCAGTGCCCGGCCCGGATGCTTCCCTCTCTTTCTCCACAGCTCCAAAGCTTTATTTCTAAAGTCCTAACCCTTGGCCATCCCCGTGTACCCCACCGGGGCCTCTGCCGTACATCCCAGCCTGTCCACACTTTGGTCAGGAACAAAATGGGCCAAGACACCTCCCCCGGAATCCTGAGCACCACGCCTGGCTCCGCTAGGAAGGCGGGGACTGGAGGCAATGGGTGAGGGGAGACAGAATCTGTGTCATTCACGGATGCAGGAGCTCAACAGCTGTGCGTCAAGGAGCAGCCATGGGCTCGCTGCCTCAGAGATAAGCGCTCAGGCCGGGCTGGCGAGTGGCCTCGTGGCTGGTGAATGTCGGCGGTGAGCTCGTGGCAGGACTGTCCTCAGACAGTTCCCAAGACCAAAGTGGGCGCCTCATTTATCATAGGGCTATGTCTACACCCTTGCTGCCCAAACGTGTGACTATGTTATTTGGAGTAAGGGTTGTTGAAGATTAAGAGGGCCAGGCCTGGTGTCGCGAGCCTGCAACCCAGCCACCTGAGCGGCAGAGGAAGGAGGACCGAGGAAGGGCGGGAGGAGTGGATCAAACGGCAGGGTGGGTACAAGGCGCGTGTAAGAACCCCAGTGGAACCCCCCAAGTTGGAATGAAGAATTCCAAGGTGCGATTGTCCTGCACTGTAAGTAAGCAGCAAGCCCCAGGTCCGGTGACAACTGTCCTGCTAGGAGGAGGCACACGGAGGGAGGCTCGGGACGGGCAGGCAGGCACCAGGCGAGGGTGGGGGCCCGGTGGGGTGCTGGGGCCACGGCCCCCCAGGAGCCTCCGCAGGCGGCTTGGCCCGGGGACGCCTGGGCCTTCTCTCCAGGGGAGGAGACGTTTCTGGGCTGCGGCCACTTGTCCCCTGAGCCCCAGGACGTTCACAGCAGGCCCAAGACCAGGCAGGCCTGGCCACCCCTCCTCCTGCCACAGCCGGCGGGGGGGGGGGGTGCACACTGCACAGACCGGAGCCTGGACACCCGCTCGGGTCCAGATCCCAGGCTCTCCACGGGGCCCAGCCCGGGCCAGCCGGGGGCCGGCCTCCCGCCCCGGGCCCGCTGACCCCCGGGGGGAGCCGGGCAGGGTGCTCCGGCCACCGGCGGAGAGCAGGGCCCTGGCAGCAGGGACGGTGTGGCCGCCCCTTCCTGGACTGGAAGCAGCAAAGAACAGCACACTTGTCAATTCAGCAAATATTGACTGAGCAGATCCCCGGGGCCGGCTTGGGCCGCGCATGCGCAGTGCTGGGCCGCGCGCGCGCACCAGGCTCCCCACTGCCCCCCCCCCCCGGGCTTAGGCTGCGCATGCGCAGCGCTCGCACGCACCTGGCTCCCCACTGCCCCCGCGCATGCGCCATGCTGGGGCCGCGCATGCGCCGGGCTCCCCGCTGTCCCTGGCTTGGGCTGCACATGCGCTGAGGTGCACACTGTGTCCTGGGCCCCTCCCCCCGTCGGCAGGTGACACCGGCCACCTTGCATCCCGAGCCAGGCCCTCCTCCCCCACCCCGGCCGGGCATCCGGCCCTGGGGGGCACGCAGGTGGGCTGCCCCCGAGCGCCGAGACGCGCACGGCCTGTCCTAGGACTGGGGCGCCGCCCTAGGGCCACAGCTCCTATTCCTGCGTGTGCGTGTGCGTGCGTGCGTGTGCGTGCGTGTGCGTGCGTGTGCGTGTGTGGCTAACTTGAGGAAAGGCGTCTTACAGACCCTCCTTCAAACAGCCACCCTGGGATCTCGGCCTCCTGAGCAGCTGGGACCACAGGCGTGGGCCGCCAGCGCCAGGCTCTGGAGAGCGGGCGGCCCGTCCCGGCCTGGGCCCCGTGTGACTGCGGGCCACGAGCCTGGCACACCCGCACTCGGACAGTCTCCACCGAGTCACGCAGCTCTGCCACAAACGCGGACGAAGACACTGGGCACGCGAACAAGCACATGGCGCTTCGATGAAACGTTTTGTAAGAAGCCTCTGATCTCAATGGCACCATAACCCAGTGGACCCTACAGACATCTTCAGAGTAGTCCACCCAGCAGCGGCCCGATTCACATTCTTCTCCACAGCCCATAGAATATTCTCCAAGGTCCATCCTGTCATTGTACGAAGAACCTAACCTAAGCAAATACAAGAGGATTGGCCTGCTCCCTTGTACTCTACCTGAGCACAGCGAAATGAAACTAGTTCTCAACAACAAAACATACTGCAGATTTACTCAAACACACAGAAGCTGAATGACACCTGAATCACAGAAGAAATTAAGGGAATAAATTAGAAAGTACTTACAACTCGATGAAAATGAAACACATCACAATGGAACCTCTGGGATACAGAAAAAGCAGCACTGAAGGCTAAGCCCATAGCCCTAAGCACACACATACAGAAAACAGAAACAGCTCAAGCAAATACCCTCATGATGCATTAACTGCTAGAAAAACAAAACAAAAAATCAAATCTAAAACCAGAAGATGGAGAGAGATTGCAAAGATTAGGGCAGAAATCAACAAAATCAAAACTAAAACAATCTATACATAGAATCAGTGAAACAAAAAGCTGTCCTTTTTTGAGAATATTAATAAAATTGACAGACCACCTGCAAGATTAGTGGGAAAAAAAGAAGAGAGGAAATTCAAGTCAATAAGATCAGAGATGCCACAGGAAGCATTAAAGCAAACATTCAAGAAATCCAAACGATTATAAAGGACTACTTTCAAAATCTATACTCACTAAAGACGGAAAGTCTAGCAGAAATGGATGAATTTCTAGGAAACATGCAAACTGCCTAAACCAAGAAGATACACACCAGCTTCAAAAAAACCCAATAATATCCACAACAAGATAAAGGAAGTAATCAGAACTCTTCCAACAAGAAAAAGTCCAGGCCAGATGGGTTCACCACTAAATTCTATAACACTTTTAAAGATGAACTAATATCAATACTCCTCAATCTTTTCCATGAAATACAAGTGGAGGGAGCAATCCCAAACTTGTTCTACGAAGCTAATATCATACTCATCTCCAAACCAGGTAAGGATCCAACAAAAAAAAAGAGAGAGAGAGAGAGAATTACAGATCGATTTCTCTGAGGAACACAGATGCAAAGCTCCTCAATTAAATATTAGCTAACATAATCCAGAAACAAATTTTGAAAATCATACATTATGACCAAGTAGGCTTCATCCCACAGATGCAAAGCTGGTTTAACATATTCAAATCAATACTTGTACAAAACTTGTAATTCAACAAGTCAACTGAGCCAAGGACAAGAACCACATGAACATCTCAATAGATGCAGGAAAAGCCTTCAACAAAATACAACATCCATTCATGTTAAAAGCTTTGGAGAAACTAGGACTAGAAGGAACATTCCTTAAAACAAGAAAAGCTGTATATGACAGAACAATAGCCAATATCACTAAATGGGGAAAAACCATGTCTCCTAAAATCAGGGTCAAGGGAAGGATGCCCACTCTCTCCACTCCTCTTCAACACAGTTCTGGAATTCTTAGCCAGAGCAATAAGGCAAGAAAAGGGAATTAAAGGGATTCACATAGGAAAAGAAGAAATTAAACTGTCCCTATTTGCAGATGGCATGATCAATACCTAAAGAACCCCCCAAAACTCCACCCCCAAATTCCTAGAATTAATCAACCACTGGTGGGAATGTAAACGAGTATGACCACTCTGGAATGCAGTCTGGAGGTTCCTCAAAAAACTAAACATAGACCTTCCCTACAACCAAGTCATATCACTCCTAGGCATCTGCCCTGAGCATGGTGAGCCAGGATACGACAAGGACACCTGCACAACCACATTTACTGCTGCACTGATCACAATAGCAAGATATGGAGACAACCCAGATGCCCCACAATAGATGAGTGGATCCGAAAAATGCGGTACCTAAACACAATGGAATTTTACACAGCCATTAGAAAGCATAAAATAATGTCATTCACAGAGAAATGGACAACGGAACCTGAATTGAACGGAACCTGAACAAATCATGTTGAGCAAGGTAAGCCAAGCTCAGAGAGACAAACGACATATGCTCTCCCTGATTTGTGGAAGCTAGATCTAAAATGCAATGGGAAATCATAAAATACACAAACATCTAGATACACATATACAGAGAGACCAAAAGAGGATAGTCTTAGAAGAGAATCACAAAGGTGCGATACTCACGCACTTCATGTGTATATAAAATAATATACATACTGAAATGAACTCCAAAGATATGGAAACAAAGGACTTTTTTCTTAAATTGCTTTTTTTCTCTATCTGATGACTGTATTTCTTGCTGTCCTTTTTTTTTTTTTTTTTTTTGGCCAGTCCTGGGGCTTGGACTCAAGGCCTGAGCACTGTCCCTGGCTTCATTTATTTTGCTCAAGGCTAGCACTCTGCCACTTGAGCCACAGCGCCACTTCTGGCCATTGTCTGTATATGTGGTGCTGGGGAATTGAACCCAGGGCTTCATGTATATGAGGCAAGCACTCTTGCCACTAGGCCATATCCCCAGCCCCCTGATGACTGTATTTCTTAAATTCTATTTTACTGTTTTTTATCAGTCATGGGGCTTGAACTCTGAGCCTTGGGTGCTGTCCCTGAGCTCCAGAGCTCAAGGCTAGTGCTCTACCACTTTGCACCACAGCACCACTTCCAGTTTTCTGGAGATTACTTGGAGATAAGAGTCTCCCAGACTTTTTTTGCTCAGGCTGGCTTTGAACCGCAATCCTCAGATCCCAGCCTCCCGAGTAGCTAGGATGACAGGGGTGAGCCACTGACACCCAGCTGACTCTTCTTTACTTCATACATGGTGCATTCATGCACACATCTGTGGGAGAGCTGGGGAGGGGGGTAATAGAACCAGAGGGGAAATGGAGAAAAAGTGCAGCAGTGGAGCGGCACTGACATCGGTCCACCCCCATCATGTGTCCACCGTCTGTCCACACCTCACCGTGCGTCCACTATCCGTCTACCCCTCACCGCGCATCGACCATCTGTCCACCCCTCATCATGCATCTGCCATCCGCCCAAGTGCTGCTGACTGTCCCCCTAGTCACCAACCACTGGGGCTAAGGAGGCAGCAAGGGGAAGGAAAAGGGGTTTTCCCCCTACGGATGTCTTGGGCTCAAGGAGACACAGGAACATCTTGGTGCATCACAGAGGCAGAGGCTCTCCCGGGCCTCTGGAGGGATGGAAGCCGCGTTCCTCTCGGCACACCCCGGGCGGCTCCGGCGGGAGTGGAAGCCGCGGGCCAGGGTGAGCAGGAGCATTTGCTGACGCCGTCTCTGAGCCTTGGGAGAAGCGGACGAGAGCTGGGTCCCATCCCATCCGTACTTTCTGCGACTCCGGGAAGATCCCTGACTCTCCCCAAGGCTCATGCTCACTTTCAGGAAAAAGGGGCGAGCAGTGCTCGAGGGATGATGGGAAGATGGAGGTCAGCCCACGTAAGGGTCAAGGGATGCACAGAGCCCATAGCTGGCAACTGCTGTAAGGAGTGTTGTCAAAGGGACCACCTGCTTCTTAGTGCTGGCGGTATCGCAATGCCGAACATCAGACTATACTACAGAACCACAGCAACCAAACAGCATGGTACAGGCACAAAATGGACACCGACCCATGAAATTGATCCAGAAAAAATCCACACAGCTATGATCATCTGATTTTTAGCAAAGAAGTACAAAACACACTGGAGAAAGAGCAATTGTCAGTACATGGGAGTGGAAGCCTTCTTCCTGCATAAGACCGAAAGGAAACGCCACTCTCTCATCCTGCACAAAATTAGTTCCAGGATGATCAATAATCTTAATGGAAGACCTAACTCTTGGCAACCACTGCAGAAAAACTCAGGGGAAATGCTCAAAGGTGCAGGTAGGCAAAGACTCTCTGGACAGGACTCCGATTGCTCAGAAAATAAGAGCAAGACTGGACAAATGGGACTGCCTCTGTTTAAAAGCTTCTGACCAGCATGGAAATGACGCTCAGAACCAAGTGACAGTCCACAGAATGAGAGAAAATCATAGCCAGCTATTCACTGGATAAAAGGCTAATAAAGAGACCTAAGACATGGTGCTCATCATCCAATTAATAAAGATGTGAATCACTGAGTTCACAGAGAGGTCCAAGCAGCTGACAGATCCCCAAGGAGCTGCTCAGCTCCCTTAGAGGAAGAAGAGGCGCAAGTCACAGCCATCAGGAACACAAGCCACAGGGCTGAGGGGAGGCGGGGGAGACGCCGCCGGCAACCGCTGCGGAAGCCAGTGTGGGGGTTCCACACAAAAACTGAGGGGCGCCCCTGTGACCTGCACACCCCCAGCAGGCATGGAGCACGATTCCCAAAGACCAGCCATGCCCGGGAGGATGCCCAGGTGCCCAGCAGCCAACAAACGTGGGAAGAACACGACCCCCCCCCCCCAGGGCTGGGCACACCCGGCCTGGACACAGAGGGGGTGGTGGGGAGTCGAGCCCTCACCCGCCCCAGCCCTTCTGTGTGTGTGTGGGGGGGTGCTTGGGGGGCAGGAGCGGGGAGCCGGAGCTCCCTGGAAATGGAAACCCCAGGGGCTGCCGCCGTGGCACAGGGCCTTCCCCGGCCTGGGTTGTTCCCTGGGGTACTGCTGTGCTGTTCTCTGTGTTAGCGCTGTCCAGCCCTTTCTGTGCCCCTGCCCAGGGGCCACTAGCCTCTCTCACCCTGTGGTTAGGGACACAGGACCTCCAGCTCCAGGAGGCTGTGCTGTCACTTCTCCCCTGTCCCAGCTCCACACCTGCGGAGGCACAAAGACTCACCCCGGAGTCGCGGCAAATGGCCTCAGAAACGGAGGAAACCGCCAGTGGCAGCCCTGCGGTTCAGGCAAGGCCGGGGGCTCTCTGTCTGTCCATGGGCTCTCTGTCTGTCCATGGGCTCTCTGTCCGTGGAGGCCAGGGGCTGTCCTTCCGGCCACAAGAGAGTCCTCCTGAGGGTGGACCCAACTCTAAGAGCAGCAGAGCCAAGGCATGGAGAAAGAGGGACCCTTGGAGACACCAGGCTCCTGGATCCGACTGTACCTGAAGCCAATGTTTTTGTTTGGTGGCTGCCATTCAGCCCCTGCTGAACAGTGCAGGCAGGTCGTGGAGTCCGTGGGGTCTCTGGTGAAAATCGCCCTCCCCCCCATGTCTGGGACAGATTTGCCCTTCAGGCCCGTCTGGCGCGCTGCTCAGTGGCTGTTCCTCTCCTAGCCCGCAGCCGGCCTGGGCAGACGGGCTCTGGTACAGGTTCTGGGAAGGCCTGTTCTACATGAACCATTCAGGGAGACTGCAAACCGTGATGGCTTAACTAGTTGACATTTCCTAAAATAAGCTCACCTCGCTTCCCAGATGGGCAGCCTTAGAGTCTTAAGTAGGGGGCTCTGCCTCCGAACCAGAGCCGCAGGAAAGCCCACCTTCCTGAGCCCTGATGTCACCGCGACGAGCCAGCTCCGGAGGCCAAGGTTGGAGACGGGGTCAGCACTGGAGCTGGGGCCAGGCCGGAGGCGGGGCAACGCTGGAGGCGGGGCCAGCACTGGAGGGCGGGGGCTAGGCTGGAGGAGGGGCTGACACTGGAGGTGGGGCCAGGCTGTGGGCGGGGCCAGCACTGGAGGGCAAGGCTGTAAGGCTGGCATGGGAGGCGGGGCCATCACTGGAGGGGAGGCTACAGGAGGCGCCAGGCGGGGGGGCGTGGCTGACAGGAGGCGGGGCCGGCACTGGAGGAGGGCAAGGCTGGAGGCGGGACCTGCATGGGAGGCGGAGCCAGGCTCGGGGAGGGGCTAGGCTGGGGGCGTGGTTGAAGCGGGAGGTGGGGCCTGCGCTGGGGGCGTGGCTGACAAGGAGGCGGGGCCTGAATGGAAGGCGGGGCCGGCCCTGGGGGCGGGGCCTGGCTGGAAGGCGACAGGTGTCGGGATGGTGCCTGGTCCCCACGGCCGTCCCACAGGTATGGATGCCGTGCGGGGCGGGAACACATCCCCAGGTGCCCAGCTGCGGAAAGCAGGGCAGTCGTCTCCCAGCTCCAGGCCGGCTGTGGCCTCCGGCCCCTGGGTGCGCCCTCCCGGCGAGCACGCGCACACGGCCCGCCACACCGCCGAGTGTGAACGCTCCACACCAGGGGCGCCCGCCACCGCTGCCCTGGCTCTCGCTGCGCTCTCGGGGCGCCCTGCCGTTCCGGGGGTGCCGGGGAGGAGGCCGGGGCGCGGCCCCCCTTGCCCGAGGCGTGGGTGTCCAAGGGGAGCAGGCGCCGCGGAACGGCAGACCTGTGCTTTTCGGTGGCAGCCCCGGGCCCTGCCGCCGGAGCCACGGCTCCAGGCCGGCTCGGGGCGGGGGGATCGCTGGGGTCTCGCGGGCTTTCCTGCCGAGGCCGGCCTGGAGCCTGGAGCCTCGGGTCTCCGCCTCCTGGGGAGCCGGGATGGCCGGCCTGAGCCCCGGGGTGGGGGGGAGCCAGCCTGGCGGGAAGGCGTCGGCCCGGGCTGGGGCTCCGTGCCGGGTTTTGCTGGCGTCTGCGGCCCGGCCCGGCCCGCGGGGCTGACCTCTGGGCAGTCTCCCGCTGGGATCTCTCCCACGATGGCCATGGGAAGGGCGGAAGGCGGCAGGAAGCGGGGCGCGTGAACACCAAGCTGGCCGCTTGAAAAGGGCGCAGGTTCCGGGAGAATGCGAACTGGGCCCCGGGCTTATTTAAAAATATACTTTATTTTCCATTCTCATTCTGTTTATCTCTTCTGGGGGCTAAAAATAACCCTCGTGGTTCTAAAAACTGAACGTTATTTATAGCGTCCAGGAGAAGGGGCGGGGCTAGGAGATGGTCAGGGCGGCTGGGGGGGCCGCGCCCCACATGCGTGTGCGCACTCGCGCACGCGCGCACCCCCTGTGCTAGCAGTTGTCTGGGCCTGTGGGTGACCTGGGTGGGGACGGGGCCCCGCGGCCCGCGGTGGGCACCGGGAGGAGGGGGGCTTGGCTCGTGTCCCGGAGTCAGGGGGGCAGTCTGATGTGTCCTTCAAAAAATACCCCTGGCCAGTGGTGACAAGGGGGCGCGGCTGGAGGGGAGGAGGGGACCCCGGTATCTCCCCGTCCTGGGGGACCCGGGCTGCCTGTCCCCCTAATTCCAAGCCTTCCTTGCATCCTGGGTGCAGGGAGGGGGGAGGGCCTTGAAAAACACTGCATAACCAGCTCCGCGTCCCCCACCCGACCTGCGGGGGGGGGGGTGGAGGGAGGGCTGGGGGCGGGCGCCTGCGCGCCGCGCACTAATAGCCGCAAGAGAACCGTGTTAATAATGACCACGTGGACGACGGGAAGGAACAAGCTCCCGGGGAGAATCCAGTCCTGGAAGCCGGCCGCGGCCCGCCCGCCCGCCCGCCTGGGGCCTCTCCGCCAACGTTCCAGAACGTCCCCGCGCGCCCCCGGCTCCCACGCGACGCTCGGTGCACCCACGCATGCGCGCTCACGGTGCTCCCGCGAGCGTGCTCACCGCGCCCGCGCACGCACACGCACAGCCGCCGTGCATCCGCGCAGGCGCACCGGCCCCAGCCCAGCCGGCCTCAGGGCCCTGGTGCTTGCTGGTCCTTCGGCCTGACACACATTCTCCACGCCCTTCTTCCCTCCCCCGGGCATGCTCCTCTCCACTGTGTAGCTCCCGGCTCAAACATGCTGGCTCCCTGCGATGGTTTTCTATACCCAGCACAGTCCCCCTGTCTGCCTGGCAGAGTCACAGGCCTTCTTCGTTCCTTTCCCGCACCCATCGCAGCTGGCCGTAAATGAACTGTGTCAGCCTGTTGTCTCACACAGACTGAGCTGGGCCAGAGAAGGCTTGGTTTTGTTCTTTAGTGGGACTGCTATGCTCACTGTGAATGGAAGTGAGGATGGATGGACGGATGGTTGTGTAGATGGGTGGATGATGGACGGATGGTTGTGTAGATGGGTAGATGATGGATGGACGGATGGTTGTGTAGATGGGTGATGATGGACGGATGGTTGTGTAGATGGGTGGATGATGGATGGATGGTTGTGTGGATGGGTGATGATGGATGGTTGTGTAGATGGGTGGATGATGGATGGTTGTGTGGATGGGTGATGATGGATGGTTGTGTAGATGGGTGGATGATGGACGGATGGTTGCGTAGATGGGTGGATGATGGATGGTTGTGTAGATGGGTGGATGATGGATGGTTGTGTAGATGGGTGGATGATGGACGGATGGTTGTGTGGATGGGTGATGATGGATGGATGGTTGTGTGGATGGGTGATGATGGATGGTTGTGTAGATGGGTGGATGATGGACGGATGGTTGCGTAGATGGGTGGATGATGGATGGTTGTGTAGATGGGTGGATGATGGATGGTTGTGTAGATGGGTGCATGATGGACGGATGGTTGTGTAGATGGGTGGATGATGGATGGTTGTGTAGATGGGTGCATGATGGATGGTTGTG